>NC_141141.1:23087150-23402150 GCF_053477565.2 Lygodium microphyllum
AGGGAGTATGGTGCATTCCGTGAAGCTGAAGCACAAAAATTAGTCTTTTGGAAGGATGGTAAAATTCATGCAACCAAAACAGGACTTCCTCTTGAGCCAAACTTCGGCAACGATGGCATGAAGAAAATATTGGAGGATTTGGCAACAAGAATGGCTATGCAGCTGTTGATGCTACAACTTATGGGCTGCAAATTGAGCCAACTAATGAAATTGTTAAAGCATGTAAAACTAATGAAAAATCTAAAGTGTGGACGCAGGCCTTGGAACGCATGGAGCAAGGCAAGGCAACTAAAGATGATTTAACCACTGCCAGTCAATGTATTCGAGGAAGAACCAGTTGGTCCGAGCCTGTGGATTCATTTTCAGCTTTTGCTCGGTTAGCTGAAATTAATAATCAAGAAGCCATGATAGAAGAAAAGAGGAGAAGAGAAGAAGATGTTGACGGTCCTTCTTCTTCAGGACCGACTAAACGTGTAACAAGAAGTAAACCAAACCAACAGAAGGCTACTGAAAATCCGCCGCCACCAAAATTTGACATGGGAGATGCCCCTCAAGCAAAGAAGACAGAAGGAAAAAGAAGAAGCAAGCATCCCAGTTAAAAGTTGCAGTCTGACATAGAGACCGCAATGGATCTTAAACGGATCCTAGAAGAAAGGATTCTTGGAAGTAGAATTGAATTTACATTAGGTGAAATTCTCAGTATTGTAAAATGAGAATTTCATGATGTAATAATTGATATAATTAAACGAAAAAGACAATATGTTGGTGAGGAAACTGAAGAAGCTATACATGCTTTTTTGCAAGTACTTCATGTGTATTTGCAGGATGAAGAGAAGCTGAAAACTCAAGGGATTCGATTGGAGGCAATCAAAGAATTGATTGCAGCCATAGAAGCCAAAGATGAAGACATTTATGAAGCAGAAACTGAAGAAGCCATTATGGTGGGAACTTCTCAATCTAAAGTGCAGCCCATGCGTAAGAAAGAGACTCTTCTTCACAACATGCAAGAAGAAAGTGAAGCTCACTTTATTCCTAGTAGTCACTATTCCCGTACCCATTGGGCAAGGGTGACTACTGAAACTGTTGTTAAAATCGGTGAAAAAGAAACTCCATGCATTGCCCTTATAGACCATGGTTCGGAAATTAATGTTATGTCAAGAAGTCTCTATGAGAATGGTGGATGGCCCATTGATGTGGACCCAGGATGGCGCATGAAGGCAGCCAATAACTCTTATGGCGATCTTTATGCAGCATATCCTTATGTACAAGTTACTATTGGTAATGTAAAAGATGAATTTCATTTCTTTGTTCAAGATTCCTGCAGTTATCCTATCATTCTTGGACAACCATTTATTTCCGAGTCTCGTTTAGAGACAAAGGCTCTTGATGATGGTTCATCATATGCTCGGATAAGAAGCAAGGATAATGATAAAGCTGTTCAATTCCTAACTGTCTGTGTTAATCACCACGGGAATAGAGATCGATTGAGAGAACATCCTGTTCCTCCTAATGCCCGAGAATTTAAGGGTTTTCAGGTAGCGTTGCTATAAGTGGAGGCTATGGCAGTGCATCATGTCACAAAAAATTGCCTCCACATATGAAGGAGGCAAGGCCAAAAGCTGATTTACAGGATTTTTTAGCCAATGGTATGGGCTGTTATAAACAGTTTTCAGCCATGAACAGGGATGAAAGAAAGTATTTGAGTCATATGGAGCAAGAGCTGAAGCAAATTGATGTTTTACCTAAAGATGAAGAAATTTCAGGACTATTTTATGGGCTGAATTATAATGATACAATGGCTGAAATTTATACATCCGTTCATGCTGAAAATCAAGCTGAAAATCAGTCCATACATGTATGTACATTGGATATGTATGACATAATTCAAGAATTTGCAGATTATAAAGCTTTAGGACAGCCAAACAAGGATGAAGTAAGAGTAGAAACAAAGTATAAACACTTGATAAAAAGGTCAAGCTGGTAGCTACTCCTCTACCGCCTGAAAGCGAAGGACTGACAGAAAGGGTATCCAAACAACCAAGCCTTCATGATCCTAAAGATATTGGACACCAATTTATAGCAAAAAGTCTACAAAAGCTGAAAATTGGTAAAGACTCTTTCCTCTTGCTGGCTGAAAAGCAAATCTTCATGCAGATGTTAAAGAACCATGGTAAAGCCTTTTCATTTTAGCCACATGAAATTGGCTGTGTGGATCCAAGCATTGTGGCACGAATGGTAATTTTTACGGTGTCGAAGGCTTTGTGAAAGCAATGTCACAACCACGGAGGACCTTGACAAATATCAAGATGGAAGATCAAACAAGTGAATCATCCAAAATCAGAGTTGCCTTACTATCAGTACCAAATTGGTTACTCTTACAGAAACTCCAAGAAGAATATCCTGAACATTGCAATTATAATGATGATTTAATTCTGATTTATGATGATAAAGATGATTCAGTTACAAAGATCTGTCTTGTAGGCCGTATGTAGTTTGTGGGAAGAGATTTGAAAGAATGGCTTCTTGAATACAACCACATTGGGTATAGCCTGTGATGATTAAATTCCATGTAATCCCATTACGATTCTCAAGAAGATCAAACATTGTTGCTGCATCGAGCAGACTTTTACATTTTTGATTCCATCTTGACACATTTTCCATAGAAAATGAAATGCTTCCAGAAACTGCTCTTGATGGGTATAAACTCCAAATACTGCATTCCAAGTTACAATGTTTGGCTCTATGCCCTCGTCCTGCTTTTGATGGAAAGGTTTAATAGCTAACCCTTCATTGTGTCAGATTTGTTCTGCCTCAGCAATCCTTGGAGATACAATAAGCATTTTCTCTAAATGAAGTGGCTCTACATTCTCAAACATTTGTCTCTAATCTGCAAGGTGCAGGAAGAACTTAAAGACTTCGGAGGGATTACATAAGGAATTCTGTGCATGAGTTTCTCATGATGAATTTGAGTCAAGAATTCCAAGGAATCACAGGTCAGATCTTCAAAACCTTTCGACCTTGCATCAAGCACCAATCAGGAAAGGACTTAACAGCTTTTTGGACTTCCTCTGCAAGATCGGTCCAATCCTGGGTCAATTGTTAGTGATTTTCTTCACTCGTATCACTCTGGTTACAGAAAAACTTCAGATTGATTTGTTTTTTAGAGGGGGGGAGGATAACAAAACATCCCAGATTCCAAGGAGTCGTCTGTTAAATGTCGCTTGATGGCAGTTGATATAGCAATCATGATTGGAAGGAAAATCAGGTCTTCTTCTTCAACAGAAAATCGCTTCTCTATCACTTTCCAAATCTGAGACTTGTTTCTGTAGTTGTGGGAGTGCACGATCACATTGAAACTGGTAAAAAGAATTGCGCAGAAGGACTTATGGATCACTATCTTCACAGCGCATCTGGTTTAGTAACATGTTGTAGCTCAGATGGAAAGCACTATTTAATGGATCTGGTGATCCTTTGATCATCATCTTGGCAACAGCTGGCTCAAGTTTTTCATCCAGCATCAGAATACATATGCCGCGGTCATCCAGCCCTCTGCATCCAGCACGGCCACTCATTTGAATGTACTCTCCACTAGTAATCCAGCGAAACTTATCACCATCAAACTTCCGAACATTTGTGAAGACTACTGTCTTTACTCCCTTCCTGAGCCAAGATCCCAGTTACACGCATGCGCCCCCTTGAAGAAGACAGCGATGCCCTTTTGTTTGAGATTCGTCTCATTCATTTCCTCCCAGTCAAATTCTCTGTCTTCGAGCCTATTTTGTTCCTCGTGGAGCTCCTCAAAATGTTCAGCCACAGAGTACCCCTTTTCTCCCTTTTTCGTCTCTCCAATGTTGGGATTTGAACGATCTGTCTTCTGCTCTGCAGCCGTGGAGTCTTCGCCCGCAATCCAGAGTACCTTCGACCATCCCTCTCATTCCTTCAAGTCAAAACATACTCTTAGTCGAGGTAGCAGAGAAAACCAGTCGCATTGTGAGCCCAGAGTACAGTATATCTCCGCCAATTGAAAAAGCTTCCCCTTTTTCTTCCTCGTAGATCCTACAAGGCGATGTTCTTCTCCCGTAGCAATCAAATAGAGACCATGAGCAGGAGAGAGCACCACTTCCTCCTTTATCCAGAATTCTGCGCCGTTCACTGTCTACTCTGTGGTGGAAGACGAAGAGGAAACTTCCACACTTCACGACAAAGCCCAGGCTCCATGTTTCCCTGATTCCGCCTTCCAATCCACGCTTAATTCCCTCTTGTCGACCCTCAGGATATCCTCCATCTTCCTCCTTAGTCGATCCTCCAATGTTCTGTTCCTCTCCCAGAGCACAAAAAAAAACAACGTTACCGTGACCTCTGCAATGCTCCCACTGTCTGCTTCAAGGTTTACATCTCCCAGAGATAGTTGCACTGATCGCAACACAGATAATCTCCGAGACGAATCAGCAGAGAACTTCCTCCCCCCTCTTCCTCATTCGTGGTGGCATTTTCCTCCAAAAGCCTCCTTTTCAAAAATAGCCCAAAAGCTTCTCCTTTTTCCCCTCAAAGCACGGCTCTCCTTTTCCCTCCTTCTTTAGCCTTTTAAAATCCCCTCTTTAACCTTCGTAGTTCTATTTTCCAATTACCGAGATCCGCCCTGTTTGTGATTCCCTTTTTCAAGTTAAACCACATTCCAAGCTACATGGGTAAGGTCATCATCGTTATTCTCGCAGCACAGATACGATACTTGACTCGGAAAATCTATGTCATCGCATGATTCATGCATTCGACATGATGAAGCAAAAGATCACTATAGAATTATAATGTGGCCTTTCAAAAGTTGTGCATATCCTGTGATTAGGACATTCCATGTGTCTAGATCTCGATAAGGAAACATATCAAACACTGCTTGTGCCTCTGCCAGCCAGCCACATTTAGCATACATATCAATTAATGCAATGCCCACATCCACATTTGTCTTCAATAGCCCTATCTTATCAATCTCAGCATGTATTTCTTGGCCCTTGTTTATAGCTCCAGCCATGCCACAAGCTTTTAAGGTGCAGACAATTGTGATACTATCCAAAGAGATATCCTCCTCATGCATTTGTTTGAATAATTGTAATGTCTTGTCTCCTTGATCCTGTTCAACATAGACTGAAAGCAATCCTTCATACTCGCTACTATACTCATACGCAGAAAATAAATGTAATCACAACAACTAAATATGTACAAAGTACCAAATCCCATGCACAACTTTTGGGTGGTTTACACACCTCGAATGCGCAGCAATACGACATCCACCCCCTCTAATCCTGCGCATCCTCCGGATGGGCCAACTACCCATGATCATTATCATCAAGATCCACAAACAAATCAATCTCTTCATTATGCATTTTCGGTAGATCAACAAGATTATTAGCCATATCATCTGTCTCTTCCATTGGAGTTTCTTGTCGTTGCTCTTCTCTTGAAAATTCTTCCAATGCATAATCCTCATCATCTCTTTTCTTGAAAATCTTGATTCTTTTTCCAGCAATAGGCACTCTAAGCACTGTTCCATCCAATTCAGTCAGCACATATGTTGCATTATCAAAGACATGTCTGACTATGTACGGCCCAAACCATCTTTTTACCATCTTCCGAAGTGCAGTATGCTGATTTTCAAGGCTGCTATCAAAGACCAATATCCAATCTCCCTCTTCTATTGCTCTAGGCCGCAAGCGATGCCTGTTATCAAACCTGTCCTTGTTCCTTAGTCTAGCAACTTTCAACCTGTCAATAGCTAGCTGAATATCCTCAGGTCTCCTCTCCAACTGTCGAATCCGAAGAGCTAAGAGCTCCTCTCTCGTCAAATCCTCCTGCCATGGTAAAACTGACCAAGTCAAAGCACAAGTCTCAATCGGCATAACAGGTTTCTGACCATACATCAACTCTGCAGGCATATATCCTGTAGTAACACTATGAGTCGTACGATCAGCCCATAAAGCAAATGGTAAAAGTCTTGGCCATTCTCCAATCCGTCCTCTGCATGCTTTGGCTAATGCTTTCACTATCGGCGGATGCCCTCTTTCACTCTTTCCATTTCCCTCTGGATTATATGCTGTGGTTAGAGCTAATTTGATTCCTAGCTGAGAGAAAAACTCCCTAGCTTCATCTGCATCCAATTCACCACGATCCGCAGTGATCTTACCCACACAACCATACCTGCAGAAAATTTCCTCCAATAAGAACTTACACACTGCACTAGTGGTCTTCGTTCTCAAAGATCTGCCCTCAACATGATTGGTAAGATCCTCTCTAGCCAAAACAATGTACCTCATCTGCCATAGACCCATAGGCATGGTAACCAAATCAACTACCCACTTATAATGAATGCATAGCGGATAGGTCGGATGAAGCTCATCTCTATGACGCACTACTGAATACATCTGGCAGTCTCTGCAAGTCTCAACAAAGTGAGAAACATCTCTATACATGCCTTTCCACCAATATTTCTCCTTGATTTTCTCATAAGTAGCCCATACTCCTCTATGACCAGCCCAAGGACTCTCATGAAACTCCCTCATCACCTGTAACTGTGTCTCTCTATCGCAGACAACCCGCAAAGGTAATCCGCCTCTTTTCTTCGGATGCTTCCAAAGAAATCCGTCCTTGAGAAAATAACCATAGGCTTTCCTTCTGATCTTCTTGAACTCTTCATCTGTCCATTCATCTCTTTTGCTTAGTGTACTAAGGTACCTGCCAATCTGCAACCAATCTCCAACATAAAGTTCTTCTGTAAAAGCCATAATATCAAAGACATGACAAACATGATCAACCATAGTGGCTGAAATTTCTGCATCATCCTCTTCTGCAAGTAGAGTCTCCTCATCATCATATCTGGCTCTAGACAACATATCTGCCACTGGATTATCCTTCCCTGCTATGTGTTTAAATTCCGGATTTAATGACTTGATGTATGCAATCCATCTCAACATGGCTATATCCGGAGTAGAGCAACTCGTGATCATACCAATCAATGGCAAACAATCTGTCTCTACCACAACTGAAGCTCCAATAAAGTACTCCTTGTCACATTTGAGAGCCGTGACAATCCCCAATAACTCCCTCTTGATTTGCGGATATCTCCTCTGTCTCTCGTTTAGGACTTTCGCCCCAAACCGAATAGCGTACCTATTTCCATCTACATCATCTTGACCCACAGCCCAACCTATGCCAATTGGACTAGTGTCAACTGTCAATACAATAGGCCTATCACAATTATAATCCGCTTTCCTGAGAGTAGGAGCATTCTGCAATAACTTCTTCAATTTCCGCATGGCTCTAGTGTGGCTCTCATCCCAATAAAATTTCTGCCCCTTTCGAAGCAGCTGGTACAAACAATCTGCAATGTGTGCAAAATGAGGTATCCAAATCATATAAAACACACAAGCACCAATGAATCTCCGTACCTCTGAAGTAGTAGAACAATACTCTGCAATCTTGCCTATAGCATTCACCTTATCAGGTGAGGGTTTCCTGCCATAATATCCACACATATGCCCAACAATAACAACCTCATTCACTCCAAAAACAGATTTTTGCCCTGAAAGTGTCAAGTTCACTTCTTCTAACCTGGCCAAAATCTTCTCACATGCTGAAATATGATCAGCCACAAAGTATCTGCATCCCTGTTCATTTAGGCTCTCATTCTTCTCGTCTTCTGCACACCCCTTAATGGGCACATCATCCAAGAAAGGCATAGTAAGCTGAGGTATGTAATCATGAAGGACCTTATGCATGGCATTCATCATATGCGCAACAGAATTAGTGGCACCTTGAGGCAAGGTACACATCCTCACAAGCCCAATAGGAGTTCTCATGGTGGTTATGTCCCTGCTTTCCAAAGTCAGTTGAAACTGATCATAACCTGAATACAAATCACCCAAAGAATAGATGGCACGTCCAGCAAATGCCTCTGCAAACTCATCCACAACTGGACCAATACCAACATTCCTGATAGTAACTCTGTTCACTGGCTGCATGTCCTGAATAAATCGAAGAGTACCATTCTTCTTTGGAACTGTAAACCACCTGTTTGAGTATGGTGCAGATGAAGGCTCAAGGATTCCCATCCTGATTTTCTCATTCAATAAATCAATCAGCTTTGGCAAGTGTGCTTTAGGCACTGGAATAGGTCGGAGATTCCATGGAATATGAGGAATAGTAAAGATGACCATAGGAGCAACAATATCAGGATTCACACATCCAATCTCATGTGGGACAAAAGCAAATCCCCTTCCATGACGCTCAAGCATCTCCTGAAAGCATTGCTTCTCCATGGGTAACAAGAAATCACCATTTCCAATTTTCAATTCAGCAAGTGTCTCTGCTGAAAATTTATGACCAATATGCTCCGGATTCCTCAAAATTTGCTGTTTAGCAGCCCTTTCTATTTGCTGATCACTGTCCGGTAGAAGCGGTACAGCAACCGGCTTCACCTTCTTATCCACAGTTTTGTATTTCGTGTCAACCCTGGCTTCATTATGCTCTTCTGCATTACATAAACCTTGCTGTAAATCAGCAATTCTGCACTCTAATGGCTGAATATTCTCAGCCCTCTGCTCTATGGACTGCATAGAAACAGCCCCAAACTCTGAATGCTGAAATATTTCAGCAGTAAACTCTGTTGGCTGAAAATTTTCAGCCCTCTGTCTCTCTGAAAGCTGATCATAACCAGCTGGAAACTCTGTTTGCTGAATTTCTTCAGCATTCAATACTCTTTGCTGAGTTACCTCAGCCTCTGACTCAATCTGTAACATAAAATCTGCAATTTCATGAAACATGTCCAGGGACTGCACTAATACATTACCATGACAATTCAGCATATCAGTTTTCAGCATATCTCTCATCTCTGTCATCGTATCTGCACAAATCACACTGTCATACATACCATCTATGTGCTCATCATCCTCCAAAATTCCTGCATTTTTCAAATTTTTCTCCTTTCTGCATATATACTGCCTGGCAGCTCTAGGCAACCTAGAAGTCTTCTGATAGCTCATTGAACTGTTTGCTGAAATCCCAACATAACCGGAGGAGAAAACACTGCTGCCAGGAGGCAAGAACTCCAATCTCCTCTCCTCTGTACCACCGTCGTCTCGCGAAACGGCGGTACCTAATGAAAACCCGAATCGCTCACAGTGGGTAAGGGTGCATCTCTGAGAGTATCTCTGTTTCTAACATGGTTCACACATACAGTCATAAACTGAACTGCTCTCATACCATCTTTACTGCGAATCCGTGCATAAGCAGATCCATCATCCATGACCTTTGTCTCCATGCGCATCTCTGTAATGAATGGCTGTCCAAGAATTATAGGATAAGAGCATGAATCCTGCACAAAGAAATGAAAATCCTCCTCTACATCACCAATAGAAACCCTGACACTAGGACAAGCAGCATATAAATCACCTGCAGTGTTATTGGCAGCTCTCATACGCCACCCATGCTCTACATCCATAGGCCATCTGTTACTCTCATAAACTCCACGAACAATGAGATTAATCTCTGAACCATGATCAACCAATGCAACATAAGGCACCTGTTTCTCTCCAATCTTTACCATCGTCTCTGTAGTTGCCCTAGCCCAATGGCTCCGCGAAAAGTGACTACGCGGTATCAAAACAGGCTCATCAATTTCAGCATAATGCATAGGCTGAACCCTCTTCTCTACCTGTGGCAAAACAGAAGCATTATCAACCATAACCTCATCATCATCCTCATCCAACTCTCCAATCAAAACTCCCTGTGTATCAGTGGTAGCCAATGCATGTCTTTTCCTCTTCAGGACCTCCTGAAACTGATCCTGAAACTCTCTTTTTGAGATGCCCAAAATCTCAGAAATAGTGAAAGTCACCTCACTGCCAAGTATCTTATCATTAAAGATTTTCTTCATGTCTGTAGATGTCTCAATATCGGACATCAATCTGAATCCTGGCTGTTTTCTCTCTCTAGGCTCTTGCCTCTTTTCCCTCTTTTGAGCATCCTCCATCTGTCGATCTGCTGGTCTTGAAGACGGTCCTGCAATAGGTGGAGTAACAAACTCACCCCCTCTAGTCTTCTTAGCTGCACTTGAATTGTCTTCATCCCTCTTACGCTTCTCCTCAACAAATACATCTGCACCATGAGATTTAGCCAAATAAGCATAAATAGAATACCTGTCAACAGGCGAGTCCCATCCTGTCTCTGATCTGATGCTAGAGCCTGCGCTAGTCAAAACAGTTTGCTGAATTTTCCCCTTGTTTGCAGTCTCCATAGCATAAGTCCATAGTGCGGACTGAGTCTCCGACCCCTTCTCAATCTGTACTCCATATGCAGAAGCATCACCTCTAGCCGTCATATAAGAAGTACGCGCAGCCATGTCCTCCACTAACTTCTTCATTCCACCTTTACCAAAGTTGGTAGCAAGTGGAGCTCCTGTCTCAGTCAACCAAATCTTACCATCTTGCCCCCAATATACCAAATTTTGTCTCCTTGCATCCTGGAAAGAGTCACAATCCCTGCAATGCTGATGCTCCGTACTATCACACCAAATACATCTCCGATCTCTCCTAGGAGCACTAGGAGCACTCCTAGGTGCAGTAGGAACACTGGAAGAAGTAGTAGGCACAGTCGAAGCAAACTGCTCCTTCAACTTACCCACCAACTCCGCTTTGACTGACTCAAGTGTCAAATCTGTGATACCTTTGATTATGTCATCAAGAGAAGTAGGCACCAATGGAGCGGATGGTTTTGGAGCAGAAGATGTAGGCATCGGTCGTGGAACAGGAGGAATAGGTGGAGTAGAAACAGTAGGCACTGGCATAGGCCAAGAAACTGGCTGAGGAGGAGAAGAAATAACAGGGATAGAAGTAGGCATAGGAGCAGATGATGATGTAGATGTCATGGAACCATTCTGTAGGTGAGTCTTCCATATCCTCCTCTTGGTCAAAGTCGAAACTGCATCCTGAGCATCCTGCCAATCAGTTTTAAGACCCATAGGCTTCGTGCGATCTTCAAGAAGCTCACCCAATCCTTCTTGAAGAGCAGGATCTGCAGTTTGCAAGAAAAGCTCAACTTTTTCAACGTCCAATGCTCTTTGTTCAATGACATCAAGCTGACTATACCTCTCTTCGAATTCTCAAATCAACTCCGAAGCAGCAAGACCCTTGTTTGGCATGTAGACCCACTCTCGGAATGACCGCCGAGTAGCCATACCAAAGTCCTCAAGGAAGTATTCTTCTTTTAGAGCCTTCTTAAAATCTTGCCAATGTGTATTTTGAATAAATAAATCAGTCACCTTTGTCCTCAAAGCAGGTGTGACAAGACGAAGGAAGTACTTACTCATAAGTCCAGCAGGAACTCCAAAAAACCCCATCTTGATCTCATATGTCTTCAAATATGCTGAAACATTACGCCCGTCAAATAGCTTCTTCTCACTCTTAACTGCTTCAAAAGCCTTAGTCGCGCTGTTTGCATTCTCCTGCTCCGAATAGAGTTGCCTTTGCTGAGACAACTGCTGTTGATGCAATTGTTGTTGCTGCTGCATATACATTTGTGTTTGCTGATTTTGGAGCTGCATATACATGGTCATATTCTGCAAAATCTGTTTTAGATCCTCCGTTGAAGTACTTGACGCAACAGTCATTGATGGAGCTGAAGTAGAGGCAGCTCGAGTTGTAGAGGAAGCTGAAATAGAGGCTGAAGTGTCTCCCATCCTGAAATTTCTGCGACGCTTTCACATCGGGTTCACCAAAGATGTCGAAGGCTTTGTGAAAGCAATGTCACAACCACGGAGGACCTTGACAAATATCAAGATGGAAGATCAAACAAGTGAATCATCCAAAATCAGAGTTGCCTTACTATCAGTACCAAATTGGTTACTCTTACAGAAACTCCAAGAAGAATATCCTGAACATTGCAATTATAATGATGATTTAATTCTGATTTATGATGATAAAGATGATTCAGTTACAAAGATCTGTCTTGTAGGCCGTATGTAGTTTGTGGGAAGAGATTTGAAAGAATGGCTTCTTGAATACAACCACATTGGGTATAGCCTGTGATGATTAAATTCCATGTAATCCCATTACGATTCTCAAGAAGATCAAACACTGTTGCTGCATCGAGCAGACTTTTACATTTTTGATTCCATCTTGACACATTTTCCATAGAAAATGAAATGCTTCCAGAAACTGCTCTTGATGGGTATAAACTCCAAATACTGCATTCCAAGTTACAATGTTTGGCTCTATGCCCTCGTCCTGCTTTTGATGGAAAGGTTTAATAGCTAACCCTTCATTGTGTCAGATTTGTTCTGCCTCAGCAATCCTTGGAGATACAATAAGCATTTTCTCTAAATGAAGTGGCTCTACATTCTCAAACATTTGTCTCTAATCTGCAAGGTGCAGGAAGAACTTAAAGACTTCGGAGGGATTACATAAGGAATTCTGTGCATGAGTTTCTCATGATGAATTTGAGTCAAGAATTCCAAGGAATCACAGGTCAGATCTTCAAAACCTTTCGACCTTGCATCAAGCACCAATCAGGAAAGGACTTAACAGCTTTTTGGACTTCCTCTGCAAGATCGGTCCAATCCTGGGTCAATTGTTAGTGATTTTCTTCACTCGTATCACTCTGGTTACAGAAAAACTTCAGATCGATTTGTTTTTTAGAGGGGGGGAGGATAACAAAACATCCCAGATTCCAAGGAGTCGTCTGTTAAATGTCGCTTGATGGCAGTTGATATAGCAATCATGATTGGAAGGAAAATCAGGTCTTCTTCTTCAACAGAAAATCGCTTCTCTATCACTTTCCAAATCTGAGACTTGTTTCTGTAGTTGTGGGAGTGCACGATCACATTGAAACTGGTAAAAAGAATTGCGCAGAAGGACTTATGGATCACTATCTTCACAGCGCATCTGGTTTAGTAACATGTTGTAGCTCAGATGGAAAGCACTATTTAATGGATCTGGTGATCCTTTGATCATCATCTTGGCAACAGCTGGCTCAAGTTTTTCGTCCAGCATCAGAATACATATGCCGCGGTCATCCAGCCCTCTGCGTCCAGCACGGCCACTCATTTGAATGTACTCTCCACTAGTAATCCAGCGAAACTTATCACCATCAAACTTCCGAACATTTGTGAAGACTACTGTCTTTACTCCCTTCCTGAGCCAAGATCCCAGTTACACGCATGCGCCCCCTTGAAGAAGACAGCGATGCCCTTTTGTTTGAGATTCGTCTCATTCATTTCCTCCCAGTCAAATTCTCTGTCTTCGAGCCTATTTTGTTCCTTGTGGAGCTCCTCAAAATGTTCAGCCACAGAGTACCCCTTTTCTCCCTTTTTCGTCTCTCCAATGTTGGGATTTGAAAGATCTGTCTTCTGCTCTGCAGCCGTGGAGTCTTCGCCCGCAATCCAGAGTACCTTCGACCATCCCTCTCATTCCTTCAAGTCAAAACATACTCTTAGTCGAGGTAGCAGAGAAAACCAGTCGCATTGTGAGCCCAGAGTACAGTATATCTCCCCCAATTGAAAAAGCTTCCCCTTTTTCTTCCTCGTAGATCCTACAAGGCGATGTTCTTCTCCCGTAGCAATCAAATAGAGACCATGAGCAGGAGAGAGCACCACTTCCTCCTTTATCCAGAATTCTGCGCCGTTCACTGTCTACTCTGTGGTGGAAGACGAAGAGGAAACTTCCACACTTCACGACAAAGCCCAGGCTCCATGTTTCCCTGATTCCGCCTTCCAATCCACGCTTAATTCCCTCTTGTCGACCCTCAGGATATCCTCCATCTTCCTCCTTAGTCGATCCTCCAATGTTCTGTTCCTCTCCCAGAGCACAAAAAAAAACAACGTTACCGTGACCTCTGCAATGCTCCCACTGTCTGCTTCAAGGTTTACATCTCCCAGAGATAGTTGCACTGATCGCAACACAGATAATCTCCGAGACGAATCAGCAGAGAACTTCCTCCCCCCTCTTCCTCATTCGTGGTGGCATTTTCCTCCAAAAGCCTCCTTTTCAAAAATAGCCCAAAAGCTTCTCCTTTTTCCCCTCAAAGCACGGCTCTCCTTTTCCCTCCTTCTTTAGCCTTTTAAAATCCCCTCTTTAACCTTCGTAGTTCTATTTTCCAATTACCGAGATCCGCCCTGTTTGTGATTCCCTTTTTCAAGTTAAACCACATTCCAAGCTACATGGGTAAGGTCATCATCGTTATTCTCGCAGCACAGATACGATACTTGACTCGGAAAATCTATGACATCGCATGATTCATGCATTCGACATGATGAAGCAAAAGATCACTATAGAATTATAATGTGGCCTTTCAAAAGTTGTGCCTATCCTGTGATTAGGACATTCCATGTGTCTAGATCTCGATAAGGAAACATATCAAACACTGCTTGTGCCTCTGCCAGCCAGCCACATTTAGCATACATATCAATTAATGCAATGCCCACATCCACATTTGTCTTCAATAGCCCTATCTTATCAATCTCAGCATGTATTTCTTGGCCCTTGTTTATAGCTCCAGCCATGCCACAAGCTTTTAAGGTGCAGACAATTGTGATACTATCCAAAGAGATATCCTCCTCATGCATTTGTTTGAATAATTGTAATGTCTTGTCTCCTTGATCCTGTTCAACATAGACTGAAAGCAATCCTTCATACTCGCTACTATACTCATACGCAGAAAATAAATGTAATCACAACAACTAAATATGTACAAAGTACCAAATCCCATGCACAACTTTTGGGTGGTTTACACACCTCGAATGCGCAACAATACGACAACGGTCCCACATGTTCCTTGGAATCTTAAACCAATTCCGGTTCCAAGGGCTCATTTGCCGAAGTTATTGGAACTTTTAAATGAAAAGATAAAAATGCGAATATTGGAGCCATCTTCAGCTCCATATTCCAACCGATGGTTTACCGTACCTAAGAAGAATGGATCTTTACGATTCATTCAAGATTTACAACCCGTCAATAAAGTCACTATTAGAAATGTTGGATCATGACCAATTGTGGATGAGTTTGTTGAAGCTTTTGCAGGTAGGGCAATCTATTCCATGGGTGATTTATATTCAGGCTATATCAATTTCAGCTTGCTTTGGAAAGCCGTGACATTACCACAATGAAGATGCCTCTTGGCCTAGTCCGCATGTGTACTCTACCTCAAGGGGCTACGAATTCAATAGCTCACATGATGAATGATATGCATAAAGTATTGAGGGATTATATTCCTCAATTGACTCTTCCTTTTCTTGATGATGTTCCAATCAAAGGATGTGAAGTTCAAGAGAAAAATGAAAAACTCAATGAACTTGGATGTCGAAAGTTTGTTTCTGAACATATTAATGATTGTACTCAAATCCTGTCTAAATTAGAAGAAGTCCATCTTACTCTTTTAGGAGCTAAATCTGTTTTTGGAGTCGAAGAAGTCCTTGAAGGTCGGTCATATGTGTGGTCCATCTGGCCGAAAGCCTTCCCCATCCAAAATAAATGCTATCAGCAAAATGCAGGAAGAATGTACAAATGTTTCAAAAGTGAGAAGATTTCTTGGTGCATGTGTCTTCTACCTTATTTGGATACCACATTTTGCCCATGTTGCTGAAAGTCTTTATCAGCTTCTAAGAAAGGGCCAAAGGTTTATATGGGAAAAAGAACACACTCAGGCTATTCGAAAACTCAAGAAAATGCTGACTTCAGCCCCCACTTTAAAGAGGGCTAATTACTCTAATGGACAGCCCATTATACTCACAGTGGACACAAGTCCTATTGGAATAGGATGGGCAGTTGGTCAAGACAACCTTGAAGGCAACAGATATGTAATCCGTTTTGGAGCAAAGGTTCTTAATGAATGACAAAGAAGGTATGCTCAAATTAAAAGAGAGCTTTGGGGAGTAGTAACTGCATTAAAATGTGACAGGGAGTACTTCATGGGCACACATGTTATAGTTGAGACAAATTGCCTTCCACTCTTGGGCATGATTGCCAACTGTTCCACTCCTAACATAGCCATGCTAAGATGGATAGCCTATATTAAATCCTTAAATCCTGATTTGAAACATATTGCAGGTAGAGATAATCCAGTTGCTGACATGCTTTCACATGCCAGATATATGGATAAAGAAGAAATGATGGATGAAGAAGAATCAGAGTTTATAAATGATGCTATTAATGCAGGTACAAATCTGAAAACAACAAGTATAGCTAAATCTAATATTGATTCAGCAGTAAAAAATGTAGGTACAACAAAAATTACAGCAAGTACAACAGGTTCAGCTTCTAAAAAAAATTCTACATCAGTAAGGAAGGATGAAACAACCAAAGAAGGACAATGGACAGCTAGGAAACAACATGTTCAATGTTATGTTATGGTTTGTTCACACTTTAAAGAAGAATATTATGCAGATGATTGGCTAAAAATTGGCCAATTTTTGAGCACTATGACAAAGAAGGAAGATTGGACTAATGAAGAGTTCAAGAGAATTAAGAGAAAAGCTTATGGTTTTTTTCTTAAAGATGGTTACCTTTGGAGGCATGCGAAAAAGAAAGGAAGGGCGTCTGTTCGTGTCTTAGGAGAGAAAAAGACACAAAGACAGGTCATGCAAGAATTCCATGAAAGCCTATTGGCTGGTCATAGAGGCATATGGGGCACTTTTGCCAAAATAAAAGAGAAATTTTGGTGGCAAAACATGTATAAAGACATTGAGCATTTTGTTGAGTCTTGTCATGTTTGTCAAATGTATTCTATGGTAAAGCATAGAGATGGGCTTCAGCCTATCTATCCTTTATCCATTCACTATAGATGGGTTGTTGATTTAGTAACCATGCCTACAGGAATTTGGAACATGAGATATCTAGTACTTGCTAGAGAAGATCTCACAAATCAAGTGGAAGGAAAGGCCTTGACAACAAAGTCCACTCATGTTGTTTGTAGATTTCTACTTGAAGAAGTATTTTGCAGGTATGGATGTGTTGCTAAAGTAACTGCTAATAGAGGGGAATTGGATGCCGATGAGCCTCGCCATTTCTTTGCTCAATTGGGAATTAAGCTATCTCTTACTTCAACCTACAACCCTGAAGGCAATGGTAAGAGTGAAAGAGGTCATCAACCAATTCTTAAAGCTTTAGCAAAATCATGCAAAGGAAAGTTGAGGGAATGGCCTAAATTGCTACCATTCGCATTATGGGCTGATAGAACTACCCATAGTGCAGTGACAGGATATATGCCAGTTGAACTCATATATGGACAACCACCTGTTATGCCTATTGAGGGATCCATTGTCACATGGAGTATCTTGCCTTGGGATGAAGGCATGAATAGAGAAGAATTGCTGTCTTTACGCATAAGGCAACTCGAAAGAAGGCCAGAAGATGTCAAAACAACCATTGAAAGGCTAAAAACAGCAAGATTAAAGAATAAGAAGAGGTTTGACAAGCATCATCGACTCCGTCCAAGAGCTATTCAAGAGAATGATTGGGTTCTTGTTTATGATAGCAGCCTGGACAATCAATATAGTGCTCATAGGAAGTTAGCCAAGCGATGGTTTGGACCATATGTTGTAAAAGTAGTACATAATAATGCTACTTACTCTTTGGTTGAAATGGATGGGACCATGATTAAGATTCCAATAGCTGGGAAACGAATCAAACTCTTCAAACGAAGAGAATCTTTAACTTATGAACTTGATGACTTAGATATGAGCCCTCTACTTGAAGACATGCAGGAAGAAAAAGACTTAGAGAATGAAGATGAAGAAGAAGACCCTCCTTGACCTATAATCTTATGAAATGGCACATGCCGGAGGATGTGCAGGTTAGGAGGGGGTGAATGTCAAAGATTTTACTGTTCATAATATAAATTATGGGATTCTTATGAACACAGAAGAGCTTCACTGGAAGTTAAATGAGGAATTTGCATACAAAATTCAGACATTGTTATCCAATAACCACCTTAGTTACACAAGTTCTTTTGTATTTAGCATATAATTTTCAGTTATACCAAGTATATTTATGAAAAATAAGTCTATGGGAACCTACAACTTGGTCAACTGGAAGTAATTGACAGCTGCAGGATAAATCACATTGATTCAGGTGCAAAAATATGGTCAGAACCCAAGAGAATGCCAAAAGTTGCCAAAAGTCCACTAGGTCCACATGGGACCTGGAGTAATAGACTTAAGTGACCAGCAAGTGACCTGGGTAGGTCAAAAAGTAACCAGAGGCTGAGCAGGGAGCAGCCCGCATTTTTCAATGCTTAATGCGGGCTGCACAGTCTGAAGCAAACTGGAGAGAGCTGGAGCTATGGTGCATGATTTGGAGCATGCAAACTGAAGATCAACAGGCCCAAACATTGAAGATGTAAACATGGTGAGAGCTCCACTTCTCTGCCCATTAGGTCTGACAAAAATGCATGCTGAAATAGTCTATAAAAGAGGGAAATCTGAGAGAAAAGTATTCAGCCTGCTCTTATGCACGACTTCTCTCCTTTTGTCTACCTCAATCTTGGTCCAATGAAGCCTGCCTTGTACCCAAGTACTTGAGTGACTTTGGGGCAAGCAAAGGGTGAGGATTTTGAAGGTATATGGGCTGTTATGGGCTGAAATAACCAGTCATAAATAGGGCAGCCCACTGTTATGGTCCATTTTTATGAGCAAACATGGGATTTATGTGGTTGTAATGGAAGGAAATGACCTCTTTTCATCATGACATTGTTCATTAATGATTAGAGGTGCTTCTTCTTGAGTTTATGCACTCATTTTGAGCTTGATTATGGGCTGGAATTTTCTATTTTAAAACAGGGCTGAAGCTAAAATTATGCTTCTTCAATTCATTTCATGTATCATTGGCCCAAATCTTGAATGCATTTGAGTCTATCAATATAATACTTGTTCCAAAGGGTTGAAATCCATCTATGTACTTGAAATAAATGCCATTAGATCTTGCATTTGATATTCATAAATTGAATTGAGAATCTAGAAATATCCTTTATGATATGATGTATGTATCTAGAGGCATTTGATGTAATCAAGATAGACTTATTTATTCCGATCATGTATGCTAAGTACATAGTGAAAAAGCTTGAACTCTTCTTCCGTACCTAAATCATTTCTAAATTCCGGATCTTATTAAACCCCAATCTATTTTCCCTTCCTGAACCTTGAATCCTAAACTCCTCTTCTGCACTAAAGCCCCGGTGGTAGACCTTCAACCCTTAACATGACAACAGCGGGTCCTTCAACGGGTTCACTAACCTATCCTACTTGTTTGGATCCTGCTAACACCACTATGAATTTTCCCTTCTTATACCTAATGAAGTGTTTGGGTAAGTCATGTAATCTCTTTTTCCATTCAACTTTCGAGAGCTTGGACTATTTCCTTCTTTCTTTGAGCTGCTTGCACCTCAGATGGATCAGGAGGTCCCCTTTGGTCTATTTGGTCCTAGGTGATCATGGGATCTCTCGATCACTCTCAGAGCTAACTTCTGACTTAGAGTTGAACTCACAACCTTCATTGGAAGAAGGAGTTTCCCCTAGTAGTCATAGCTCTGAGACTGATTCCACTATAAGCAGTGATGCAGTGCCTGATTGAACTAATTCAACTCACTCATTTTCCTTTACATTTAGGTGATCTAACCACGTATAATCACAATTTACCTTGATGACTCCTCTTTTCACCATAAAACCATTGGCCTCTTATGGTTTAGAGTTTGCTATTATCTGCTCAATTGCTCATCCATCTATGTCATACTCCATGGTCTCAACTTCTTCCTCACATTCCTCACCATTGAAACAATATTCTTCATACTCCTTATCCAAATCCACATACTCAGACCATTCATCATTCACATAGCTCTTGTTTGTAGGACTTTTCTTATCCACAATGAGGGCCCAATTGTAGAACAAATTTAGGTGATGCACCTTAGTCCATTGCCACTCTAGATACTCTATGAGATCTTAAGAGGTTTAAAGTTTGTAGTTGGGTTGCAAGCTAGCTCTCTCATTAGGTACTCAAGAATTATATGGAGTTCAAGTTTATTAGTTGGTATATGATAGGTGATAGGTGTTGGTCGACTGATGGAACTCTTGCCCATAATGTAGAGAGGCACTAATGATGTAGCATCATTATTAGAGGTAACTCAAAATTTGTGACTCCATTGGGTTTACTAGCTACTTCTACAGCTTTCCTCTTAGGTAGTGAATATACTTAGTTAAGGGTCCATCGTTGCGCTTTCCTTGTGTCACCCTTTATTGCAAAGATAGCCTCAAGATCAACTAGTGAGGTTTTCCAAGTATCAATCTCTACTTGAAAAACTTCCAATCTATTGCTCAAGAATATTAAGCCATTACCCCAATCCTCTTATCACTCGAGAACTTCTCATCCATGGCCTATCTAATGAAATAGTGTAGTCCACTCCCTTCATTACTATGAAGTTAACTGAGAATTGGATTCTTGCTATCTTTAGAGACCAATATTTTAACACTCCAAGTGGTCTACCTTTCATTCCATTCACTAATGTAGCATTAATCCGTGCAATTTCCACTTATGGATTTTTCCAAGCTTGCAAAACTATGTGGAGAAGCACATTACTACTGCTCTTATGTCCACAAATCCTTTCCATGTGGCATCACCTAATTAAAAAAAGGGTAAGACTGCGTGCATTTCCATGCCCTCCTAAAAGGCATTTAGTTGTAGAGATCTAGAAAATGGGTTCAAGATTAAGCTTGGTATATATATCTCTACATCATGGTTTGGCAAGTTGCTCACTCCATGTTCATTAGGTCTTTCTACCCATGACTTCAACACTTGCCATAGCATGAGGATTTGCCTAAGAAATTCCCCTAATGGTAAGCTTATAAGAGTTGATATCAGTGTGTTGTGAGCAAATTGCCAACCTTTTTCTTTTCCTTTAACT
The DNA here is from genome assembly GCF_053477565.2 of Lygodium microphyllum. NCBI lineage: Eukaryota > Viridiplantae > Streptophyta > Polypodiopsida > Schizaeales > Lygodiaceae > Lygodium > Lygodium microphyllum. The sequence goes on from NC_141141.1 coordinate 23,108,079, forward strand.
CAAGGCATTTCTAGCAATGCTCTTGGATGGTTTTTCTGCCCATGGCACCTAGGTTCTACTTATGTGGTGCTACATGTGGCATTGATGTGCCTCTTAATCTCAAGTGCATAGGGGAGACTAGTGGACTCATGCTAGAGAGCTCATTAATCTTATCCTCCAAGTCAGGCTTTGCATCTTGCAAGTTTGCTTTAGCTTTTATCGCCCACTCTTTGAATTTGTCCACAACTTCTAATTGGTGTTTTGGATCGAGGTATTCTCCAACCTTGGCACTTCCCTCCTCCATTGTCTTAGGGGTAGATGTTTCTGCTTCTACTTCCATAACCTATTATCCTTTGGTCAATACGGTGACACTATCAAATTTGAGTGTTATCTTGGTGTATGTCCTCTTCCTTCTCCTCCTTTGACTCTTCTTTCTATCAAATGTTATATCTAAGTTGCTAGATCTAGGTAATGAGATACCATCCTACTTCATTTGAAATTGAGTCATGATGTTTAGTGGGATTGGTGTGGCTTTATCAATAGGTGTTTGGACACTAAAGAGTCCAAGTGTAGTACTAATGGCACAATATCCATACTAGTGGAGGGCTTTTGTCTAGGGCAATCAAGGTACAAATGTGTAGCCCCACATTCTGGACATCTCAAGTCAGTATTTTGTCCTTGTTTGCTTGCTTTTTTTTAGGTCAATGAGATGAAATGTGCCTTGGATGTCCACGTCCAACATACTAGTGGCTCTTGGTTCAAGTCCCCCTCCTAGACCTCTACCTCTTTCCCTACCTAAATCCATAATTGGCACTGGTCTAAAGTCCACCATCCATACAGGATTACCCTTCTCATCATAGGAGACGTAGGGGTTCACATATGCTTCGTCCTCTAGTGGCTCCTCTATAAAGTGTACCAGAGTATTGCTCGGTGGATTGGTCAGTATAGATCCAAGTGGCCTTGAGATTCCCATGGGTTTGATGTCAATCCTAGGGGCAACTAGCTTTGTGACATTCACTAGTAGAGCTAATGGAGCTCCTCTTTCAAAGTTGGATGTCTATTTTCTAGATAATAGGGCTGGGTATAGGATTGTGGGAATAGGAGCCTTCTTGGCAACTAGCAGTGTATTTCATCATGTCCAAATCTATCGTAGTTAACACAAGTCCATGATCTAGGGTCGAGACATTTAGCTAGAAGATGGTTCCCACCATAATGCACACATTGGATGTGGGGTCGTACTGGCCTACTCAACATCTCTTGTAGCTTGGCCAACTCTAACTTCAAGTCAACTATATCTTGGATTTGGTTGATGTTTTTTCCCTTATCTTACATGCTATGGCTTGATCGTGCAGCACTAGGGGTCATGGTTCTCTCAATGTTCTCTTACGGTGTGACTCTTGAGCTTCTCTCTCTAAGTAGGTCATCCACACATATTGCCTCTTCAAAGACCATAGCTAACACATCCCTTTGTAGGTTCAAATTACTAGCCAAGGCCTTATAGAGTTCTTCATTTTGGATTCCATTAATAAACATGGTGGAGGCTACCCTCTCATTTGGGTTGCTTTGTCATTGTTGGAATCCTCTTTTAGAGAGTTCTCATGTGAGTGACATAGTATCACATCTTCTCCTTATCTTTTTGATTGACATTCATCAACCTGAAAATGAGATAGTTTGAGTATTTGGCTTTGAAAAATCTATTAATGAAAAGATCCTTTAGGATATTGAAGTTGTTGCACTCATCATTGACTAGGCTAGTAAATCAGTTCCAAAGGATGAGAAAGACCTCTTCCTATATTGATTCCATCTCTTAGCATACCCATGTCATCATTAGTTTATGACATCTTCTTTAGAGATAAGGCTATCGTTATCACCACCTTGCAATATAACTTAGAGAAAGAAAAATTTATCATAGATCCATCTTTAATACTCATTGTATCTCCCATGTCAATCAGAGCTGCCAATATGACTTAGAAACAAAATATTTGTGATAGAACCATCTTTAAAACTCATATGCGGTTTCGAGAATATCTTTGATAATATGATAGACTCAAACAGAAGCCTTTGATATTTAGATATAACCCATTTGATGTGCAGACACTCATTGTTAGGGGCCTAAAATCTTCCCCTACTTTTACCCAAAGCAAATAGTTTTCCCTATAATAAACATATCCAATCTATTTTCAACCCTGACTAATCTTTCTGTTCTGAAAATTAATTCTGAATCATTCCTTCCATCAATAGGCTCATTTCCAACCACACAGACTCCGTTTCATAATTCAGATAATCGATTACTCAAAATAGATAAAAATTTTGAAGACAGATAGAAAAACATGCAGAAAAATCTGTTCTGTTACTTCATAATCACAACATCATTTACAAGCTTATCTTTTCTCTTGATGTGAACAGACATACACAAATCTCACGACTCCTCCTTCTAATACTTCCCAAAAACATATACATCCTACTGATGACTCTTCACATGTGATCAAGACAAAGGTTTAAAATACCCTTACAAAACTAAATAAGGAACTCCTAGGTTATGCCTTAATCATGCCTTTAACACTGGCACACCCGGTGGTTACTATTTTCCCAAAATAGTGAACTTGAACCCACAAAATCCTTTGTTTTCATTTCAATTCTGAGAATTTAATCTAGGTCTTCAAGATTTATATAGAGTGTAAAGTGTAGTGGCTGGACAAAATCCAACTTACGCAATCCACCTGACTACATTCCTGACTGTCAATTCTACTTTGCCTGAATATAAGTTAAAACTGATTGAATTGATTTCTCAATCTCTGCATCATTTTTGGTTTCCTCCTCCCCTCTTGGAACAACTTCATCAATTTTTTGAACATCTTTTGCATTGACATGTGTCTAAGTATCAATCACATTCACTTCTGTAAAATGAACATCTAAAATAACATTCTCCTCTTGCACAGAAGTTTGCACTTCCCCAACAGGTACAATAGTCCAATTTTTAGTCAATACACCACCCTTTGGCTTTTCAAAACATGTGGAGATTTGACATTTCGCACATGTGGAGATTTGGCATTTCGCATCATCAATGTTCCTTTTTATAATTTCATACGGGTTGTGGTCAACATCCACGACATCATGAAAGGATATGTGTAAAAATGAATTTGTGTCCACTCCCACCAAATTCAAATCAGCATCTTGGAATGTATTGAGAAAAAACAACTTTAGTCTAAAACCATGCACAAGTTTAGCCAACAATTTACCCTCCAAATCAGCCAACTGAAATATTCCTTGCCCTAAGTCCTTAAAAATTCTGTATGGTCCCACATACCCAAGTTTTAATTTGCCAAGATGCTTGCCCAATTTAGAGTTATACATTAAGACCAAATTTCCCTGTTTGAATTTCTTCTTCTTCAAGTACTGATTCTGACATGTAGATCTTCTATTATGAATCACAGTAGCCACATAAGCACTGTGAAATCTATCTTCATCCAAAGACATCAACTGCTCTAATCTCTGTTTAAGTGAATCCCCTTGTGTTAGTCTATTTGAAATTGCCACCCTCAAAGATGGTACTATGAACTCCATTGGCACCACAGATTGCATGCCATAGAACAATCTGAATAGTGTGAGTCATGTATTGACCTTAAAGGCTGTTCTAAATCCCCACGGTGCTGAATTCAATTTAGATCCCAATCCTTCCTACTTTCTGAAACAATCCTTTAAAGAATTTTAACCAAAATCTTGTTACTACCCCAGAGGGGTTCACTATAGATGTTGTATGGTATCACATGAGTATAAGGGAGGGGGTTTTTGGAAGGGGACACTTAAGCGTATACATTAGAGGTAGACTCCTCTTAATTTCCTATATTGAACTTAAATTTAAGGAGGGGATAGAGGGAAAAAAGAAGAGGGGGGATGCATTTGATCACCTCTCTCCATAGATTGGTTTCTCCATGGCATACAAGAGACCTTGACAAGTAAGGTTAAAACCCTAAACCCTCACATAGTAGGGTTATTGAATTAATCATAGTGTGGGAGGGGGGGCATTGGCACTCTCCCATGGTTTTGGTAGAGAGATTCAACTCCCCTTCTTCCAAAGAAAGCTTGGTGTCTGCTTGGTGTAGTCACTTTAAGTATAAAGGTGTTCGATTCCCCTACTCTCTCTCCTCATGTGATAAGGGGACACATGCACTCAAAAACATTGCAACACATACTTCGATGGTATCCAAGTGCCACTACATAAATCACTTTGTGATATGACCATTTTGATACTTTTAATTGCTTAGGATAATTCCAACTTTTAAAAATAAAGTTAGTACATGTTCTATGAAGACTTACATTTAAGAAAGGGGATACATAAAAAATCATACATATATATATCTTATAAGCTTAAATAGGGGGATATATTAGTCTTTCAAGCTTCATAAATAGGGGTTTTTTTAGAAGTCCTTGCACGCAGGTGACATGTCTTCTTTACTATGAGTGAACCTCCCATGGTTACTGCTCTTAGCTAATCCATTGGCTTGTGGAAGATATACTAAGGATATTTTATGGCTAATCATATGATTTTTGTCATAAATTTAATCACCTTATTAAGAAAATGGACTCCCTGATCTAATACAAGTCCCACTGGGCATCCAAATCTAGTCATTATGTTATTGTACAAAAAATAGGCCACACTTCTTACCTTATTATCCTTTAATGCAACAGCTTCTACCCATTTGGTACAATAATCTGTAGCAACCAAAATATATATGTTTCCTAAAAGTTCTACTACTGGCTTGAATGGACCCATAAAATCCATTCCCCACTTCTCAAAATGACCCAACGGCCAAACTGGATGCTGCCTCATTCTGTCCTGATTCCTTGGATATCCATCTCTTTGACATATATCACTGGCCTTTGCATACTGATGTGAATATCTGATTACTGTTGGCCACCATAAACCACTCTGAAATATTTTTCTACTGGTTATGTCACCTGAAAAGTTACCTCTAGAACTTCCTGTATGAGCTTCAATTTGTCAAGATTGTGGGAGAGAAGGAAGGAGTCTCACTTGTAGCTTTCTTGCTTGCACAATGGGGGAATACACACAAAGGTGGAGGCTGAAAACAGTTTTCCTCTTCTTAGTTGTGTAAGCCAAAAAGAACTCTTGTACATAGAAATAGAAGAACCCTATATATGGGTATCAAACCAAACTCAACTAACTAAGGTGGCATACTAACTGAGCCACGAACTGGAGTAGATAAGGATAGCTGTCATCTAGCTATTATTCATGGGCGGTGTACCAACCGCATCTGCAACAACTGACAAGTCGGTGACATAAATGCACAATGGTCACCCTGGCATATCACGAGTGGAGCTCGATATCTCAACACTCCCCCTCGAGCTCAATCCCAATTCCTGCACACCAAGCAGGTCTCTGAACTTGCGCAGCTTCTCTACGCCCAATGCCTTCGTAAATATGTCAGCTACCTTATTCTCTGTGCTGACATAAACTAGATCAATAAGACCTAGTAAAACCCTCTCCCACACATAGTGATAATGCACCTCAATGTGCTTTGTTCTAGCATGATAGACTGGGTTATTTGCCAAGTGTATACTACTCATGTTGTCACAATAAATGACAACTGGCCCATCTGTAGGCTGATGCATATCATAAAGTAGCTTATGCAACCAAGCTACCTCACATGCAGCCATTGCTGCACCCCTGTACTCAGCCTCTGTGCTCGACAAGGCAACTGTAGGTTGTTTCTTGCTGCTCCAAGTGACTCCAGCACTCCCAAAAGAGAACACATATCCACTGGTAGATCATCTATCAGAAATACTACCAGCCCAATCAGCATTAGTGTATCCATGCAACTATATCTGGACCCCAGTCTCATAAAGTAGTCCATACTGCAATGTGGACTTCACATACTTGACTATGTGTCTAGCTGCATCCAAATGCGGTTTCCTTGGAGCCTGCATAAACTGACTTACCAATCCAACAGCATAGCTCAAATCTGGCCTGGTAATAGTCATATAAATCAAACTTCCTACTATGCGTCTGTACATAGTAGGGTCTTCCAGAAGCTCACCTGCATCTGTGCTCAGCTTCACATTCTGCTCCAAAGGAACTGAAATAGGTTTACAGCCTGTCATCCCATATTTGGACAGCATGTCCAATCCATACTGCCTCTACAAGAGCCGTATCCCACTTGGTGATCTAATCACCTCAATGCCCAAGAAATAACGCTGCTCTCCCAAATCCTTCATCTCAAACTTCTGCTTCAATAGCATTTTCACATGAAGGATACCTTCATCACTATCACCTGTCATAATCAAATCATCAACATAAATGACAAGTAGAATAATACCTTTCTCTATTTTTCTCACATAAAGTGAGAAATCTGCCTTGGAAATCTGAAAGCCAATAGTGACAAGATACTGTCCTATCTTGTCAGACCATGCTCTAGGTGCTTGCTTCAAGCCATACAATGCTTTCTTCAACCTGCAAACAAACTCAGGATGAACAGCATGCACATAACCTGGTGGCTGCTCCATATATACCTCTTCTTGAAAATCACCATGCAAGAAGGCATTCTTTACATCCATCTGATGTAAAGACCATTCCTTTGATGCAGCCATAGCAATGACTGCTCTTACGGTTGCCATCCTTGCAACCGGACTGAATGTTTCTTCATAATCAATGCCATATGTTTGTGCATACCCCTTGACTACTAATCTTGCCTTGTATCTATTCACAGAACCATCTGCATTGTGTTTCACCTTATAAACCCACTTACAGCCAATTGCATTCTTACCTTTAGGCAAAGGTACCAATTCCCATGTAGCATTTGCTTCCAAGGCATCCATTTCTTCATCCATGGCTTTCTCCCATTTTTCTTTTCCCATGGCTTGCTCAAAAGAAGTGGGTTCTGGTTCCTGTATCACTTTGACCATATATGCATAGTGAATGGCTGTAAATCCATCATATTTCAGCCTATCCACAGGATACCTAGCTCTGGTAGACCTACGCAAAGTAGGCTCACTTCTAGGTGCTCTCAAAACATCCTTGGTCTTCCTTACTCCAAGTGTAACAATAGAAGGGATACCCAACTCATCATCAATGCTCTGTTCTGAGCCACTGGATTCACCATCCACATAAGAGTGACCTGCATTCACATCAAATATGGGTTGATCTACCTTCTCTTTTCCTTTTCGTGATACCTGCATACCACTATCTGCATTGCTTTGAGAAGATTCTCATGATCTCAATCTGCCTATCCATGGCAAAGAATGTGAACCACTGCTAGAGGACGCTCCAGGTCCACTAATATTTTGTGACTGCTGCTGTGAATTCTATGCAGCATTACCATTTTGTGCACCTACATCATCAATCACATTTACTAGTTTATACCAGCTACTCATCTCATAAAAAACAACATCTCTGCTCACTGTAAACTTACGAGTAGAAGGGTTATAGCATCTATACCCTTTCTGCAGAGAGTAACCAATAAAGATGCACTTCTCAGCTTTTGGATCCAACTTGGATCTCAACTCATCTGGCACATGAACATAGGCAATGCAGCCAAAAATCTTCAAATGAGAAATATCTGGTTTCCTACCAGTATACCTCTCCTCTGGAGTCATCCCATGTATTGCTGCAATGGGAGTCCTGTTCATTATGTAGACTGCTGTAGCAACTGCTTCAGCCCAGTAAAAATCTGGCAAGTCTTTTTCGTTGAGCATGGCACGAGATACCTCTCCAATATGCCTATTTTTCCTTTTTGCAATTCCATTTTGTTGTGGGGTATGACTGCATGAATATTGTTGCTTTATGCCATGCTCCTGTAGGAACCTTGCAAACTCATTTGAGAGGTACTCTCTCCCTCCATCTGACCTTAGGCATTTTATTTGCAGGCCTGTTTCTTTTTCAACCATAGCTTTAAGAGTTTTGAAATGCCCAAAAACTTCACTTTTCTTTTTCATAAAATACACCCAAAATTTTCTGCTATAGTCATCAATAAAAGTGACAAAATAATGACAGCCTCCAAGAGATGCAGCTTTAGTAGTCCACACATCAGAGTGGATTAATGCCAATGGCTTCTTACTCTCTTGAACATGTCTAGGAAATGGTTTCCTTGCATGTTTTCCAAACTGACAGGCTTCACATACCTTATGCATTTCTGCAACCTTGAATTTTGGCAATCCTGCAATAATATTTTGGGCCTGCATTTATTTAAGTCGCTGTACATTAACATGACCAATGCATTTATGCCAGATATCAATATTTGCAACTACACCGGTCCCATGTGCAAACATTGCTGCACTCAATTCAGGCATGTCTGCATCCAATGTAAACATTCTGCCCTTCTTCTTTCCTTTTGCTATCAAGCGACCTTTATTTTTCATATCCTCAACAAAGCATCCATGAGGATTAAATCTTACCTGCAAGCCCTGCTCAACCATTTGACCAACAGAAACCAGATTCTTGGTGATATTCGGGATATGAAATACATCTCACAGGTATTTCTTTTTCCCATCCTGCATAGACAAATGAATTTTTCCAATCTGCACAATAGGATGTACAGTATCATCACCAGTCTCCACAAATCCTGGTTTTTCCATTTTTCTTGCATCCTGCATCCATTCTGCATGACCTGTCATGTGGTTTGATGCACCTGAGTCAACATACCACACTTCGTTGCTTTCTTCTGCACTTGTCACAGAATTGTTCATGCGCTGCACCATAAACAAATGCTCATTTCTGTCATCACCTTGTCTACTAGAAGATGCATAATTTCCTTGTTGCAATTTCCCATTCATGATGTCATTCTGTTTTTTATAGCAGTCTTTAGCCATATGGCCCATTTTACCACAGTAGTAGCATTCAACATTGCTGTTTGTATTTTGGCCTCTTTGCCATCCACCACGACCTCTTTGGCTCCCCCTGCCTCTAGAGTTACCATGTCCTCCTCCATAGGACTGGTTTTCTTGAGTCTGCTACATATTCTGATTTCTACCACGGCCTCTAGATCGGCCTCCTCTACCTCTGCCTCTACCTCTTCCAGCATTTGAGTAGAAGACAGTTTCTTTTGAAGTTCCTCCTAAAGAAGATGCACCACCATTTCTCTGCTCCTCAGAAATTAGAAGAGCAATCAACTCCTCAAAATCAGGAAATCTTTCACGAACTGAAATGGATGTCCGAAACTGTGCATAATCCTTTCCTAGACCATTCAAGGTCACAGAAACTAAATCATCATCTTCCACTGGCGACCCAATGGAAGCAAGTGCATCTGCAATCTTCTTCACCTTCATGTGGTAGTCATTGATGCTCATATTTTCTCTTTGCACATTATGCAACTCTTGCTTGAGCTGCATTTTTCTGGCTTGCGTTTTTGTGCTATACATTTTTGACAAAGTATCCCATGCCTCCTTTGGCGTACTTGCATCTTGAATACGCACAATCATAGAGTCTGAAATGCTGATAGACAGCCAGTACATAACTTTCCTGGCTCTCTCATGCCATGCTTTAAATGCCTGCATTTGCTGTTGATTGGGAACATCAGGAAGAACTGGTTCTTCTTCATTTCCTGCAACGAATTCCCAATATCCTTTTCCCATAAGAAAATTCGTCATTCTAAACTTCCATGCTTGGAAGTTGTTCTTGTCAAGCTTTTCAGTGACAATCTGTGAAAGAGAATCAGACGCCATTACAAAACACTGCAAGAAATTCTGTCACTGCAAAGAACACAGCTTTAGCCTCACAAGGGCAAATCTGCAAAATTGACGAAAGTGGTATTTGACCACACAGTCACTTCCTAGTGACAATTTTGCATCAACAGGCAACAAGGATGATTCTGTAACTCCCAATGTCTCTGCGCACAGGCATACGATGCAATTTCTACAGTAACTTTTCACCGACCTGTAGAACAGTGGTTGCATAGCATAAAACTGGGCCTTTTCCTGAGTGCGTGCAGAAAATTTCCGCCTCCAAAACAGGCCCTGAAATGGCCTCAAATAAAAAAAACAGGGTTTCCAAGGGCTAAAGCCCTTACCCGCAGCATATACTGCCCTCTTGCTTCACCGCGAAGGGCGTCTCAACCTGAGACAATGCACTCTTGCAATTTCCGGCTGTGCTACCTACAGAGATCTGCTCCCAAAACAGAAAATGAAAGCAACACTGCTCCTCTTACCAGAACACCGCGAACTTGGTTTGCTTTCTTGAGCTCCTTACCACGAACAAGGCTCTGATACCATGTCAAGATAGTGGGAGAGAAGGAAGGAGTCTCACTTGTAGCTTTCTTGCTTGCACAATGGAGGAATACACACAAAGATGGAGGCTGAAAACAGTTTTCCTCTTCTTAGTTGTATAAGCCAAAAAGAACTCTTGTACATAGAAATAGAAGAATCCTATATATGGGTCTCAAACCAAACTCAACTAACTAAGGTGGCATACTAACTGAGCCACGAACTGGAGTAGATAAGGATAGCTGTCATCTAGCTATTATTCATGGGCGGTGTACCAACCGCATCTGCAAACTGACAAGTTGGTGACATAAATGCACAACGGTCACCCTGTCATATCACGAGTGGAGCTCGATATCTCAACACAATTAACACTGTAGCACTGTTGACTATGAGGAACACATCTCTTGTTAATTTGATCCACTTTTCTCTTGTACAAATATCCTCCAATTAACTAAATGGGTTACACTTCTTAATATTAGCTTTTTCCTATGGTCTTTTGTCATTTCCTTAGGGAATATACCTTTAGTAAGATAATTAAGCATCTATTCATACCAATCATCTAACTTGGTTGCCTGAATTTGAAATAAGTCTACATCAGGTAAATCATCTGTTATCCCTTCAGGAGGTTCTCTTGACTCCAATCTGCTTAAATAATCAAATCAAGTGTTCTCTTCCAGGTCTATGCACAATGGAATAATCAAATTCCTATAATAAGAGAATCCATCTAGCCAATCTTCCTGTTGGTTGTGGTTTGTTCACCAAATAGATCAATGCCTAATGATCAACATGAATTATGATTGAATTGGCCAACAAATAATGCATGAATTTTTTTAGTGCAAATATAACTCCTAGGCACTCCCTTTCAATACTATAATAATTTCTTTCTACTCCTGTCATCACCTTGCTTGCATAATAAATTGGTCTAAACCAGCCTTTTTGTTTTTCCTGCATTAACACAGCTCCCACTGCAATATGAGAGGCATTTCCAAACACATGGAATTGTAAACTCCAATTAGGAGACTACATTATTGGTGCTACTTGTAACATCTTCTTCAATATTCTGAGTGCTTTTTCTTGTTCTTTTGTCCAGACATTCTTCACATCCTTCTTAGTTAACTTAGTCAATGGAACACATACATGAGACAAATATTTCAAAAATCTGTTATGCCACTTGATGTGTCCAACAGATTTGCTCAATTCCTTCAAGTTTGCTGGTGCCTTGGCCTTTTAAATAGCAGCCACTTTCTTGGGATCAACTTGCATTCCTTCTTCTGAAATGATATGCCCCAGTAAAATCCCTATTTTAATAGAAAAATCACATTTGGTTGGATTAAGACTCAACCTAGCCATTCTGCATCTTTCAAAGCATAATCTGAGTTGATTAAGGTGATCCACAACCTTCCCAAACACACTAAAATCATCTAGAAAGACTCTCATGAATGTTGTCAAGTATGGAGCAAAGACTTCTTGTACCCATTTCTAAAATGTAGGTGGAGCATTTTTCAAGCCAAATACCATTACATTACTGGCATATACTCTCCACTCTATAACAAAAGGAGTCTTCTCTTTGTCTTCTTCTGCCATCAATATCTAAATGTAACCACTGAATCCATCCAAGAAACTCTACATCTCATGACTTGCAACTGCATCCAACAGAGTATCCTGAAACGGTAATGGAAAGGATAAGTTATAGTGGCTGCATTTAGTTTCCTGTAGTCAACATAGATTTTGAGTTTGCCATTCTTATTTGGCACCACCACTATAAGTGATAACCATGTCACCTTCTCCAAAGGATAAATAAATCCTACTTTCAAAGTTTATCCAACTCCTCCTTGACAGCCTTTGCATAATTTGGATTCATCTTGTATCTCTGTGAAATAACAGGGACTGCATCTTTTTTGAGGTTGATCCTTTGCATACAAAACCTAGGATCCACTCCTTTTATATTAGTGTAAGTCCATGCAAAAGTATATTTAAATTCTTGTAATAGATAACTCAGATCTGTTTTGAACTGGCCTTCCACATGAACACTGACTTTGACCATCTGAGGCTCCTTTTTAGAACCTAAATTAAGATCCTGTAAATAATATTCTTGGACCTTGGCAGTTTTAGCCATCTATTCCTCAAAAGCCTTTTCAACCTGAATGATCTGCTGAATGTGCATCTTCTCCTGTTCAGATAACTTCCTGTTTATGTCCTCTTCTGTAGGATCTTCCTGTTTACTCTCACTCTATTGTTGGGAGGTTACACATTCCTTCTGCTCCTTGAACTATTCCTAAATTTTGACCAGATCTATATCAAAAATAGGTATAATTGATTCATTAACTTTAAGGAAAGCATCTTCATCATCATCATCAACTTCCTTTACCATGTTAATACCTTGTGCATACAAGGCTCTCACTTCTCTGGGCAAGGTTGCACTAGGTACCATATTCATGTGAACTTTCTTCTTCCCCTTCCTGATTGTAATTTTAGCATCTCCCCAATCCTGTTTGACCTTTGCTTGTTTGAACCAAGGCCTTCCCAACAGAAGTGGATATGGGCTGTTTCCTTCATCCATTTTTAACACTACAAAATTCACTCGGAATGTGAGTCCTGAAACAATAATTTGCTGATTTTAAAGAATTCCTAGAGGCTGAATCCCCTCTGAACTACCATTTTAAGTTGAAAAGGAGCTTCTTTTTCTTAGGAAGCTTCAATCTGGCATAGAGGAATTCAGGTAGAATATTCACACCTGAACCTCCATCCAACAATGCTCCCTATATTTCCTATTCCTGAAAATTAATAGTGATTTTGGATACTTTGTAATCCATATCTTCAGCCTCAATCTGACATGCTTCACGTTCATCCACTTGTTCTTCCTCCTCACTCAAATGTCTGAGTACATGTCTATTAAACTCAAGGACCAAACTTAAAATCTGATCCATTGTAACAGTGGTATTTCTCAAGACTTCAGTTGTCAACTGAGCCTTCCTTGTTTCCTGCTGCTGAATCTCCTCCTGAATACTTAATTGTATGTGAGGTATTTGCTGCTGCAATTTTTGTTTACCATAGTCAGTTTTCTCACTCTTTTGAATTTCCTTCAAACACCCGTGTGTGACCTATCTTTGAATCTCCCAATATTGAGGGTGCTTCATCTCTTTATGAGATATAACAAGATCAACCACATACTTTTCACCTGATCTTGTAATAACCAAAACTAATGCTGATTTTTCAGGAATCTCCTCCACCTGTGTGCAATTTGAACAATCACACTGGACATGCAACACATTGAAATAGTCCCCTTGTTGTTTATGAAACACATGTTCATTAAGTTGCCTAGCTTCCTCCACAATGACTACATAAGCCGGTGGTGGCCTATTCTATTGTGCCTATGTAGGTGGTCTTTGATTGTTATATCTAATAATAGGAATACCTCTCTCCTCTCTGTGTTTACACCACAATGAGCAATTAGGACCTTGCATGTGATTCATTCCTCCACTGTATGTGCATGGGTCATCATTCAAATTACCATTTCCTTGAGGATTAGGTGGTCCCCAGTTATTTCTCCCCTGAAATCTTCTAGGTGGACCTTCCATTGCTCTATTTTTGTTTGGTTCTACTACATTTGCAACAGTTGGTGCACTTGCCCTTGGCACTTGCTATCTTGGGTTTGCCCTATTATTAGGATTATACCAAAAAATAGCATCTGTGTGCCCATGCTTCCGGCATGTGTTACAATATGGTTTGTCCTTCTTCTAAGATGTTGAAATTCCCATACTCTTCACAGTTGTAATAAGCGGGTGTTTTCCACTTTCTGAATCTTGACAGAAATGTTTTCTGTAATGCTTATGTATCAGGAAAATGGGCTACACCATACTGAGTAAACTAGTTCATAGCCTTACCCTCCAATGTGGCAGTAAATTGCTGCTTTTTCACATCATCTCCATACAATACTCCTAGTCCACTTGCTTCCCATTTTGTGCTGAATTGAGCTACATGGGCATCAGGGTCTTCCTTTTTTGGACTCACCCTTGAAGTTTGAAAATTGGACTTTGAGATTTGCTCGATTAGGGGGTTGTGCCATTGATCGTGGTTGTTGTGTTGCTGCAACCTTTCTTCTTGTTGGTGTTTTAGGCAATGGTTGAAACCTTAGTTTTCTCCTTGTCTGTCTTTGTATTTGTGACCATGCTAACAGTCCCACAAATTTGTTTCTGTTTTTCTCCTCCTCATCTAGTTTAATCTGTAATTGTTGATCAATAACAATATCTCTTGTTGCATGACTAGGGCATGCCCCTCAATTTGTGCTTCTTTATCACTCAGATACCCTAAATCCAGGATATCCACCTGTCTGCCCACCACTGCTGGACCTCTAATGTTCTTTCTTCTTATGTTTCTCTTCCTATTCTAATTTTTCCTAAAGCCTGGTATAATAAGTTCTAAAGCCTTCACCCCTATATTTTTCTGTTGACATATACCATAGATCTATTCTGTCATCAATTCAGACCTCTAGGTGCACAATGTTCACAGTGACTGGCACAGCCACACCGATTTCTCCATCTTCCCCTGACTAATTTAGGTAAATAACTCAACCCATATGGTTGACGAAATTGTCAAAGATACTGATTATGCCAAATTTGTGTGAACACACTACCTATATACTTCAAGCCAAAAGGTGCAACCTATTTTGTATGTTCTTTTCATACTGCTTCCCTGACCTTTCCAATAATGTCCAAAGGTAAATCAGGAAACTATGTGTTCAGAAAATACCTGACTATATGCCTCAAACTCCTCCTCATCTGTTGTCCAATTCTGAAACTCTTGTAACAAAGCTTGTGCAAAGGATTCCCGTTCCTCCTCTTCAGTAGTCAATACTGAAATTCCTCAAGCCATGAATCCATTTCTGACTGTATCCTTTAACTCATGAATCTTCTGCACCTATTCCATTCTGAACCATCCCGCCTAATGCCCAAAGACTAATTCGCAGGATCACCAAGTGTTAGGGGCCTAAAAGCTTCCCCTACTTTTACCCAAAGCAAACAGTTTCCCCTATAATAGACATATCCA
This sequence comes from Lygodium microphyllum, assembly GCF_053477565.2. NCBI lineage: Eukaryota > Viridiplantae > Streptophyta > Polypodiopsida > Schizaeales > Lygodiaceae > Lygodium > Lygodium microphyllum. The sequence goes on from NC_141141.1 coordinate 23,123,319, forward strand.
ATTTGTTTTCAACCTTGACTAATCTGTCTGCTCTCTGAACATTAATTCTGAATCATTCCTTCCATCAACATGCTCATTTCCGACCACACAGAATCCATTTCATAATTCAAAATCGATTACTCAAAACAGATAACTGTTTTGAAGACAAATAGAAACACATGTAAAGAAATATGCTCTATTCCTTCATAATCACAACATCATTTACAAGCTTATCTGTTCTCTTGACGTGAACAAACATACACAAATCTCACGACTCCTCCTTCTAACTTCCCAAAAATATATATATCCTACAGATGACTCTTCACATCTGATCAAGACAAAGGTTTAAAATACCCTTACAAAACTAAATAAGGAACTCCTAGGTTATGCCTTAATCATGCCTTTAACACTCTTACTTTTGTTGACCGAGTGATAGCCATCCTACTCAGTAATTATAATATTACTTGAAACTGTCCGACCAAGAAGCTCACAAATCTACATCATCTACCTAATAATTTCCCAAAATTTTACCATTGCCACCTTAGTGCTCCAACTAGTCATGCTTGTATCAGTCACCGCATATTTTCACAGGACTCAGCTGGTGCAATGAGCATAATTGCGCTGAAAGGTCTATTAGAGAAGGTGATGGCAAATATAAGCATGCTGAGAGGCTTGTTTGAGAAGGTGATGCTATCAATAGCCGTACAACACTGGCAAAGGTGCAAGCTCCACCACGACTTGAGTGCTCATAAATCAATGCCACAGGAAAATCAAAGAAGTCACCTGTTGAACGTGGCTTGATGGCAGCCCAGGATGGCAATCACGGCTGGGAGCATCAGGAGCTCAACCAAGACTTCTTCCCCATCATTGTCATCTAAGAAAGCTTTCGATATCCTGACGTCAATGATTACGTCTTGCTGCGATCTGCATTGATGCCAACTTCTTCCTTAATCCGATTATATTCTTATAGCTGATTCTCAACTAGATATAGTGAGCTGAGTAGTCCTTATTTACCTTTGACAAAATTTTTAAAACCAATATGCTACAAATGCAAATGATTACTTCATGGCTTGATTGGCAAAACCAAATTAATTTCTCAAGGTTTATGGATATCACACATTCAGAAGCAGGTCAAGTACTGAGAGAAGAATTAGTATGGTCTTCAAAGAAAATAATATCTACTATCTCTCCACAAACCATTGCACACGCTCCTAATGGGTCTGATTCCATGGCCACTTCTCCAGAACCTTCTCGCAGATTCTTATATTCTGAGATATTCGTGTTCTCTCTTCCCTAAGTTTCAACTAGGTTTTAGGATGCTTTTTGTCTAGTTCCACCCTTTTCTTTACTATCTTTTTTCACAAGGTAACAGTTTACTCTTTCTTCTTTTCTTTAATTTCGAGCTCTATCTACTCTTTCATTTGCTTCCTCTCCATTACTATGGACCTCTTCATGCGATTTCTAAACTTTCCAAATCTTCATAGTCTATCTTGAACTTCATAGATCCAGATATTTGCTCAAAAAGGGCAGTTAGCTCCTTTGGATTCTTGGAAGAAAACGATTCAGCATCACCCTGAAAACCAAGAAGTTGCTAGCCTTAATGAGGATGCCTAGAGGCCTCATTGTAGCATCATACTCATCCATGTAGCGGACTTGTTGTTGATCTTGTAGTCACTTGAGCCCGCATTAGTGATTATTCTGGAAAAATGAAGCACCTAACTAGATCCAGTCAGATACACAAGCTTCACGGAGCAGAAATGGCTTGAGGAGCTGTCGAGTTAGCCTCTCAAAATTCTGAAAGGAGGTAGCCGATGGGCATAACATAGGTGTTGTAGGAAGAATTTGGAGTGGAAAATCAACATTGGTCCAAATTTTCTTAACACCTTCTTTCGACACATTCCAAATAACCTTATTTTCCATGCATTTTGCCCTAACAAGAAATATGCTTTTAAAAAAAACTTCGTGATCATTCACTCTTGATACGAAATGTTGTATCCATGATATGCAACCAAACAATTCATTCTCCACACAAAAATTATGAATGCACTAATGAAGAGAATGTGCCTAGCCTAACTACATGTGCTTATGCATCATGCAAAACAAAAAGACACACACAATGAAAAATAAATTCCTAATGACGCTGACTAATGTGTTCAAATTCTTGGCAAAAAAAATTTCCCTCAGGTCCACAGTGGTGGACGCACATCATCACAACAACGCATAACTTCAATGCCTAAGAAAATTTTCAACTCTTCCAAGCCTATAATTTGAATTTTTTTGTACAACATAGCTTTTATGTAATCAATGCCCTACATGTCATCACCTGTGATCACCAGATCATCTTCTTGGTAAATAAGTTGTGATTAGCTTTGCCTAGTTGAAATCCAAGTGTCTACAAGTAGGAAGTAATCCTAGCATTCTAGGCTCAGGGGCCTTGCTTTAAGCTGTACAATGCTTTCTTCAATCTACATACATACGAAGGATAGTCGGGATGTGCATAGCCCTATGGCTTATCTATATAAACCTCTTCTTCCAAATCACCATTTAAGAAAGCATTTTTAATGTTCATTTGATAGAGATTCTAGCCCTTTGGATACAACCAATGCTATAATAGTGCGTATAGTTGCCATCTTAGCAACTAGACTAAAGGTTTTCTCATAATCCAGCCCATATTACTAGGCATGTCCTTTCACTACCAATGTAGCTTTGTATCTCTCTACTGAGCCATCAGACTTACATTTCACTTTATAGACCCCCTTGCATCCAATAGGCAATTTACCTTCGGTAACTCAAACCAAATCCCATGTTCTATTGTTCAACAAAGCTTCATATTCATCATCCATAGCCTTGCACTAGTTCTCATCCTTAACTATTTTTGCAAAAGATGTAGGCTCTTTGTATTTTTGCACCTCTATCATGTATGCATAATGCTCACCACGTATCTAGTGTAGATAAGCCTTTCCATAGACTTTCTCTATAATCTCGGCAACAAAGGTGAACTAGATTCTACTCTCTCATGAGGCTGTACATATCTCTGCTTAGCTCTAGGTGTAACTATTGCAGGTATATCAAACTCACTATATCAAGACTCTCAAAAGAGTCATAACTTAAAGTCAATGGGCATGTAGTATCATTAGAGACCTTCTCTTTTCATTTGTCTCTCTCCCTCACTAACATGTCCATGTTAGTGGATGGAGATCCATGGCTGCATAGGTTGCCTGTCCAAGGACTTACACTACCAAATGTATCGTGAGTAGGTCCACTGATAGAAGAAGTGCATGGCTGTCCATTTTTAGCATATGTGCCCTATGAAGTGTCATCATATACTAAGCTTGCTTAGTACTATACCAAGATGCTAACTCATCAAATACGACATCACAATTGAGCATTATCTCTCATGTAGTCAAAACAATGCACTTATGTGCCTTTCTTTCTTGTGAGTATCCAATGAAAACACACTTCATTGCTCTAGGGTCAAGTTTCTTCCATTTGTCATCTAGAAGATGAACATAGGCAATACTGGCTAATACTTTCAGATGTCAAATGACGAGAGATTTAAAAAAGTAAGTCCCCCGATTCGGAGTTTTTCACAAAATTTTCCAAAACTTGGAGTTTTTCAATGTATTTGCCCATATTGAAAATTTGTATTAAACAAGCTATTCAAGGGACCATGTTTTTCAAACTCTCAAAATATAGCGAAGAGAGAAAAATGAACAAAATTGGGATTCTATCACACATCTCAAAAAGTACCCTTATCAATCAAACTCATCTCTAAAATAATGAGTCAATCTAAAAAAAACACAAAAAGAACTCAAAATAGGAAAATATAATTATTTCTCTTGCAAATATTTAGGAAAATTATGAAAGCCACTTATATATAGCTATTATATAGTATCGACATGTGGACTTGGCAGCAACAAAGGTCAATATCTTTGTCATCTTCTTCACTAATCACTCTAAAGATTCTCATATAGGCAATGGTTGTAGGGAGCTTTAACTCTCACATATCTAGAAGGGATATAGATAACCCTCTGAGGGGAATTAAAATGAACTGATCAACAAGATTTATGGAACAAAATCGAGTTTACCTTGAGAAAATTTTTGTCACAACTAGCAAAAATGAACTTAGAGCATCAAAACTAAGAAAAATGAAATTTATTTGCACACAAAACAAGCATAATTTATAATGAGATCCATCACCTACAGATAGGTAGCCCCCCTAGTGAATACCAAGCTTTATGAATGTATTCTCCATAGCAAAAGGCAAACAATAAACTTGCACACTTTTCATAATAGGAGCAAAGGAGCAAGATCAAGATTACATTGAAAAAAAAATTGGCTCAAGCAACAAAAATGAAGTTGGAGCATCAAAATCAAGAAAAATGAAATTACTTTGCATACTAAATAAGCATAGTTTAGAAAGAGATCCCTAACCTATAAATAGACGGCCCCTCAATGAATCAAAAAAGCATGATCAATAATTCCACTTTCAGATCCTCATCCAATCATTTTCACAAATGGACAATTGGTCCATGACTAATAATGTCTACTCTTACTAGAGTTCTCATTATGCTCAAAAAGGAAAATACCAAATATGTGGTCCCTTCACACCATGTATCCAAAACAAATGTCCACCTCCACTTCTTCATATGCCCTTTAAATCTTCCATTCACTAGTGCATGGTCCCCATCTCATTGAACAATAGCCAAAATAAAACTCTCAAGTCTTTGATTTTCATTTTATGCGTCGGGGAAGGGCAATCATAAATTTAAATCGGTTTACTTAATGGAAGGTTGATGCATCATCATATGTTGATTTTTGTCCATCCCAAGCACATGAATGTAGACATAATACATGTGCTTGCAGGCCAAGAAGGGTTTACTTTCCAACTCTCTCGTTTGAAAGTCAGGACACATGCAGAAGTGCTCGAGACATGCACCTCATACAAATGCTCTGACATAACATAAAATATAAGTTTCTCATTTTCCACCACTACTTTCTCTTCCATGAAAACTACATCCAATGCCTCAGCCAATGCAATTTTTCTTCTTGCCACTTGAAGAGGTAAGTGGTCCTATCCCATGAGTTGTAGTATTTTTGGCGGTAAGTGGAATGACATCATGCTTGAATACAAAACCTTATTTTATAAGAATTGAAATCTCCTATGTAGAAGCATTGGTGCCCTTGTCAATAAACCAAATCCTTGGTCGCAAGGGCACATGCTTAACTTGTTTGTCAACATTCTGTGTATGCTCCACATCATGAATGCAAAACTAGAACCATTGTGCAATAGGCTTACCTTGAAATTCCCTATCTGACCAAAATCAAGGGCATAGTAACCTAGGTGATCTACTTTTTATCACATTGCAGCACTTCTTTCTATTTATAATACCAAAATATTTTCATTTGCAATGAACGGGCATTCTCCAAATGGCCCACAAACTTCTATGCATTTTCTCCTCTAAGACAATATTAGTTAGGAGATCCATTTCAAATGGCACTACATGCACCTCATGGTCCAAGCCTACTTCTATAGCTTGGTCATTTCTATTTTGAAAAGAAGGTTTCCATAGTTGCTACAACAGTTGATAGGCCATTTCGAGCTAGCAAGAGGCCCTCCTGGAGCTAGTAACATACATGCATGATCGATTTTGACAAAGAGAAACTGTTTAAAGTTACTAACTGTGTAAAGTTACCAATAGTGTACTTACTAATACAAATGATGTACCATACGTCCATGATAGTTGTGTGATCTCCTAGTGCTTTAACAATTTTGGAGCTTGGTCGAGCTAAATGGGTTTTCATCTCATCTTGTGAGCTCTACTACCTCTAGGTATAAATAAATGAGTTATTATCTCATCTTATGATATTTTCCTAAATTAGAAGGTTCATCTTTATTGTTAGAATATTAAGTAATCCAAAATGTTTTCAACCTCTTGTGATAGACATTGCAAGGATGTTATCCAAACCTCCTATCTTGTAAAGCTAAAATTGTTGGTCAATCTAAGTGCCATTGTGATATTGTCCTTTTTTTTTCTATCCCTTGACTGCATTGCATAGCTAGGTTTATGAGAGCTACAACCATCTAGAGCTCTTCTTTTCCTTTGAACTATTTGTTTGTTCCCAGAAATGAAAGGCTCTTCGTACATTGGGGTGCCAAGAACTGCTCCTTGAACTATTTGAGCTATGAACACAGGTGAAGGGGTGTTTCTTGCAACCACCCTATTAATAAGAGCATCCATGTCGAGACCACTTTTAGAGTATCTTCTTGTTGTGAAGGCCAGTTGCCTTGAACATTGAATATATGAGTTGATCAAGTTAGTGGCGCATGCATCATATAATGCAATTTTCTTCTTCCATCCTCCCCTGCCAACCAACTTGCATGCATTCTCTCAGAATGATTTGTGTTGGGAATACAAGCCCTCTCCCAAGGACTCAAGGAAGCCTACAACCTAATAAAAAAATCAACAATTCCTCTTATATGTCTATTTTGTTCTCGTACTTGGGTATTCCCACCCCAATGATATTGGTAAACGTGCATGTAGCAAATATAAATTACAAATAAAAGCATTTACATGTGTAGTACTACTCCAATGGTCTATCCTATTCTCTTACCATTTGATCCATCTCTTCAATGCTACCGCACTATCTCAAGGTAGTCCTACTTGCTACCACCAATTTTGTACAACTGTGGCATTCCTCTTGCCCTCTTCGATGGATTTTGAAAGGGCACCACCTCTCACATAAATTCAAGTGATGCTTCTGAAGGTTTGAAGGCACATATTTTGTTGTGTGCTTTTGTAAGCTTTGTTCCTAGTGAAACAAACACGATCGCTCTCTTCCTTCCAACACATTCTCAGGTCCCCCATTGAAAACAATGTGGATTGCCATCCAATTTGCACCTGCTTCATCCGCCATAAAACATGCAAAGTCTACAAGGAGGGTGTCCACACTCGAGCATCACATTATTAAGGTATCTCCAAAAGAGAATTTGTGTTTTTGTATCCTCTTCCTTTGTATCACAAATAGCAATCACCATGATCCCCTTCAAGCTGCAATAAAAAATATAGTGATTAGCAACTAAAATATGTCAACAAAAATTGATAACAAGTAAGGTTCCCGAACGAACCATGGATCATATACAGAACAAGACATTGTTACCCAGTCATCTATTATGTGTGTAAAGTCAAAGTGAACCCAACACTTGCAAATGTCTCCATTTCTTGAGCGTCACATTCGATTTACCAATTCCACTCCAGAGCCAGGTCCTTTAGTAGACATCTTGAAAATGTAACTTTTTTCACCCACCCCTCCTTGCCCTGGAGAAAATCTACTACCATGAAAAAAAGGAAACATGCATCTTTTTTTCAACTCCAAAATGTTATCAAAGCCATCTCCAACAACACATGTTTCCTTTTTTTTGTGGCATGTCACGATACTATTGAACCTGTAACCTCAACAAAATGAAGTTTGTTAAACCAATAACAATGCTACAAACAGTTTGCAGACTTGAATAACCTATACTAACCTTTGATTTTGAACCAATGGCATCAAATCCTCCAAAAAGTTTATAAGCTCTTGTTCTCCCTCCACCTTTGAACCATTAGTTATCAAAGATTCAATGATATTTTTTTTTTCTACAATCATTTGAATCTTCCTAGCACGCACCACAGTGTCGATTCACTTGAAAAACCAAGAGAACTAGATATCTATTTTTTTTAATTGCAGTCATTGAAGTCCCTGGTTGCACGTTGTGTGTGTGAGTGCCTACATGAAGCATCAATCTCTACATGCTTGTGTCCTTTGGAAAAATGTAATAAGCTTTGCAATTACAAGTTGCATAACAAGTGACAACTTCATGAATGTTTTCTTTCACTCTCAAGTAGCCTCTTACTCACTGTGATGTTGAGGTAACCATGAAAATACATTTTATTATGTTGATTGTTGCTCTCATAGTAAGGACAATTGACTCGATGACATTGCAAATCTCCAAGGCAATGGCTAATTCTTGAAGTAGCATCAGGGAAGATATTTGTTAGATGGGGTCTTGTCCAAACATGACCATCATACTATTGTTGCATCCCATCCATGTTTGAAGATGTGCCATATGTAGGCAGAAGAACGAAAGCAACAAAACCATTTTACTCATCTCACCAACAAAAAAGGGTCTTCACTCATCTGCGATAAAGCCTTCAACTTCTTTTCTCTGGGGCTGTTAGAAATCCAAGGTAAAATCTCTTTCTTTATTGGTGGAAATTATTGAGAACTATCAAGTCCATCATCCAACTCTAAGTCAATATCTAGAGTTGATGCAGGTGCACAAAAAACATTTGTTATAAGTGGCGAAGAAGTTTGAGATGATGTATCTGCAAAGGAATCAAATGAAATGTCTACCATAGGTCTTGAAAGTGAATGATCTTGTTTGCTATTTTCTACAATGTATAGTCCTTCACCACGGTCCATTGTGAAAGTGGTATCACAATGTACTATTTTATACTGACATGAAAGAGAATAATCAAGAAAAAATTGCTCTGCACCATTGATATCTGGCTAGCCATGAACCGCAATCTCTTTACTGTAAACATCAAGTTGAAAAATAGCATGCAAGCCTACCAGCTTCCAATCAGGGGGTAAAAGTGATTAAAGAAAATAAGAGCTCACAATAATCTTTCCATCCCTTAGGGGCACAATACGTTCCAGTGATTGGGAGCCGATTGACCATTGAAGAGTAACTTATGCCGCCATCGTCTCTCACAAAAGCCCATTTGAAAATTAGCAAACAATGGAGCTATGAAGGTGAAATATTATATCTAATAACATGCCTTTTGTTGATCAATTTGTTGATCAATTTCTTTAAACCTAAAAATAATAGTTAATTACCCCCACCAAATATGGATTAAATGAGCTCTTACTCCATGGGCAAGTTCTTAGTGATGATTGAAGTTGCGAATCAGTCCATTAATGAACCAAATCATTAAAAAAATTTACATGTTGAAAAATCATAAGAGTTAATTATTATTATTTTTTAAAACATATCTTTCTGAAAATAAATATAGCAAGTATTTATAAATTGTTTTTGAGGTCATGATGTAGCACATATTTTTATTAGCACGCTTTATTTTGTTGGATGTTAGGTGCCAAATAATTTTTCGGCGTTCGAGAGAAACATTCTCTCATGATGGACATTCAATATGCACCTACCTCTTACCATTGGAAGTTGTGTGTAACAATTTAAACATATATCTTCTTTTTTGTCTTATGTTTTATTACTTCCTCCTCCTCCTCTCCTCCTTCTCCTCTTCCTTCTTCTTTTTCTTTTTCTTTTTCTTATTCTTCCTTTTCTCTTTTGTTTCCCTCTTCTTCTCTCCCATTGCAAGTTGGAATGCACAAACAAGAAGCAAGAAGGAGAGAAACCCCTACAACAAGCTCAAATAAGACAAACATTCTCCATCAAACTCACCGGGTAAGCTCCACATTCCATCCCCGTGGCTAAAAATCTATATTTCAAGTTTCATTTTTCTCCATGGCTAAAAAAATGGAAGAGGAGGTGGACAATGAGAGGACAAAAATGGGAGGGGAGAGAAGGAAAGGGGAGGTAGATAAGGAGATACTAAATTGAAAAAATGGGAGGGGAGGAGACCTTCGGGACACCGGGAGCTATCTGCATCAACGCAAACAACTATCGAGGGTTGGGCGCAGCTCCCTTTGGAGGGAGAAGAAGGAGAGGGAGAAGAAAGGGAGGGGGAACCCTTAGCACCTCCTAGTAGTCTGTCCGCCAAAAGGGTGTTTTGGTGTAGTTCGAGGAGTTGTCCGTTTGAGGCCATGGTGGCCATAGGAGGTAGAGGGGGAAAACAAGCATGTGCTCTCATGTGGAAGTAAAGGCAGAAGGAGGCATAGCTGTTTTAAGACCTCTATGTTGGAGGCCTCGTGATATGTAAGGCCACGACATGGTTGTCAGCGGCGTTCTCTATCTACCACTTCCCTCTTAGCGTCTCCTCCCTAAACCACTACGCCAAGCTACATACCCCCTTGGAACCCCCCAGTGATAGTAGTAGGGGGGACTGATGCCCCCCCTACACCCTGTGTAAACCATGCGAGTCCAAGGCATGAAAAATTAAAACATTTTTAAATCATATGCAAATCTTTCTAAAGAGATAAATGTGACATGATTTGGTTTTTATGGATTGGGAATTGTTAGACACTCAGCATTGTCTGCGTCAATGCAGATAGGAACAAGGGGTTGGGAATATCCCATCTTTGGGGGTGCGGGGTGAAATTGTTATAAGGAGGTTCAAATGATTAACAAAATTTAATACATTTATTAAAACCAAATAACAAATGATATTAAATTGTGTTGTTTGCATCCAAAGGTCATATTTTGGTAGAGATTAATTAATAAAATATGTGATTTAGTTAAGTTATCATCATTTTTAAAATGATTGATGGTTTGTTTTAGTGATTTTGAGCATGGCTAAAGGTCAACGTGGTGGTGGTAGGAGAGGTCAAAGCAAAAGGGGCTGTCCAAGTAAGTCATTCAATCACCCATTTAAATTTTCATATTCTATTCTTAATGGTTAAGCAACTCTTTTAATGTTCCATATAAATGGTATATTCTATTTTCGAATCCTTTTTGTAGATACCCCAATTACAAGGTTAAGATCCACTCTATGCAATAGACTAGTAAGTATCAATCAAGAAGCATCCTCCCATGCATTATCTGAATCTCCAAATAACAAGGATGTAAAACCAAGGAAAAAATGTCATTTCATTGTTGATGAAGTGCTTGAGGATAGCATGGATGAAGTAAGCAATGACATTCATGCTCATCCTATGAGCACCCACATTACCACCACAAAGTGTGGTGAAACAACACAGGGGAGGTCTTTAGATTTGCAAAATGTACATGAGGAAAATGAAGAGATGAATGAGGATGTTGCTAATGAAGAAAAGAATGAGGTGAGCGAGCATGAGGTCCGACTAGTGCCATAGCTAGTGCTAGCCCATTTTAGGTCCCATCAATCTAAATAAGGTCTAGTGACTAACCACTGACTAACTCTCTAACTCTAGTTAAGTCAACTACCAACTTATTCAAGACACACACATGATTGACAGCTACACACACCCAATGTCATGTCGGTAGGTAGTAGGTATACTGAGCTTGAATATCTCAACATGGATTACCTCAAGTTAGTCATCATTGATTTCCTTAGATTGGTGTGGCTAATTGGGAGTTTAATGGTGGTGTGGGTTAGTTCTCAAGAACTTACGAGCTTCCAAGTTAAATATGATTGAGAGGGAGATGTTGAAAGCAAGTGTGAATTGGAAGATCATGCACTATATATATGAAGGTGAGAACAAGTTTCCTAGTGAGTAAATAATCCACTTTGATTGAAAGATATCCTAGTGCTATAGAGGAGTGTTTAGGTAAAGCCAATGGCCTATGGTTGGATAGGCACTCCTTGTACATATACACATTGTATAGTTATATATAAGTAAAGTTAACAAAGAATAAGGATACCATTGATTTTGTACCCACATAACTCTCTTGTGTTTTTCTCTCTCTCAACCCTCTTGCACTCTATAGCTTCTATCTCACATCCCATTATTACTTCCCTCTCAACTAGTGTATCAGAGAGGCATTTCCATATTGTGAGAGCTCATACTTGGGACAAGGAGTGCGAGGATTGAAGCTTTGGCATGAAGATTTAGGATTTGAATATCTTCTTTGATATTGGTGCTTGCTATCCATATTTTGATAAAGGCACTATTTTCATCACCAAGTTTTACATCTAAGGCAAATAATAGCTTCCACTTGAGGATCCATTGAGGCTTGATTAGGGGGCTTTAATAGCCCAATATTCTTGTATTTGGGCAACCATTAGTGGATAGAATTAATGAAAAATAACTTAGCTTTGGATGATGCTGAGAAATATGTTTTTCATACTCAATTTGATTGACTAACATTGAAGGTTTTCATGAGAATAGAAATCAACATTTTCTTCTATTTTGTTCCTCTAGACTATATATACAACTAAGGAGAACGTAAGAATACTTTTTAAGTATTCACTTTGGATCCATTCTATCCATTTTGAGTGGATACAAAGCATATTATAGAAGTTGTAGATAGTTATGGCGGCTTAACATAGCTTCTTTATTTTGGCTATAAATTTTGCACATGATATCATATTGAGGTGTTCTATAGCTCAAAACAAAGAGCACGATGAGAACTATAGATTTGAGGATCACTAAGTATATTCTATGTAATTTTTAATTATTTTTGTTTGACATAGAACAAATTAGTTCTAATTTGGACATAACTTTTGGATAGTAGCTTGCATTAGAGACTCTCAATGTGAAAGGAGTGACCAAGAGTGAGAGTGAGAAGAGTCCAAGTAAAAGTAAGAGTTATGGCTATGAAGACTTGAACTCAAGAGAGCAAGACTGATGTGTGGGAACTCCAAGCCTCACAATTTCTGGCATGCCTTCCCTTTATTATTCTATCATATTAGTAAGGAAGAAATAATAAAGATGACAATGATGGGTGATCGCCACCTATAGTGTATATGTGTGTATGCATTGAGTACAAGGTAAATATAGGTATATAGTCATAAATAGCTTTTAACCCCTAAAAATCTCCCACTTTAAGGTGAATGTATGAGAGTGAGGAGAAAAGTACAATATGTACATATGAGTACAAATGGATGAGAAAATACATCACCTTATCCTATGTCCATCATCTTCCTAAGGAAGGCATAACATTCCACTTGGAGACTTTTACTAAGAGATCAGTAGTATTCTCATCTACTGAGATCTTGAAAAGCTCTATTTCCTTAATCACCTCTTTGATGAAGTAATAATGCACCTCAATATGCTTGGCTGATGGGACCTAAAATGGGCCGGCATTGGCTATGGCACTAGCCAGATCTCATGCTCATGACACACAAACACCCTCACGGCCTCGCAGACCAGGAGCGTCAATCTAATGCTAAAGGGCACACTGTCCTAAAGCTTAATTTATGCGTTCATAGTTTATAGTCCAAAATTTCTGTTAAACTCCTCAGAGGGAGAACCCTTACACATTGGCAATGCCACGATCACACACATATGGAGGCAACCTCACGGTAAAAACACCGCTGACCCACTGCAGCTCTCCTACATTGTAGGGATTGGCCCTTTGATGCGCTGCTAAACATATAACACAAACGAACACAAATTCCTCTCCTTTATATTTCTCGTATTTCCAGGTGATATACCATGCTTCCTCACTTAATAGTCCTTTAGGAAACCCGACCCTTTACTCTACGGCAAGGGATAACCTCACACTCTCAATCGTGGGTCAAAGTCCTAAGAAAACAATTGCTATGCAGTCCAGGAGATTTTCCTTTGATACCATGAACCATGCATAGTCAAAATGTGAATGGTTTAGTGCACAAACAAAAAGAAAATCATCATTGTGTACCATGGAAAACCAATATTTTCATGATTTCCATACTAACGTTTATGTATTGAAATGAGGAGAGACACCGAGCCTTACGCTCATGCTGCCTTTTCCTTTATTTTTAAAAAATGGCCTATAGGCATGATGCAACACATAAATCAAATTTAAGATTGTGCTTTGACGCTCAAACTCCCCTCTCACCCTACCGTTTAATGTTTTGCAATCGTTGATAGGTGTAAGAGTCATTTTATGTGTATTTCTTTATAGAGAAAGCGATAAACACGGACAAAAACATAGAAACAAGGGTAAACCGAGGCCAACCTCGTGCTCTACCTTCATTATACATTGTACAAACACTTATGTAATTTTCTGGAATTTTCCTTTTAGCGTTTCCTAATTTTCTCCCATTTAAAACCCATTTTTCACCATTTTTTAGTATTTTATTCAATAAAAAATAACTAGAAATTAAGATTGATTGTGGGCTATGGCCCTTATGTTTCTTGACAACAAAATTTTAGGTTTTTATTGATGTTATATCTCATATTTCCCCTTTATCTTGCAAAAAACCCCCATTTTACCCCTTAAACGCGTGTTTTACAGGTTTTAAACCATTAGTTTCAGCCATGTCACTTATGGTTTTCTGATTTTTAGAGCATAAATTGATCAAACTCATAGCAAACAACATCATAATACATAATCAGCCCATGGGAACAATATTTCATCAACCAAATAGCATAAAAACTCATTTTTCCTTCATAAAAATTGAATTACCGTTTAGGCTTTGTATCTCGGGATCTCGGTTTTGCTACGGGACTATGTGTCAGCCCTCATTCAATGTCCAGTACCTTCAAGATCAGCAATCTTCATGTCTTCATCGATCCGGAAGCAATCCGGTCTCGTCCGAACAAGCTTTCCCTTCACCATTCTTCATTTTCCTCTTGCATACAAAAACAGCCCCTTAAGGGAGAGAGAGGGAGGAGAGAGAAATACTAGAATCAGAATTCTCCATCCAGGCCATCATTGGATGAGCGAAGGGCGGTGATAAAATCAGCAGCAGACAGAGGGTAGTCAAGCCCCATGATCAAATGGGTACGTTATTTGCAACTAGGCATCACCCCCTCCATGATTGGGAGCGCATTTTTCGGGTGCAAACAGGCGCCTCCATCTCCACAAAATGTTGCATCTTTTCTCTCCACGATTGCCACTTTTGATGTTGCATAAATTTTGGGCCCCCAACCTCCCCAAAGGTCATGACCATTTGCCCAAGTTTTGTCCACCTCTTCGCATCTTGACCGGTTTCTTGGCCATTTCCCCGTCCGGACTCCAAATCGAGCTCTGAAAAATCTTGGGCGTCCGGCTTGACATCCGCATTGGCTGGCAACGCGTGAAAACACGGTAGTCTAAAAAATTATCAAAAATCAACAAGTGTCTCTCGGGCGCCTTTTAAGAGTCGTATTTCACTTGGTGCTTAAAATCGTCCTAGCTGGAGCCGCCGCCTTCGATGTTAAATATTTTTCCCCTAAATTCTGGATTTTTTGGAAAATTTTAGGTACATCCCGAGCTCAAAACTCCGCTCTCATTGGCCTTTACATGAGAGAAAAGATTGCATGCCAACTAGATGGCACTAATAGAATTTGAATCCAAAGTAGGAGTCACAGAAGTAATGCCATGGTTTGCAACTAGACAGCCTAACCATAGGGCCTCCTTGCAACCCTCAATGGTTGCAATGTACTTGGTCTTAGTAGTAGACACCCAACACCTTCAACAAAGGTGAAGACATAGGCAAAGGCAAACTTCCTACTATCTACATATCCTACATAATTTAAGTTAGTATAGCGTAAGAATCTAATATCATGGCTTCCATAGTCAAGGCACAAGTCTAAAGTGCCCTTAAGGTATCTCATAATACCCTTCACCACATCCCACTATTGAAAGCCAAGTGTTGCCATATAATAGGCCACACTAGCCCCACTACAAATGCTATGTCAAGTCTAGTGGCTATCATGGCATATATAAAGCTACCCTCTGCAACTATACACAAAATATTGGCTATCTTGGTCCTCTCATCATCTAACTAGGAACAATTTTCCTGATTGACTGTCACATGGGAAGGTAAACGGGTGCCAATGGGCTTACCATCCTACATGTGGATCCACTCAAGTAGACCATGAATATACTCCTTCTGTAACAAGTAGAGTCCCTTAGAGTGGTTTCGCATTATACCCATACCAAGTACATGAGAAGCATACTGCATGTCCTTTATCTCAAAGCTCCTCTTGAGCTTAGTGTTCAAATTATTCAAGTCATCATGAGCACTCATTATAATCCAAAATTGTTAGATACATAGATGCATCCCAAACAAGGGGGTAACCATGTACATGAGATAAGTGTGCATAAGAGACCTCCAAGCAATAATGAGATCTACCAATCTATAACCAACTCGTTGCTCATCATGAAGAGTGAAACTTAACACATAAGAAAGCATCAATCTATGGTTGGCAACCCATTCGATAAGAGGAAGTACTAGATAATCAAATATCAAATAAAGATTAGCCCACAATATGATCCATAACTACAAAGACAATGCTTGCATAAATTAATAAGCATATAGAGAGATCATAAAATCTTTAAAAGACAAGCTTTACAATAATAACTAAATGTACTTCCATTGAAATTAAACTAGAGTAAGCGAGAGCAAAGGAATTCAATGCATGTATATCATAATATCCGAAAGCCCAATGATACTAAGTGATATATATAGGAGTATATAGACTATATAAACATCCAAGCTTGTAAATAGTACATCATTGACCAATGCAACATTTTTCAAATATGAATGTATAGGAGCTTGAAATCAAAGCTCAAACAAGAGCATATATCCAAGATATCTAGTGGTGGTAAGCATAAACTAACTGACTAGTCTCTAACTAACTCAAGTTTAGGAACCACCACTTATTGGTAGCTCTCAAAAAACACACCACGTGTCGGGATCGAAAATGGGAAAATGGGCCCGACACTGACTCTAAGACTCTAGTTGGGCCTCCTATACTCACCCAAACAACCCTGCAACCTTATAGCCAAGAGTATATAGACACTATGAACTGATTTATTGAAAGAATGTATTTTTAGATACAATCTCTAGATTGTAGTCCAATGAGATGCCCTTCCCGACTCTAAGAAGAGACAATATCCAAACATATAGATGGCTAGTACCTCATAACACAAACAAAGGAAGCATCCCCTAGCTTATCACTATGGCCTCACTACGGCTCTCCTACATCCTAGGGATTGGCCCCAGGATGGACCGTCTCAACATATAACGCATATGCACAAAGTCTACTCTTCACAATATTTGTTCCAAGAGATATATATTCTCAACAAATCACTGCCCAAGGAAATAATTATTCTAAACTAGAGTAAGCAAGAGCAAAGGAACTATCTCCTGGTGGATGCATAGAACTAGAATATTGAGATTCATTGTTATTCCCTATTTTTCTCCATGGAAACACAATTTACCATGATGGAACTCATAAAATTGATGATTTAGCATAAAATTACACTTTTGCGTGTTTTTTGTTTCAAATAAAGTGCATAAATGATTAAGACTTGTTGTTCATGTTGATATTTATGATAGAATGAACTATTTTCAAACAATAGAAATCAATTTTAACAACAGAAAACTAATTTGCATCATAAAACTAAGAAGGAGCTCAATTACTCATAAAATCGCATACACACTCCAACATATTTCAAGAATGGGAAGTCATCACCGGTTGATGCTCGTTTATAGCCATTGATTATTTGTTGGTTCTTTTTTAATATATTCTTCATATTCTGTCACGAACAGACACCCATTTCCCCTCATTCTCTCGGCCCATATGAACTATATTTATGACCAAAGAGAAAAAGGAGAGAGAAAGAGTGAAATTTGATCTTGCTGATCAATACTACATCATTTCTTGTACAGATTGGAGTGATGGAGAGCTAAAAATTGTACAGCCAATGCTAGGAGCAGGAAGGGACTCATCACTGGTCAAAAAATCCATTTTTTAGGGGGAAAGAAGAAGGCACCAAAAAATATCCCCCCCCACATAGTGTTTCATTTCTTGTATGTTTTCCTCTTTTTAATCAAGCTTTACACTTAACCCAACAAATAACTAGTTTATTTTGATAGTTTCATACTTGCATAAAGTTGTGCATGTTTTTAGATCATTTTGGCAGTTTCACAATGGTGCCAACCCGATTGAGGGGGAAAACGATCTCGCAATTGCAATCTAACTGGATGGATGGCTTTCTGGCATCAATATCTATCACCCTAGCCTCAGTCACAGCCTCAGTCACATGCTTTTTGGCTTCCAAATCCAGTACAGATGCTTCATAATGCCAAACATTGTGGCCATTAAATATGGGGTCAAACAAACTCCAATTGACGAACAGACACTTGCATTGGATTCTCGGTGTCAAAATGCATTTAGAAAAACTCCAGCTCCTTGATCTAAAATTGTTTCATTTTGCACTAAAAATACCTATTTTATGCATCTTAGGGCCTTCTTCCACTTAAATCATGGCTTTAAAAGTCGCTCTCATAGGGCTTGTGTCTCTATTGACCATTGATAAAATGGTTGATCCATGTTGATAGCACCGAGAAGGATTTTGGCAAGACCTTGTTGTTTGTATTTTATTGAGTATGGCTCTAGTTGGTCATGAGGTCGATGAGGGGCTAGTTTGCATGATTAATTTGTATCATTATATTTGAAATGGCTATTAGCATTGAATCTGATGGGTACTATTTTCCATGATATTCAAGGTACACTTGAGCATTTGCAAATGTGGGCGATATTGGCCTACTCATGGTTTGGAAGAAGTAAGCCTATCATCTCTACCAAAAATATGTAACATCACGAGATTCTTGTACTAGAAAGAGTGCTTAGAATAGGCAAGTAAGGATTGAGAGCTAGATCACACTAAGGGATAGCGAGGGGAGTGCTGACCCACTCCCTGCTACACCTTCATCACCCTAGGTAGATTCAGGGTGAGTGGGGTGAATATCACCCCACACTTACCTCACAAGCACCTTCAAGGAAGAAGGTTCCTAACACAATGCTAGTACAGTGAAAGCTATTGTCATGTTGTGATTGGATAAGGTCGGAACTTACTAACGCACCTTTCTGTGATAAGTAAATTAGTGGAACGAACTAGATTTTTTTAAAAGAAATCACAGACCTTGAATTAATTTTGTCATCCAACAAAACGGCCCCTCCGACCTAATGGGTGACTCTGGGAATAACTATATAAGATGGTCATGTCGATCACCCTACTCACCCTAGGGCAACCTAGTTTTGAGTCAAATTCCAACAAGGAATCCAAAGAAGTGCTTTATTTAGACTAGGCATAAAATTGAGATTAAAGTACAAGAGGTTGGGTTATTGTGGAGATTGGAACATGTAAAACTCATGAGAGGAAGAAGAGTGGACCAAAGTGAGGGAGGAAGAGAGAGAGAATTGAAAAAGAAGCTTCAGTTATGTTGGAGCACTCTCAAGAGAGAGAGAGAGAGAGAGAGGACTAGATGCTAGGTTGAAACCTAATCATATCAAATGTCTACAATGTTTCTTATCTTTGTGAATCACAATTGCTTTTCTTTCAACCTATCCTTGTGCAAGCATCTCTCCTCCTCTTTATCTCCTTCCTTATTGTCCTTCAAGAACTATTGTCGCATGGGATTCGCGTGGGGGGTTTGTGAAAGTCGCTCGTCGCAGGGACGTGAGATGGGAGAACTCAACATAAAATAATTATCCAGAAGAGTTTAGTTTCAAATCAAATGAGAAAAACAAATTCTTGAATTAAGATATAAACAAGATACACGTTCAAAAGACTTTTCGGATGTGATCAAAATCAATTTGAGAAAGAAGAGAAGAAGGTGGAATCGAGGAAGACAAGGAGCACCAAGCTTCATAACGACTCACAATGATGGAAACTTCGATGTAGATGAGGGGCTTAAAGCTCGTCCTCAAGCCTTCTCTCCAAAATTCGATGACGATGTTCGAAGAAGGCGAGGGATACAAGCTCAACTTCTAGTCTCTCTCCCTTGATTTGATGATGGTCCTCCTTCTCTCCTTGTCCTCCCTTTTATAGTTTTTCTCCATTGCCTTTCACTCATAAAAGCTTAAGGCGTTTAGCTTTAAAGCTTATGTTTTTTTACTGCTTTTCTCTACTTTCATTTTTTTTTCTGCTTTGTGCTTGTTTGCAACTTGTTTGGATCATAACTTCGTCATATGAACTCTGAACATAGACATCCAGGTACTCAAAATGATCGGAACGCATTTGATTGACAAGCTTGCATAGGCAAAATTGCAAATTTCCATAAAAAATGGAAAAAAATCAAATTTTGTAAACCATGATATTTTTCTCCATCTTTTGTCATAGACAACTTATTCCCTTCAAAATAAGTCATAGTATATATTTGGATCCATCTAAAGTGGAAATTAAGTCATCTAAACATGATACTAGATATTTCAAACTATTCTATTAAACCAGTCATGCTTCCTATAAATCCTGTAGAGATTCTACAGTTTTTCCATGTGTGGACGTGCAACACCACGACATCGTGCCTATCATGGTTGTTTGTAGAACATTGTTATAGTTTCTTTCTTCTTGGTTGAGAGCTTATCTATTGAGTAAACATAACAATAGGATAAATTTTAATAAATTCTCTATTGCTCATTATGGGCTTCTCACTCTAATCCCTTCACCCATCAATGCCATAGTAGCCATACAATTTCTTTACTAATCTACACTCACATGAATGAAGAGTATCAAATATATCTAGGGGATCGCCCTCTCTTTCACTTGAAGTTCTTTCTCTTGTGGTTAGGATGTGTAAGATCCCTTTGAAGGATAGGCTATCCTACTAGATTCAAGTGTGATCACTCTGCCCTCTTTGCCAGGAGTAGATATAGAGCCTCAAACAGTTATTGTGGGGTTTTTAGATTGTAAAATCCCTATTGATTAAGAAACAAGAGGAAAAGTATAATTAATGTACAAAAAGGGATTGCTAGAATAAACCTAAGTAGACTAATAAGTTAATCACACTGCACATTACAAAAACATTGGTGAGACGAGTAGGCGACGTGGTAAAAACTAGTAGCCAAACCATGACCATGAATTGACCCTCTATCTCTTGCTCTCGCTCTGCTCTTCCTAAATCCTTTCTCTCTTGCTCTAATCACACACACACACACACAAACACACAAACACACATTCTCTCTCTCTCTCTCTCCCTCCCTCCCTCCCTCCCTCCCCCCTCTCTCTCTCTCTCTCACCAATACCCTTGTCTTTGAGGAGAGCCTTAAACACTTATTGTGGGATTTTTAGATTGTCAAATCCCTATTGATTAAGAAACAAGAGGGAAAATATAATCAACAATGTAGAAAAAGTGATGATGAGATAAAACCTAAGTGGACAAAGAAGTTGTTCAAGGAATGCACACTCCATTCATGAGCACATGTGATGAGCATGCAATGAGATATAAACTAGTAGCTAGACCATGGGCACACGTTGGTCCTCTAACTTTTGCTCTCCCTTGTCCTCTATGAAAAAAAAATATATATATATATATATCTCAACGAGTGCTTAATAACTTGCACTTTATTTTTACTTTAAAAAGGAATATATTGTCTATCGAGTTGCAATACGTACTTGGGATCCTAGTTATTACCCTTCTCACTAGAGGAAACCTCAATCACATTAGAGTCCACATGATTCACATCACTGACCCTCACTCCATATGTGATCCAAGCTCCAGGCGGACACTGTCAACTTGGCATTGACAGCTTGGACGAAGCCAGGTTGCAGGCCCTCCCAGTACTGGAGGAAGTAGGCAGTGACATCGTACCCCTAATCCCACCTCTCACCTGCGCCGGGTTCCACCCAATGGGACGGCGCCAGGCTGGCAGTCAAGCGGATGTAGTCGGCGATGCCTTCGATCAGGTTGCCAGGTGCTGTCACTACAACAAAAAGACCTCATAGACACACATTTAGATGCGATTTTTAAATATAGAGAAATTCTTACGGGCGCGTCTATCCGCCCGTCTATTTGCACGTCTATCATTTTGCGTCTATAATCGCATGTATCAACGAATTTACACGCACAAATAGACGCGCAATAGACGCACATATACACGCGCATATAGACACACTGGTAGACGCACTTTTACAAGCACTGATAGACGCGAACGAAAAACATAAAATGTCCTTTTTTAAAAAAAGATATTTAATTTCTTTTTTAAATTTGAATTATGAAGTGCGTGTATAAGTGAGTGTAGTCTGCATTATAGACGCACGTATAAACGCGAATTTTCTGCAATTTAGACGTGCGGATAGACGCGCAAAACAGAACTGGAAAAAAAAAACCAAAGAGCATGTGGTTACAAAGCAGCCACATGCTCTCTGGTTTTTTTTCCCCCCCTCACATACATCAAATTGTGTATTTGGGAAAAAGACAATGTATCTTACGGTGTCGTAAAGTTCACGCAAGAGCTGCAGAACACGGGGTTCAAGATACAACAAGAGAAGAGGCTAACAAGAAGAACTCAAATATTTGATGCCAAAGTTCGCTATATTGCTTGTCCAGTAAATTACATGAGGTCCATGTTTAGAAAATTTCTGTAGTATCTCATTAACTGTGCTGTTTTCACAACTAACTCTATACATCTTCAAATCAAACAGTTTTCTTTCACCATTACAGGCATGTTCAGCATCACTAAATCCCAAATATGAAGGATGTCTTTGAAGTTTCCAGCGGCAAGTTGTCAGATTGGACAGATTTAGAGACTCCAGGTTGTACAATCAATCACAGCATTGTCAAGTCCTTGAACATCTAGCAAGTCACAACATTCAGAGAGCCAGAACAAGAAGCCATCAGTGTTGGTATCTCTCCAGGAAGTAGTTCTAGTTCATTCACATTGAACCTCTCTTCATAATAGAAACTGACTGCTACAACTTTATCTCCAAAAACAATCTTCCATTCAAGTTCATCAATGCCTTAATAGCCTGTTCAGCATGTTTAAACTCCATAAAAATCCTTATAGTTTCAATTGCAGGAAATTCTGGTTCTGTAATCTCTTTCTGTTGTTCAGAGATACCACCATTGATCCTCACTCATGAAGAGCTGGTTACCAAGGTTGCATTACAGTCTGAGACAAACTTCATTCGCGCTTCCAACACCTTCGAATGTGCAGATGGACTTGTATCCATTCTTGATGTTTAGCCAAATCAAATTCATTATTTCTGCCAGCCACCTTCAAGGAGTCCACTAACAGACAAATCGACTCGAGACATTACAACAACTGACTGAAGTTAGTCCCTTCAGTTTTTCAGAAAAAAAATTGTTTCTGGAGGAAAGCTTCTGAGTAAAAGTTGTTGCAGTGAAAATGGCAAGCTTCTTCTGGTCATCTTGACCATAAAGTTCCATGGATTGGAGCTGCCTTTGCATGACATCCTCAAGACTCTTAATCATAAAAGGTTGTTGCCGAATGATCATCTGTATATAGAGCACGCCTTGAAGCCTCACAATTCAAAATGGAGTAAGGTTGGCGTTCCCCTTCTTCTGGTTTTGTGGTTCCTGGTTGGTTACGACCTCCATTGAAGACCACCTCAAAGAAGGTTTCACCATATCTTGAAAAATCAAGATCTGAGGCCTCAATATCTTTGGCAATAAGTTCCAGGTCTCCTGCATGCTCAAGTTAGACTTGCACAATTGCATCCGCAAAGCTAGCAGGATCTAAAGGTGCTGTTGTATTTCACTTGCGGGTCTTGATCCGCGTGCTACCAAGAGTGAGCTTCTCCTTCGAGCTCATAAACTACGACTTGGCTGAGCGAGAAGGGGCCGGAATGGATTCGCTGGCAGGCACCCTTCAATCCGATACAGGAGCCTCTAGCCAGAGAACGCAGGAGAGAAACAGAGTTAAAGAGCAAGAACAACAGGACATCATCTTCTGAATATTCTGAATTTATTTCCCTGTTGTCGATCCCTCCTGTACATAGAAGCACCGGCAGCAGTCTTCAACTCAACTTTCGATTGCAAAGCCTCAGTCATAGACTTGTCAAATTAGATCCTTGATTTGAACTTGAAGATGAAGGAGATCATGCTCCTGAACAGTATCTTTGTTTCAAGCTAAGGATGTTCGTGACAACCCCATTCACCCATTCCACGAATTAGAGGGATAGACCAAAAAGATCCAATTGTCCTTTGTTGACGTCTGAATTGAGAGTGGGAGGATTCCAATGTCAGCAGGGCAAGGCGCAGAGAGAGTTTGCCAAAGGAGAAAGAGAGATCAGAGCACTCGCATGGATAGATACTTCTGCATGAAACACGATCAGAGGAAGAGCGTGTCAATCAGTGAGATCTCCGATGATGCAATCTCAGGCACGCAGAGATCATACCATCGCCCGATGAGCCTCCACACTCACGAATAAGGCCAGCCAGAGAGATTTACCCAAAAACAGGCTGTTCCCCATTTCTGAATTCGTCTTTTTCCTTTTCGTCCATTCGAATTCTTCTTCAGATCTTCCTCTTCAGCTTCGTCTTCATTTGCCCTCTTAGTTCGTCGTCATATTCTGCAGAGCCCACGGTTCTCCTTCAATTTCACTGTCGCTTCCTTAACGGCCTTAGATTCTTCTTCTTCTTCGTGACCTTTCCTTCCTTGTTTTCAAGTTCATCAACTTCCGAAGATTATGACGAGCTCCGTCCCTATCATATCAGCCCTTCACTTCCTCCCTATCATTCTTTCTTCTTCCCCTGCTATTCGAATTCTTCCCCCCATCCATTTTTGCCGCCTCCCACTCGATAATCTTAGTCAAATCTAAGAATAGCTTTATCTATTCTTTTCCCTTTTCTTTCTCTGTAACGGTGCAGAAAAAAAAAACCAAGGAATCCCCCAAGCATTTAGTATTACCAAAGCTTCCTTTTAACTTACTCCATAAAGTGATGTTCCTATGCCACATCCAAGGATCCCACCAGCAAACTGTCCCAGAATTTACCAACAAACATCAAGCCAAGGGAACTTCCCTAAACTTGCAAATCCCAGCAATAAGTGCATTCCAAGAGTCTTCATCTCAACAAGGGAACCCGTTCAGCACTCCTTAAGCTCTGCCCATTACACATGATATTCCTGAATTTACACCTTTGTCTTCATAGCTTAAATGTCAGCTTCTATAAAGCTTCCTTTGATTCCACGGTATCCTGCACTTTTCTTCGAGTTCATCATTAAAATTATCAGCTGGATAATGTCCTTTGGCATCAGTTTTTCATATTTTTCTAATACACGTACATCATGCATCCAAACAAAATCATGCGCATGCACTAAGGGAATATATACATTGGATGCGGATTATTAAAATGCATCACACAAACAATGAATCACATGCGGAAATTAACACAAATGCACAACAAAAGAAATGGAGGTGTATACGACTCGGATGCACAGCAACACGACATCCACCCCCTCTAAACCTGCACATCCTCCGGATGTGCCAACTATCCAGGATCATTCAAGTCCACAAACAGGTCAAGTCCATCTTCTGTTTCTAGTAGACCTGTTTCTCCATCGGCTTCATCATCTATGTCTTCTGTCTCTTCTGCTTGTCTTTCTCTTATCTGCTCTTCTTCTGTCAATGCTTCAAGTGCATATTCTTCATCTTCTCTTCTCTTGAAAATCTTGACTCATTTTCCAGCAATAGGCACCCTCAATGTTGTTCCATCTAATTCAGCCAGCTCATAGGTACCATTGTCAAAAACCTGCTTTACTTCATATGGTCCAAACCATCTTTGAACCATTTTTCTCATGCTACTATGCTGATTTTCTAGACTACTGTCATAGACTAGAACCCAATCTCCTTCTTTTATGGCTCTAGGCCTCAAGCGATGCCTTAAATCAAACCTGTCCTTATTTCTGAGACGGGCTGCCTTCAAACGGTCAATGGCTAGCTGCACATCTTCTGTCCTTCTCTCTAGTTGACGAATCCGAAGGGCTAACAGCTCTTCCCTTGATAAATTCTCATGCCACGGAAGAACACTCCAAGTGAGAGCACAAATTTCAGTAGGCATGACAGGTTTTTGCCCATACATCAACTCCGCAGGCATGTATCCAGTAGTCACACTATGTGTAGAGCGATCAGCCCACAATGCAAAAGGTAGTAATCTCGGCCAATCTCCAATCCGACCTTTACAAGCTTTTGCCAATGCTTTAACTATTGGCGGATGTCCTCTTTCACTTTTGCCATTTCCCTCTGGATTATAGGCAGTAGTAAGAGCCAATTTAATCCCAAGCCGTGAGAAGAATTCTCTAGCTTCATCAGCATCTAGCTCTCCACGATCAGCTGTAATCTTGCCTATGCATCCATACCTGCAAAATATTTCTTCCAACAAGAATTTACATACTGTAGTGGTGGTCTTCGTCCGCAACGGTCTACCTTCAACATAGTTTGTAAGATCCTCCCTAGCCAAGACAAGATATCTCATCTGCCAAAGTCCCACTGGCAAAGTAACCAAGTCTACCACCCACTTGTAATGCATACATAGTGGATAAGTCGGATGCAGCTCATCACGATGTCGCACTAAAGAGTAAAGCTGGCAGTCCCTGCAAGTCTCCACAAAGTGAGAAACATCTTTATACATCCCTTTCCACCAGTATCTTTCTTTAATTTTCTCATAGGTAGCCCACACACCTCTATGTCCAGCCCATGAGCTCTCATGAAACTCTTGCATAATCTGTATCTGCATCGCTACATCACAAACTACTCTCAAGGGCAAGCCTCCTCTCTTTCTTGGATGCTTCCAAAGAAAACCATCTTTCAAGAAATACCCATAAGCCTTCCTTCTGATTTTCTTGAATTCATCATCTGTCCAATCAGCTCTTCGAGTCAATGAACTTAGATATTGTCCAATTTGCAGCCATTCATCAACATAAAGTTCTTCAATAAAAGCTTCAATAGTAGATACATGACAATCATGAATAAGGACAGAAGCAGCAAACTCTGTCTCATCATCTTCTGCAAGCATTGACTCCTCATCCTCATATCTCGCTCTAGAAAGCATGTCAGCAACTGGATTATCTTTCCCTGCTATGTGTCGAAATTCTGGATTCAATGATTTGATATAGGCAATCCACCGAAGCATCGCTATATCTGGAGTCGAGCAACTAGTAATCATGCCAAGCAAAGGTAAACAATCTGTTTCCACAATAACTGAAGCTCCAATAAAATATCCTTTGTCACACTTCAGTGCAGTGACTACTCCCCACAATTCTCTTTTAATCTGCAGATATCTCCTTTGTCGCTCATTAAGAACTTTAGCTCCAAAGCGGATTGCATACCTATTTCCATCAGCATCATCCTGTCCCACAGCCCAACCTATGCCAATAGGGCTAGTATCAACTGTCAACATGATCGGCCGTCCACACTGATAATCCGCCTTGCGTAGAGTAGGAGCTGATTGCAACAGCTTCTTGAGCTTACGCATGGCTTTTGAATGCTTCTCATCCCAATGAAATTTCTGCCCCTTTCGAAGTAGCTGATAGAGAACATCTGCAATATAAGCAAAATGAGGAATCCAAATCATGTAAAATACACAAGCTCCCACAAATCTCCGCACCTCTGAAGTAGTCGAGCAATACTCTGCAATCCTGTTTATGGCATCCACCTTTGCAGGAGAAGGCTTTCTGCCATAATATCCAACCATATGCCCAACTATGATGACTTCATTAACAGCAAAGACAGATTTCAGCCCTGAAAGTGTCAAATTTACCTCCTCCAATCGTGTCAATATTTGCTCACAAGCAATCAAGTGGTCAGCCACAAACTGTCTACATCCACGCAAATCAAGACTTTCATTCTTTTCTTCTTCTGCACATCCCTTAATAGGCACATCATCTAGAAAAGGCATGGTATACTGCGGAATATAGTCTCGAAGAACTCTATGCATAGCATTCATCATATGAGCAACTGAGTTTGTAGCACCTTGAGGCAAGGTACACATCCTCACAAGACCAATAGGTGTCCGCATAGTAGTAATATCCCTGCTTTCCAAGGCAAGCTGAAACTGATCATAACCTGAATACAAGTCACCTAGTGAATAGATGGCTCGTCCTGCAAAAGCCTCAGCAAATTCATCCACAACTGGACCTGTACCCACATTCCTGATTGTCACTTTGTTCACGGGCTGCATATCCTGAATAAATCTCAAAGTTCCATTCTTCTTTGGTACAGTAAACCACCTGTTAGAATAAGGTGCAGAAGAGGGTTCCAAAATCCCCATTTTAATCTTCTCATTCAGCAACTCTATCAGCTTTGGCAAGTGTGCTTTAGGCACAGGTATAGGACGTATATTCCATGGTACATGAGGAACAGTGAAGATGACCATAGGTGCAACCAATTCGGGACTAATGCAGCCAATTTCATGTGGAAAGAAAGCAAATGCCTTACCATGACGTCCAAGCATCTCTCTAAAACATTCTTTTTCCACTGGAAGCAAAAAATTATCATTTCCAATCTTCAATTCTGCAAGAGTTTCAGCTGTAAACTTATGTCCAATATTTGCAGGATCCCTCAACATAGGCTGCTTCATAGCTTTTTCAATCTGTTCATCACTATCAGAAGGAAGCGGGCCTGCAACCGGCTTAACCTTCTTATCAACTGTTTTATATTTTGTGTCAACCTTGGCATCATTCAAGCACTCTTTCCTTTGCTGCAATTTCTGCAAATTTTCAGCAACTTTCAACTCTGTTGGCTGAAAAATTTCAGCCTTTAGCTCTATGGACTGCATGGGTGCAGTCTGAAACTCTGTATGCAGAAATTTTTCTGCATTCAACTCTGTTGGCTGAATGAATTCAGCCCTCGGCTCTATGGACTGCATAGATGCATCCTGAAACTCTGTATGCAGAAATTTTTCTGCATTCAACTCTGTTGGCTGAATGAATTCAGCCCTCTGCAATTCTATTAGCTGATCAAGATCAGCCATAAATTCAGTTTGCTAAGTTTTCTCAGCCTCTAACTCTGTTTGCAGCATAAAACCAGAAATTTCCTGAAACATATCCAAGGTTTGCACAGGTATGATCTTTGAACCCTTGCATACATCAGTTTTCAGCATTGCTTTCATCTCAAACAATGTATCTGCATAAGACATCCCTTCAAACAATCCATCCACATGCTCTTCTGCTTGCAAAATACCTGCATTCTTCAACTCTTTCTCCTTACGACCAATGTACTGCCTGGCAACTCTAGGCAAATCTGAAATTTTCTGATAACGTACTGAACTATCTGAAGTAATCCCAACAAAGTTATTGGAGAAAGACTGGCTGCCAGGAGGCGAGATCTCCTCTTTTCTCCGCTCCGTACCACTGGCGTCTTGCAAGACAGCGGTACCTAATGAAAATCCAACTCCTTCGCAGGTAGTGGTGCCTCACGCAAGGAGTCCCTGTTTCTCGGATGATTTACCCCAACAGTCATAAACTGAACAGCTCGCATACCATCTTTACTGCGTATCCGCGCATAAGCTGATCCGTCATCCATCACTTTTGTTTCCATTCTTGCTTCTGTAATGAAAGGCTGTCCAAGAATAATCGGATAAGAGCATGAATCCTGAACAAAGCAATGATAATCCTCTTCAACATTACCAATAGAAATTCTGATACTCGGACAAGCAGCATACATATCACCAGAAGTATTATTGGCGGCTCTCATGCGCCAGCCATGCTCTGCATCCATAGGCCACTTGCCACTCTCATAAACACCTCGAGCAATAAGATTAATTTCAGAACCATGATCAACTAAAGCAATCAAGGGAATTTGTTTCTCTCCAATCCTTACCATTGTCTCAGTGGTTGCTCTAGCCCAATGACTTCGTGAAAAATGGCTGCGAGGAATGAGAATAGGGGTCTCATCATCTTCATACTGCATAGGCTGCACTATTTTCTCCAATTGCGGATTAACAGAAGCATTCTCAACCATCACTGCATCATCATGCTCTTCCCCAAGAGCTCCATGCCACAATCCCTGTAAAGCAGGTCCTTCCATCGCATGTCGTTTCCTCCGCAAAAGATCCTGCATCTGATCCTGTATTTCTCTTCTAGCAATCCCAAGAGCCTCTCCAACAGTAAAAGTGACTTCACTATTCAAAATTCTTTCATGAAAAATCTTACTCATATCCGTTTGCATATCAAGGTCTGACAAGAGCTTGAATCCTGGCTCTTTTCTTGGTTGCCTCTTTTCTTTCTGCTTGTCTCCCATTGGTTGATCAGAACCTGTTTGAGCTGGAGAATTTGGCATAGGTGGAGCTGTAACAGGTGGTGAAACAAAGTCACCCCCTCTAGTCTTTTTGGAGGAGCTAGGGCCCTCCTCATCTCTTCTTCTCTTTTCCTCAACCATGGCATCTAAACCCTGCGTTTTAGCCATATAAGCAAAAATAGAATACCTGTCAACAGGAGAATCCCATCCTGTTTCTCCTCGGATGCTAGAGCCCACACAAGTCATAGTAGAAGTTTGAACTTTCCCTCTTCTCGCTATCTCCAAGGCAGAAGACCATAAAGCAGAGTCTCCATCAGATTTCTGCTCAAGCTGGACTCCAAAAGCTGAAGCATCTCCTCTAACACTCACATAAGCTGATCGCGCAGCCATATCATCAACAAGCTTCTTCATACCTCCCTTACCAAAGTTCGTGTCAAGAGGAGCGCCAGTCTCTGTCAGCCATATCTTCCCATCTTGTCCCCAGAACACTACATTCTTCTTACGTGCTTCCTGAAAAGCATCACAATCTCTGCAGTGCTGATGCTCTGTACTGTCACACCAAATACATCGTTGCCCTTTCCTTTGACCAGCTGGAAATGCAGTCACTGGAGCAGGTGCTACAGCAGGTACTGACATAAGTTGCTCCTTTAACTTACCAACTTCAGCTTTGACTGCTTCAATTGTCAAATCCGCCAAGCCTTTAATAACTTCATCTACAGATAAGGGCACTGGAGCAGCAGGAACTGGTGGATTCATAACAGGAGGAGTAGGCTTAGGCAAAGAAGCAGCAGGAGTAGAAGAAGAAGTCTCCAAGGATTTTTCAGGAACTGATCCTGTGTTTCGATGCAATCTGACTCTCCTGCGCTGCTTCTTGACAAGAGCATTCACAGCATCAATGACATGTCTCCACTCAGTCTTTAGACCTGAATCAGTAGCTTGATCTTCCAAAAGATCATCCAACTTTTCCTGTAAATCAGCATCTGCAGCTTGCAAAAATAACTCCACTTTCTGCATCTCCAAAGCTTGCTGTTCAGTCCCATCCAACTGATCATAACGGCTTTCAAACTCTCGCAGAAGAGCAGTAATAGAAAGTCCCTTATTAGGCATAGAAACCCATGCTAAAAAATTCATGTGATTCATAAGACCTGTATCCTCCAGGAAATATTCATCTTTTAATGCCTTTTTAAATTCAGCCCAACCTGCATGTGCCTCTTGAATTTCTGCAATTCGACCTTCAAGAGCTCGAACCACGATCCGCAAGAAGTAGCGGCTCCAAACATCTTGAGAAACCCCAAAAAACTTCATCTTTTCTTCATACAAATGCAGGTAAGTTGATACTTGCTGGCCATTAAACTGCTTCATCTCCTGTTGGACAGCTTTCAAAGCATCCATAGCATCACTGTCACGTTTTGCATGAGCTTGCTGCTGCATATACATGGTAAATGACTGAAACAGGTTCTTCATGACATTATCATCTGTCATCTCTTCTTGCGAGTCTCCCATCTTGCTGATGACGCAGCACTTTCACGTCGGGTTCACCAGAAATGTCGTAAAGTTCACGCAAGAGCTGCAGAACACGGGGTTCAAGATACAACAAGAGAAGAGGCTAACAAGAAGAACTCAAATATTTGATGCCAAAGTTCGCTATATTGCTTGTCCAGTAAATTACATGAGGTCCATGTTTAGAAAATTTCTGTAGTATCTCATTAACTGTGCTGTTTTCACAACTAACTCTATACATCTTCAAATCAAACAGTTTTCTTTCACCATTACAGGCATGTTCAGCATCACTAAATCCCAAATATGAAGGATGTCTTTGAAGTTTCCAGCGGCAAGTTGTCAGATTGGACAGATTTAGAGACTCCAGGTTGTACAATCAATCACAGCATTGTCAAGTCCTTGAACATCTAGCAAGTCACAACATTCAGAGAGCCAGAACAAGAAGCCATCAGTGTTGGTATCTCTCCAGGAAGTAGTTCTAGTTCATTCACATTGAACCTCTCTTCATAATAGAAACTGACTGCTACAACTTTATCTCCAAAAACAATCTTCCATTCAAGTTCATCAATGCCTTAATAGCCTGTTCAGCATGTTTAAACTCCATAAAAATCCTTATAGTTTCAATTGCAGGAAATTCTGGTTCTGTAATCTCTTTCTGTTGTTCAGAGATACCACCATTGATCCTCACTCATGAAGAGCTGGTTACCAAGGTTGCATTACAGTCTGAGACAAACTTCATTCGCGCTTCCAACACCTTCGAATGTGCAGATGGACTTGTATCCATTCTTGATGTTTAGCCAAATCAAATTCAGTATTTCTGCCAGCCACCTTCAAGGAGTCCACTAACAGACAAATCGACTCGAGACATTACAACAACTGACTGAAGTTAGTCCCTTCAGTTTTTCAGAAAAAAAATTGTTTCTGGAGGAAAGCTTCTGAGTAAAAGTTGTTGCAGTGAAAATGGCAAGCTTCTTCTGGTCATCTTGACCATAAAGTTCCATGGATTGGAGCTGCCTTTGCATGACATCCTCAAGACTCTTAATCATAAAAGGTTGTTGCCGAATGATCATCTGTATATAGAGCACGCCTTGAAGCCTCACAATTCAAAATGGAGTAAGGTTGGCGTTCCCCTTCTTCTGGTTTTGTGGTTCCTGGTTGGTTATGACCTCCATTGAAGACCACCTCAAAGAAGGTTTCACCATATCTTGAAAAATCAAGATCTGAGGCCTCAATATCTTTGGCAATAAGTTTCAGGTCTCCTGCATGCTCAAGTTAGACTTGCACAATTGCATCCGCAAAGCTAGCAGGATCTAAAGGTGCTGTTGTATTTCACTTGCGGGTCTTGATCCGCGTGCTACCAAGAGTGAGCTTCTCCTTCGAGCTCATAAACTACGACTTGGCTGAGCGAGAAGGGGCCGGAATGGATTCGCTGGCAGGCACCCTTCAATCCGATACAGGAGCCTCTAGCCAGAGAACGCAGGAGAGAAACAGAGTTAAAGAGCAAGAACAACAGGACATCATCTTCTGAATATTCTGAATTTATTTCCCTGTTGTCGATCCCTCCTGTACATAGAAGCACCGGCAGCAGTCTTCAACTCAACTTTCGATTGCAAAGCCTCAGTCATAGACTTGTCAAATTAGATCCTTGATTTGAACTTGAAGATGAAGGAGATCATGCTCCTGAACAGTATCTCTGTTTCAAGCTAAGGATGTTCGTGACAACCCCATTCACCCATTCCACGAATTAGAGGGATAGACCAAAAAGATCCAATTGTCCTTTGTTGACGTCTGAATTGAGAGTGGGAGGATTCCAATGTCAGCAGGGCAAGGCGCAGAGAGAGTTTGCCAAAGGAGAAAGAGAGATCAGAGCACTCGCATGGATAGATACTTCTGCATGAAACACGATCAGAGGAAGAGCGTGTCAATCAGTGAGATCTCCGATGATGCAATCTCAGGCACGCGGAGATCATACCATCGCCCGATGAGCCTCCACACTCACGAATAAGGCCAGCCAGAGAGATTTACCCAAAAACAGGCTGTTCCCCATTTCCGAATTCGTCTTTTTCCTTTTCGTCCATTCGAATTCTTCTTCAGATCTTCCTCTTCAGCTTCGTCTTCATTTGCCCTCTTAGTTCGTCGTCATATTCTGCAGAGCCCACGGTTCTCCTTCAATTTCACTGTCGCTTCCTTAACGGCCTCAGATTCTTCTTCTTCTTCGTGACCTTTCCTTCCTTGTTTTCAAGTTCATCAACTTCCGAAGATTATGACGAGCTCCGTCCCTATCATATCAGCCCTTCACTTCCTCCCTATCATTCTTTCTTCTTCCCCTGCTATTCGAATTCTTCCCCCCATCCATTTTTGCCGCCTCCCACTCGATAATCTTAGTCAAATCTAAGAATAGCTTTATCTATTCTTTTCCCTTTTCTTTCTCTGTAACGGTGCAGAAAAAAAAACCAAGGAATCCCCCAAGCATTTAGTATTACCAAAGCTTCCTTTTAACTTACTCCATAAAGTGATGTTCCTATGCCACATCCAAGGATCCCACCAGCAAACTGTCCCAGAATTTACCAACAAACATCAAGCCAAGGGAACTTCCCTAAACTTGCAAATCCCAGCAATAAGTGCATTCCAAGAGTCTTCATCTCAACAAGGGAACCCGTTCAGCACTCCTTAAGCTCTGCCCATTACACATGATATTCCTGAATTTACACCTTTGTCTTCATAGCTTAAATGTCAGCTTCTATAAAGCTTCCTTTGATTCCACGGTATCCTGCACTTTTCTTCGAGTTCATCATTAAAATTATCAGCTGGATAATGTCCTTTGGCATCAGTTTTTCATATTTTTCTAATACACGTACATCATGCATCCAAACAAAATCATGCGCATGCACTAAGGGAATATATACATTGGATGCGGATTATTAAAATGCATCACACAAACAATGAATCACACGCGGAAATTAACACAAATGCACAACAAAAGAAATGGAGGTGTATACGACTCGGATGCACAGCAACACGACAACGGGCACGAGAATTGAAAATAAAAGTCCATGTATTCATTATATATCAAAAGCATTTACAAGGAAAGTTTAAGTGCTTGCGACCGTGGCCGCGAGCAGTAGGCTCAAAGAGATATCATACATATACAAGAAAAGAAGGCCTCATGAGGAGGTATGGTGCTCCTCTACGAATCTGAAGAGGAAACATCTTCGCTAGTACCACCATGGCTACTAGCGTCGCTATCCCCCTCCTCGCTATGCTCCACATCCGGGTTTGCCTACATGCACAAAAGATCAGGGTTGCTTACATAGACAAGGTGGAGAAAAAGTTATAATTAGCTATACTTTTAATAGGAAAGTAAGAAAAACATACCTCCTCTGGTTGTCAAATCCTCATAGCCCGGTTGTATTAGTCCTCAGTGATGAGACCTTCCTCATAAAAGTGAAGCCATGTCGTTGCGACCTCTCTAGGAGTAGGTGTCCTACCAACGATGGTAGTCTGCAAAACATTTAGATATATACAAACAATTATGAGTCACAATATATTAGACTAAAATATATAAAGAATTGAAAGAAATATAAATTTAAAAAAACTAGAAATCAAAATATACTTACAAACTCTACCTCCCACGACTCTCTGCCGCCCGATCCGTAATGCAACGATCCCATGGTTTCCATTTGGATCCGTCACGCCTCTGCGTGCTGGCAACTCTTCACTTTCTCAGCTGCTTTCTTCTTGGCTTTCTTCCACTCTATGCGGTGGCACATACGTGGTTGGCTATAGACTCCACGCCCCTCCTCCAACCTCCGCAGTGAGTCCCTGGCCCATGTCATGAGGTGGGATCTTTTGTTGTGAAGCATATCCCTCACTTTTGTACGTCCCCAATCATCCGAGAATCGCTGACCCTCAGGATTTGGGTACCTCATATGGACTGCCCTCAACACCTCCTGCCACAAGCCGTTTTTTTAATTTTTGAAGGCAATGAAACAATCTTTATACGTCGCATGCACGACGCTCCTCATGTACGCCATTACATCCCTTCCCTCATCATCATGAAAGATGCCACCAGCATCTGTAACTCTATAGTACTGGCATACAACCTCCTCTACGTGATCTACTGGTGAGGGTGATCGCTCGCCACCTCCTAGGCAACCCCCACACAAGCCTCGTCCTCCCCCTCGACTCTCCCTCCTCCCTCTCTGTCGACTATCCTCTGCCTCGCTAGACCCACGAGCTTCTACAGATGCACGTGCTTCTGCAGATGCTTGTGCTTCAGCCGATGCACGTGGAGCACGTGGAGTACCTGCATATGGAGTACCTGCATGTGGAGTACCTGCATGTGGAGTCTAGGAAGTAGTGCTAGGAAAAGATGCCAGAGGCGTCCCAGACATGACACTGAACACCTCGTCCGCTGTGGGAGAGTGGCCAAGGTGTCTGGTCATCTCTCCCATGAAGTCTTTCCTACTAGGAAAACCTCCAAAAAATGCATTGATGCCCCTGCCAAAGGAGGGCAATGTATCATTCATGCGATCCACATCCGGGTCATTGCTAGATGAACCAGGATATGACATCTGCAAAAAAAACACACGAAAAAGATAAATTTATTTGCATACAAAAAATCATATATTACCTACATTTTCAAAGAGCTTTCTTTAGACATTGAGCATAACACTTAAGTGCTAATGCTTCTCTTAAACAAGAAAACTGATAAACACAAACATGGGATTGGTCACATTCATCATTGCAAAAATATATTGTTTACTGTCAGAACTGGGAGACCTGGTGCGTATATCCGCGCGTCTAAATTGCATGTTAGACGCGCCCTTAGATTCTATCCAACGCGTCTATCTGCGCATCTAAGATACAGCACAGACGCGCTGTTAGACGCGCATTCTAGGTCAATGCACGTGTATAATCGCGTGTAGACTGCAAGCCAACCTTCTCTGCAGCCCGTGTATCATCGCGTGTACACTACAGAGCACACGCACCAGCACATGCGCTCTCAGACGCTCTGAGAGAAAACATTTTTTGCATCTATGTCTGTGTCTACACTGAGATGTAGACGTGCTATCAGACGCGCTCGGTCAGCCGATTTTAGGCGGACGACCGCCATTGATGATTTACAAAATGCAATACATAATGGAATCACAAATCCTAAATACACAGAAAGAGCAGAGAGAGAAAGAGAGAAACAAAGAGAGAGAGAGAGAGAGAGAGAGAGAGAGAGAGAGAGAGAGAGAGAGAGAGAGACTCACCTTGGGTGTTTGGTGTGGCGGGTGGTGGCTCTTCTTCCTTCTCCTTCTTCCTCTCCTTGGTAAGTTACCCTCCTTTGATGCTTGCTTGCTTGCTTGCTACTTCTTCTTGTTCTCATCTTTCTTGTTCTCTCTTTCTTCATCTCCTTGGCTTTCCTTTTTCCCTTCTTATGTGTTTGAAATAAAAGAAGAGGTGAGTCATGAGGAGATGAGGCATGAAGAGACTAGGTGAGGCATGAAGAGACTGCATGTTGGCTAAACTCAAGCTTCAAAACAGCAAAAAACACAGGAAAGGAAAGGCGCAGTTTGAAAAGAAATGATTTAAGTATGATTTAAATTTTGACATGTGTGTCTATTTTCGCGTGTATATGTGCATCTATTATTCAGATAGACGCGAATATAGACACGAAAATAGCCAATATAGACACGTAGTTAAACGCGGATATAGACGCGCATTTGGGCTTTATCATAAAATTTTTTTTAAAAGATAAGTTTTGATAGTGAATTCTTATCATAAGTTTTAATATATTTATGATGATTTTTGTGTATTTAAAATTGAGATCTTATGTAAACATATGAATGATAAATATTTTGATGTTGTCATGAATTAGGTTTAATAATGTCGACGTCGTCATCACCTAGTGCGGTGCAAGCTGATGAGTCAATGAGCACATCCTCAAGTGAGGATGAAACATTGCGTCTTTATAATCGAGATGCATGGATACAACGAAAAATTAAATGCATGTGTGATCGTTGTCGAGGGTGTATTTTTCGAGCACGTCGAATTACAATGTCACACCTCAACTTGTATGGAGAATGGGACCGAGAAAAATCACAGGTATTCATTGTTTTTTTTTACCACTAAGATTGCATGTCTATGTTACGGGCATTATATATCAATGTACATTAAACTCCCTTTTGTGGTTGAGCAAGATGCGGTGCCACATCCTCAGATGCTCCCTCTCGGGCGTCGAGAGGCTGCAAAACGTCGACGCGAGGAGGCAGAGTCTTCAAGAAGAGTAGAGACTG
Organism: Lygodium microphyllum; assembly: GCF_053477565.2. Taxonomy (NCBI): domain Eukaryota; kingdom Viridiplantae; phylum Streptophyta; class Polypodiopsida; order Schizaeales; family Lygodiaceae; genus Lygodium; species Lygodium microphyllum. The sequence goes on from NC_141141.1 coordinate 23,160,798, forward strand.
ACGACCATGATAGTAGCCCTCATGAAATGCCCCATCAAGTTGTAGAGAATGAGATTTTGGACAACATGGTACACCATCTATTTTCGCAACCGGTTCAGGGAGAAGGTCACTCTACGAAGCTAGATGATCCACTATATGTAGCATCATCTACTCCGTTGTATGAAGGTTGTACGTACTCCGTTCTTTGTGTGTCCCTCGAGATACTTAACTTGCAAACAATTTATGGATGGAGTAATGTTAGTTTGGATGCGTTATTGAAGTAGGTATCAATTCAGTTTGGCTTATGAATCATAATATTAATTGTTCTATTTTGAAATCAGACAGAAATATATGTTGGTGGTTTTTTAACTCATTTTAAAAATATATTTAGGTTATTATCACAAATGTTTCCAAAAGGAAACAAATTACCAACTAAGAGAGAGCAAGCGAGACAATACTTGACATCTCTGGGAGGCCTCGATTATGTTAAGATCCATGCATGTGTCAATGATTGTGTCTTATTTCGTGGGATTCATGAGTTCGCACGAGAGTGTCCTGTTTGTGGCGAATCAAGATACGAAGTGGAGATGAAGTCAATGGATGTGCCTCGTAAGATTTTGCGACATTTTTCGATTGTTCCACATATAAAACTTATGTTCAAGTGTAAGTCTATTGGAAAGCTCATGTCATGGCATGCTAGTCATCGTTCAAGTGATGAAAAATGAACACAGGCATGGCAACATATAGATAATTTGTGGCCCGTTTTCAAATAAGAGCCAAGAAATTTGAGATTTGGTTTAGGTATGGATGGAATCAATCCATTTGGCATCAAAAGCACATCATACAGTGTATGGCCAGTGATATTGGTGAACTATAATATTCCTCCATCCATGGCAATTAAAAAGGGACATGTGATGTTGTCACTTCTGATTCCTGGAAAGCACAATGTAAAAAACATGGACATTTACTTAGAGCTTTTGATTGAAGAGTTAGAAATGTTATGGGAAGGTATTGAGGTGCAAGATACAAGTGCATCTGCATCCTCTAGAGATTTCACATTGAAGGCCATGTTGTTGTGGACCATGCACAACTTTCTAGGATCCGGAGAGTGTTCAGGTACATGTATATAACTCTATATTTGAAATTCAAGACTTGAATCAATTGCATTTTATTGATTCACTTTTTTTTTCAGGTTTAACCACGTCAGGATATCATGCATGTCCTATTTGCGGTCCCTCTCTAGTTTCCTCTAGGCCGGCATGTTTAAAGAAGGTTATCTACGACAATCACATCGATTTCTTCCTATTGACTATCCCAAATATGTTCTCCCTACTAATGGAATGACTCCACAATCTCTAACCATTCGAGATTGGAAGAAGAGATGGATTAATGCCGACATCCACTCTCCACTCGGCATGAGTTGGTAAGAAGTGCATTTCTCTCGATTGACTTTAAAGTATTTAGTATGATGAATTGTTTACATAATATATTGTTTGTTTGTTAGGTTCTTTATATTTTTTCGTCTTCCGTACTGGACTGAACTCAAGATCAATCACTTGTTGGACCCCATGCACATATTCAAAAATGTTGTATCTACATTATGGGATCACTTGATAGGGGCTCGTGATTCAGTTAATGTAAGGGAGGATTTACGTAACATTGGTCGCATGAGACGAGCCTGGCCACGCATTGGACCCAGAGGAAAGATTGAGCTACCCCATGCACCTTGGATGTTGTCAAAGAACGAGGAAAAAATAGTGAAGGAACAAATATGTAGCTTTCGAACACCCACAGGATGTATGAGATGTCTCAAGGGAGCCTTCATAAAGAAAAAGAAAAGAGGTGTGGAGAAACTATCTGGTTTGAAGTCCCATGATTGGCACAAAATGATTCAAGTAAGGGTATCTCTAACCATGAATATAGTAATTAGTGGAGTAACTATGTGTAAACTTTGGGGTATGATGACTTTTTCCTCAACTAATCATTTGATCTATGAATATTTTTTACATTCAGTTCGTACTTCCTATTAGCATATCCCATTGTGTATCCAAAGATGTACGTAATATCATTTACAAGATGGGAGACCTTGTGAGGTGTGTATACATTGTATTTTTTCATTATATATCTTTGAATGTCTACACAAAAATAAACAATTCTCAAATACATCTTGACAGATACGTGAGCTTGAAGGAAATTGATCCAAACACATTGCAATAGATGCTCGAGTATTATCTGTTGAGGTGGTTTGTTTGGTGGAGGAAATTTTTCCTCGATCCATTTTGACTACTCAATTACATTTACTCGTACATTTGATTGATGAGATCGCACTTTGTGGGACAGTTCATGTAAGGTGGATGTTTTTTCTTGAGCGCTTCATGAAAACCTTGAAAGATTTTGTGAGGCAAAAAGCACGGCCTAAGGGAAGCATGGCTGAGGGTTGGTTAGTGCAATCATCCCTTGTTTATATCTCTGAATATCTTGCTGAAGTGGATCCCTCTCAACCACGACTATGGAAAGATGATGAAGACTTGAGGATGACCTCTATAATACCTCAAGGAAAAGGAATGAGTAAAGTGCTAACAAAAGAAGAACTTCGTAAGTTACATAGTTTTTGTGTGCTCAATAGTGATGTAATGAGCAAATGGGTGACACTATATAATGAAGCAAGGGCAAGAAGAAAAAGCGAAAGACAAGAATTTCGCACTAGATATGGACGTAATGTCTCATTTCCAGATCATCTAAATGCGCTCCCACGTCATATTGATATAGATTGGTTACATGAGGAAATGGAGAGAATGGAAAAAGAGAAGGAAATTAATATATCTCAAGAAGAGTGGGAATACGCACGAGGTTGCTTATCAAAGGTGAGACATACTATCAATTAATTTGTTTCTATAAGTTTTATTTTATAAATAATTGACATGTTTGATCTTTTATCTTTTACTACTAGTGCACATTATTCAATGCACTTTGGTGTGAGGGTAAACATCTTCGAACTAAACGTATAGACGAAAAGAGAAATACCCAAGATTGTGGTGTCCTTGCTCACTTCGAGGATGCCAATGGTACCATTGAAGGTTATTGTGGCTTGATCCAAGATATTCTGAAGCTTGACTTCAGACGATTCTTTATATATGTACTGGATGTGAAGTGGTTTAAAGAAGTGGTAACAAATGGTGAGCATTGCACAATTAGACGTCATCCAAGTGGTTTTGTAATCATTGACTCTACAAAATTTCACCAAAAGAAGAATGACACATTAGTACTACCTCAACAATGCGAGCAGGTATATATGCAAAGGCTAATTTTTTTATATGTATACATGTGATACATATACACAATATAATAAGTACTTAAGTTTTTTGCTTTTGTTTTTCAAATACAGGTTGTGTATCATCCAATGGTAAACAATAATCGATGGTAGTATGTCATCCCTATATCTAATCGTTCAAAACCAATATATGGTAATATTACCGACATGGAGATAGCAGATGACAATCCAACAATTAATGATTATGTGCATGATGACACCATAATGGATGATATGCGTGATATAGTACAAGATGAACCTCGCGAGGATGTTCAAGGAAACACAGAAGAAGACAATAATGTGATTGTCGATGATATTGATGAAGTTATTGAGCAATATAGCAACACATTTGATAGTGGGATAGACTTATTTGTTTCGTTACCTCTTGGTAACATAGACCTAGAAGTAGATAGTTTAGCAAGGGCTGATCTCATTGAAGATGAGATGGATCATTCACTGTAACATACTTAATTTGCTTATTGATTCAATGTGTATTCCTAATTCTATGGTTTTTATCATGCGCACACGTGCATACTCAAGAATCAATAGTCAATTTTAAAGCTAAATTGAATTTTCCATAATAAAAAGGAAGTATCTTTTATCATCTTCAAGTACGTAGAGAAATTACGAGATACATATTGCAATGCTTGCTACTAATTGTAAGGTTTCTGTCACTTGCCGCTAATTACTTATATCAGGCTTGTCAACTGGAGGAACTGCCATTCATTAGAGAGCAATGAAAAAGTAATTATTAACTCTATTTTTTAATTCAATGATTCAATGTGTATTCTTAATTCTATGGTTTTTATCATGCGCACATGTGCATGCTAAAGAATCAATTTCAAGTGGTTAAATAATTATTAACTTTGGTTTTTTAATTATGTGAATTGCTAATTTTAGGTAGTTAAATAATTGTGTGTCTGCTGGCATTAGCATTTATTTGCACGGATATATAAGCGCAAAATTCATGTCTATTTACATGCACGTTTACATACACTCATAGACGCTGTAATAGACACGCCTGACTTTGCGCGTCTAACATGCGCATCTATACCTCATTTCTGTTGTAGTGTGTGCCCTGCCCATCCCACTACCACACATGCATGGATTTGTGGTAGAGGATGCCCTCCACCTCGCGCTCCACGTGAGAGCTGGTGCCAGCATAGTTGGCCACGTAGGGGTCGCTGAGGTGGATGTTGGCGGTAGTGCGGTCTTGGACCGTACAGGTGACGAAGCTACCACCGCTGACGTCAATGTCGACGGTGAAGTTGACGGCGGCGAGACGGGCTTGCGTGGCGTGCTCTGATTGGAGTACAGGGAGTCGTCGAATTGGAGCATCGAGGCAGCCTGAGAGGGGCCGACAGCGGCGTCGAAACGCAGGCCACCGGGGGTAGATGTAGCGAGGTGTGTGACCTGGAAAGTGACGGCCATGGCGGTGACCTGACCTGTCACGATAAGGAGAAGAAGAAGCACAGGCCCTGCTAGTCCTTCCTTAAATCTCATCATCGCGATGGCCTCAGTACTTGGTAAGGGAAACATCTCGTTTTTCTATGTGTTTTTGGGGGGGGGGGGGGGGGGGGCGCAGACAGTTTGCACGACCGCATGAGCGGCTCGGATAGATGCTAAGCTTGTAGCCGTTAAGAGAGAGAGCAGGACAGTTTGAGAGCGGGGGCGGGGGGGTTTGATGCGAGAAGTGGGTTGGAAAGGGGGAGTACACGACCCGATCATACTGGTAATACAAAAGAACCCAAATTTTTAGTTGTAGGTTATAGTCTAGTGTTTTGGTAGGCGTTTGAAACCCCATATATTTAAGTTAGAGATTATACTATAAACATCTCATTCCTCGATGAGATTGTACCTTATCTTGTGTCATTTACTATGAACATTTCATTCCTCAACAAGATTGTACCCTATCTTGTGTCATTTATTTTTTTCTCATGCTTTTGCATAGCCTTTTTTAATAAAAAATTTTCTAATTGTAATTTTATGCTTGCAAAATTGTTGTAAGGAGGTTATTCCAAGCTTTCGTTTAGCCTCATCAAGGAGCTTTATTTTGGCCAATGGAGTCCATGTTTACCCAAAGTGGACAAAGAAGAAGCTCTTACATCAAGATTGAAAGGACAAATCACTTCAAATTTGCTATTAAGTATTTCACCAAAAGGGGTTGGCCCAATGGTAATGATTGAGAGGTGTGAGGGGATTGGTGGGGGTTCAATTCTTGTGAGTCCTGCAAGCCACTTTTTGGAGAAAGGTGTCGTCTTGTACATTGGGCGCGCCTGAATTTCAGAACAGGGGAGATCCCCCACCCAAAAGTGTCCGCCACATCTGCAAAAATCGAGCTCAATGGCCTTTTGACACGTAGGGCAACAGACGCCTCTTTTTCCACCATGCGTCCATCCACAGCTCGGTGCGTATCCGACCTAAAGCCTTCAAGAGAACTCACTCACTACAAGAAACACACCCTCACTCAAGCTCCCCATTTAGGTTGGCCAAGTAATGTCATATATAAAGCTCTTTCTTATAAGAACTATGTCTAGAAGAGGGTTTTTCAAGAGCTCACTCAAGATGTATTGGTTGTCTCTATGGGATGTTGTTTTAAACAAAATTGGTGCTATATAGGTAGGAGCATATCCTATTGTTTTTGTTTCCCTACAAATTTTTGCATTGAGCCTCACGTAGCTACCTATTTGCACTATCAATAATCTGAGGGCATACACTTGCATTTCATATGGATTCTCCTTTCTCACTAGTGTCATAATGTGACTAACATTTTCACATGTAGGCCCAATCGAGAACTCATTAACTAAAGTGATTACTTTGGTCTTCCACATTGCATCTGGTGACAAAGTCTACTTAGATTTTATATATCCTTGTATAACTCTAAAATATGAGTTCACACTTTTCTCAAGCTACTCACATAGTAGCTACCACCTCAACTATTATTTTGTTAGCCACAATGTTATCTATGAGCTCACAAGAATGGTCTATAAGGTCAAATAAGCATTCCAAATTATTCAAATACATGTGAATGGAAATATATTAACACAATGAAAGGTACAACAAAATGCAAGTACAAGAGAGAGAGAATAGAAGAGAACATAAGTTCTCTATTTTGTCAAACTAATACAATTGATGGTTGAAAGCTTTTCCACATGTGTGCTTTTACTAGTTTCGATAGTAATCTAGATGTCATATTATAGATGAGTGTAAAAGGTATGAGTGCACATTGAGGGTAGCATTGCCTACACAAGAAATGTAAAATATTACATGGCGCAGCGAACAGAATCTGAGAAAGAGATAGAGAGTACACAACAGATAAGAGGAGAATTAGTAAATTCTTTAACTTCAAACAACTGATACAAAGATGGCTCCGTCCACCCGTGCGCTTCCACTGTGTGAAGCTTAGATGGCGATCTAGACAGAAGATAGGTGAAGAGCTTAAGGCTAGCTGGAACAATAACTCTGATTGGGTGAAAGATGAGTGAGAGATGGCTGCGAAGGGGTTTAGCTTTTATAGCCCGCGAAGGTCGTGAGGTTGGCCTGCTGACCGACCTACCATATGAGCCTCCACTAGTCGGCCAGGGAATATTCCCTTTACCATCGGGCCGGGACCCCCGCCAGGGAGGCCGCTGGCCCCCCCTGGGACCCCCCCAGCCAGGGGCCGCTTCCGTGGCCCCCGGACCCCACAATAGGGGCCCCTTTTAACTCCCTTATCCCGCAACTCGATGCAATGCGCCTCAAGTTGCTACCAGCTTAACCACTCCGTCTAACCCAAAGAATAGACCCACAACGGTCACCTTTTTGCCATCCGGTCACATAGACCTCATCTGATATACAAGTCAGGACTCCACCAATGTCCGGGCTCACACTTGGCTTCTCCTCATAATGGGGGCCTTACAACTTTGAGCACCATGGATCATTGGTAGCACCTAATGAGGGTGGGGCATTGATCATATCTAACAAGAAATACTAGAGGTCAAGTAGTCATTTGGCTGGTTCACATTGAGCCATCACCGACATGGTCTAACCAACCCACTAGCCACCTTCCATATGTGACATATGTTGAGAAATGACAAATGATGTATACTCTAGGAAGAGCTGTCCTGAATCCCATATGCATAGTGAGGAAAGTGGAACAACTCAACTTCTATAAAGCATTGTACTTGACTATCACTTTCACAATGGTGAATACAATATCATGATGCTTGGTACTTTCACTTAGTATCTTTGTCATTGACAGTGTCCTACACAAGATTTTGTTTAGGAGTCCAAGCTAATCTATCTTGGAACCTAGTTCACTTGTGTAACAATTGCTCTACATTGTTACTCCTGCCATGCTCTAGATTTGCATTCTTAACATGGTATCAGAATCCACTCAGGCATGGCTTAGCTCCTCTCCATCAATTCTCAATTCAGTTTGAGTGTTGGACCCCATCTCGAACCTCATTTGCTTCTCTACCTTCAATGAAGCTTCCATGTGGTAGCCATAGTCAACAGGACCCTGTCACCTTGAAGAACTCATATCTCTTTCAATAGGCCAAATCTCTTTGAACTTCCTTCTAGAGAAGTGATTGTCAGCTTCGTGAGCTCCTCCTTGGCACATCAATCATTGACATTGGGCAACTATAGCTCCAACATTGCACAAGCTATTGCTTGTTGTCCTGATTGTGTCTGCACACTGTCATACCTACTGACCTTGGAGGAAGTAGTGTGAGCAAACTAAGGAATCTCAGCCCTTTCTCTCTTCAAGAGATTTGTTCTTTGACTTAAGGCATTCTCCTTGTCATATTAGAGGGCGACATTGTGCCCTGTAGGACCCAGCATTACAAGAAAACATGAAACCGATGCAAGATTCGCAGGCAGAGATTCAATTTGATTCAGCACTCAGCACGACATGCGATTCTCCAAATCTTTGTGGGGCATTTGAAGCCCCCCAAGTGGGCAATCTCAGGGCTGAAAGAGCTCCCCAAAATTCTCTCTCTATCTGTCACAATTTGTGAAACCCTAACTATCATCTCTGTGGACAGCCATGGCCAAAGCTTTAAAGTTTGACATTTGTCACTGTTTCTTCTCATTGAAGCTATCAACATGGATTTTAATCACTGAGCAACACTCTCGAAAGTTCATTATAGTTCTGGAAGTGCCCGAGGAAGCTCAGAAGTCATCCACAAAGTTTGTGAGAGAAAGCAGATCAAGTACTGACTAGTATCCATTAATACTCAACTAGTGTCAATTTGACACTAATCTTTTTGTGTCTCTTGACACATTAAAATACAACCTTTTTTTGCTAGTTAATTGAAGCTTATCAACATGGCCGCACTTGAGCAAATAGCTAAATTCAATGGTGAAGGTTTTCATGCCTGGAAGGAGAAGGCCATGTATCACCTTATGCGAAAGGACTTGTGGGACCTATTTGAAGATGATGCAGATAGCAAGAAGGAATATGATGAAGATGGGTTCATTTAAGAAGACCAGCTCAAAACCAAAGAATGGAAGAAGATGAATAACAAGGCACTAGGCATCATTGCCTCAGGACTAAGTGATAATGTGCTACATCATATCTCTCGCATTAGAGATACTAGAACTGCTTGGGAGAAACTTGATAGGATGTTTGGTACCCAAGCAATGAATTCAAAGGTAAAAATTACTCGTGTGGTTTTATAAACTAGATATCAAAGACAATGCTTCCATGACTACACACATTAACAAGTTCAAGAGCCTAAAAACCCAGCTTGCAACTCTTAAGAAGAATATTGATGAAGATGAAGCAATAGTCATACTACTTGCAAGTGTAAATAAGGATCCATATGAGAACCTTGTATCCACCCTAAGTAGTGTTCCCAATTTCTCACTAAAAGACATTGAGCACTCACTGTTTGATGGAGAAAGCAAATTTAAAAGCAAAGATGTAAAAGAGACTAGCTCAAGGGAAAATCTCCTATACACCAAAGGAGCTACTGGACCTAGAGGAAGAGGTCGAGGATTCAAACACAGACAACAAAAGTTGGATGGCATGCCATTATTATGGTAAGACTGGCCATATTGCCAGTGAATGCTTTCACAAGAAAAGACCACAGAAGATGCAAAATGACCACCATCAAAGTCAATTCATGAATGAAGAAGAAGATGCTTCTGCTACCATCAACAACTCTAACAGATTGTTCTAAGAAATTTGTTCCTGTGAAGAAGTAGAGTTGCAGCATTGGAATGTGTGCACATGAGGAAGGAGAGAGCTCAAAGTACAAGAACAATAACTTGTTTACTAAGTTTCTTACAAGTACAACTTGGGTACACTCTCCCACACATGATAGTGACCCATAGGCTGTTTATATAGCCTCTGCCAAGCTAGGGTTAGGGTTTCCCTTGCCCCTAAGGCTATTCACACCCATCTGCCCTCATGCACCCTTGCTTATAGTGGGTTCCTATGCCTATCTTCTAACACCCCCCCTCAATGCCAAGGTGGCATTGGATTACAAGGCATGTAAGATGTCTCCCCTTTTTAAGCATTGGAATGTGTGCACATGAGGCATAATTGGCCACCAGTTCTTTGGGTACATCAGGAGTGTTGTGGCATTTACTAATGATATGCCCTATCTTCTTGCATTAGTTACATTTCATTTTCTCGAGATACTTCTTCCAACAATTGTTTACAAGATGTCCTTTTTTCTTACAAAAAGAACATCTGGTGAGAACTATATGTACCAATACTTGATCACGGGAAGTTGAAGATGCCTAATTTGTGGTTCCTCTTTTCTTCATCCAAACAGGATTGGATGGTACTTGCCAATGTAGGATCTGGAATGTTGGTAAGAGTGGTTACAAGAGTAGGAAACACCTGTTTTACAGCTTTTAGGAGAATAGCAATAGTATCTTCTTCATGTATTGGAGCTTGTGCTAAGGCAAGCTGTGCCATAAGTCCCTTCACGTGAGAGATGAATTTTCCCAAGTCTTCTCCTAATTGATATTCGAAGCTAAAAAATTCAATTTTAAGGAAGATTTTAGTATTTTTACCAGTGGCTCCATATAGCTTTTCAAGCTCATCCCATTTTCTTTAGCAGTATTTAGTTGATCAACATGATGAATCAATGACTCATCTAAGTGTAACATAATGATTGTCTGGGCACATTGGTCATCCTCTATATCAACTAGATTTGTAGAGTTTATAGCTCTAGTGCCTTGAATGAGAGGCTAATACCCTCTCTCCATCATTTTGTACTTGATAAGTACCTGCCATGGGTGGAAATCTTTGCCATCAAATTTTCAAATTTGAGGATGGACATCAGCATATGTTGTGGCCATTAGGAAGGTCTTACCACTTGCTGGAACAAGGGCAATGTCTAGTCCCTTACAAGTTTGCCACTAAATGTAGAAGCAATTCAAAGTTGTGATGAGAAGAAAGGCTGAAAATCATACATATGTAATACTTCAAAAAATGACTTTGGTGGTCCTTTCTTATGAGCAATGTTCTTCTGAGGTTTAATGGTCTTTTTAGGCTTCAATGATTTGAACCTAGACTGGACTTCGGACTCCTCCTTATGGTATGGCTCAGTGGATGACCCCCCCCCTTGTGTAGGACAAGGACGGTCTATGATTTCAATGCTTGTTCTAATGATTCTGAGGAGAGTACAATGACACTCGTCCCTCTAGTTTCATTGACCAATATACTTAAGAAAAAATCACTCAAGATATGCATGATGGTCTATGTGTTTATAGTTGTACACATAGCCTTACAACTTGAAGCAAGTACTTAGTTGTTTTATTTTCTTGATAAAAAACATTCAGATTATGTAAGTATTAGCAACAATGATGATTAAGCAATGTGCCTTAGTGCTTACAAGCACTCATCTATAGCTCATGTTGCTAGAGATGGTAAATGTCAGTCTTAATGAGCTTGATGATGACCCTTCGAGTAGAGGAACCTCTAAAATGAAGTTCCCAGGTTCATAACTCACTCTGTAAGAGTTAACTCAGTGATTAAAATCACTGTTGATGATGACCAAACATTGAAAAAAATTGAAGATGGAAGAAGCTTGAAGCTCTTGGCTATGGCTTGCCAAAGACTGATAGTTAGGGTTTAGCCAGCAAAGGTAGAATTTCCCAGATCCCTCTTAGGAGTAGATGGCCCACTAGGGGGGCTACAAAATCCCTATGGTAGTCACCTTCAATGCGTCTGCCACAGCCCGCGCTTCAGTACGAACTGACCGCCTGTCTAGAACTGCATCGTTCTGCATTTTTGATAATGCTGCTCACCACGACGTCCAATGTTAGGGATTGACGTGCCACACTGAATTGCCCAGTGCTTAGGAGAAGATCTCCAGAAGAAACCAGAGACTGAAACCCCTTCTATTGCTCACATCAACTCCTCTAAGGTTAGGGGTCTAGCTGGCTATGGAGTTTAAAGGTCCAAAATGAGATAGTTGGAGATTGTCTTATGCACTTAGTGGAGATGAGATTTGAGGGAGCCAAGCGGATCAAAGGATTCTTTGATACCATGTGAAGAAGCAGAGTTGCAGCATTGGAATGTGTGCACAAGAGGAAGGAGAGAGCTCAAAGTACAAGAACCATACCTTGTTTACTAAGTTGCTTAAAAGTACAACTTGGGTACACTCTCCCACACATGATAGTGACCCATAGGCTCTTTATATAGCCTCTACCAAGATAGGGTTAGGATTTCCCCTACCCTTAAGGCTATTCACACCCATCTGCCCTCATTCACCCTTCCTTACAGTGGGTTCCTATGCCTATCTTCTAACAGTTCCCATAGTGGATCTCTATGTTCCCCTTAGTGGATTTGATTTGTAAAATCCCTTGCCAAAGATGTAAAGTCTCAAGCTTTAACTTGACTAGGCTGCCTATGAGCTAGTCTCCTGGGTCATGTTATCATGTAGGGCAGGGGGAAAAGCCAGCAAGTGTAGGGACTCATCATTTGAGGGGGGGTGTTGAGAAATGACAAATGATGTATGCTCCAGGAAGAGCTGTCCTAAATCCCATATGCACAATGAGGAGAGTGGAACAACTCAACTTCTATAAAGCATTGTACTTGACTATCACTTTCACAATGGTGCATACAATACCATGATACTTGGTACTTTCACTTAGTATCTTTGTCATTGTTAGTGTCCTACACAAGATTGTGTTTATGAGTCTAAGCTAATCTATCTTGGAACCTAATTCACTTGTGTAACAATTTCTCTACATTGTTTATGTTAACATGAATCTAGCCTTCATCTTCCATCCTCCATAACTCCTGCCATGCTCTAGATCCGCATTCTTAACAACATATGATAGTCTAGGGAGTATTCTATAGAATATTCTCAATACTAACAGCTACAACTAATAATTCATCCCCCTATGAATACCATTACTCTTGATTAACTTATTCCCACTTGATACAATGTTCAAGTTCACATGGGCCATCTCAATGCCTAGTGCATATTATGGCTTCTCTCCATGTGGGGCCTTCAACAATTTGACAATTGGAGCATAGAAGAGTAAGTAAGAGGTAGGTGCTCTTGTGATCTCCAAAAATATGGTGTTAACCCCAACACGAAGAGAGCGAAAGAAAGTGGAAAAGACGCAGGGCAAAGGCGGAAAAAGGTAGCCCGACGGAAGGAAAAAAAAGGAGAAAAGGCCAAAAGCGCAAGGACAACCTTAAAAGGCCAAGGCAAACACGAAAAGGGAAAGGCGCATAAAAAGCGCACCCTAAAATCTTGTAAAAGAGTGCCGGGCTCTCACCCGTGCAATTTGTAAATATAGAAGGGTAGTGAAAAGGAAACAAGGAAGATAAAAGGACAATGGAAAACATGGCCTAGGCTATGACCGGCCATGTAAAAAAGGGAAAAAGGGGATGACCGCCCAAAAGGGAAGTAGGGTTTTGTATATAAGGTTGAAAAGTGAATGAAGAGCTCATTCTTTGGTGTGGAAAAACTAGTCTTCTTCTTCCTCTCTTCTTCTCTCCTTCTTGCTTGTGTATGCTCTTGAGAGAGGGAGTGTGAGAGTGTGAGGGAGTGAGTGTGTGTGAGAGTGAGAGATCAAGAGGGTGAAGCTCTTCACCATCTCCTCTTCCCTACTTCTCTTATCTTCTCTCCTCTTCTCTTGCGCGCGCGGCTATGGAGGATGGAGCTTGGAGATGGAGAAGGCTTGAGGATGCTTGAGCTAGCATCGAGAATCGTGGAGCTACCGGAGTGTGAGAGAGAGGAGGGTACTCGATCGAGCATCAAGGTAAGTTCACTGCATTTGTAGGCTCGACGGCGCGTCGGCTAGGTGAGAGATAGCCATGAGAGCTCACTTGGAATGCTTGAAACAATAAGCGGTCCGTGGGTCTTGGCAGTTGAGCGAAAGCTCCCACATTTTGGTTCCGTTGCCAAGACCAACGGATTCAAGCTCGAGCACTCGCGCGCCTCATATCGAGCATCGAAGTAGGATATTCACCCTGAAACGGAGCTTGAGATAGGTAGGAAGTCGGGTGTTTTTTATCTTCAGAACAGGTAAGTATTTTTGAATAATCTGGTTATTAATGACTGGAAAACATGGAGAAATTAGTTCAGTGTTTTGCTTTCGATTCAAGATGTGTTTAGGATAGATTAGCAGTAGGAAATCACACACGAAGAGGCAGAGGGCTGCTGCTGTGAAACAGGGGGAAAACCACAGAAAACGAAAGGAAAAAATGGAGTAAATGCAAAGGTAACGGCATAGGAAACGCCAGGGAAGGAATCTGTAGTGTGCAGGGCAGAACTAGCAAGGTATAAACTCTGGGAGGGCAAGAGGACCCCATTTCCAACCAACGGAGAGCGAGAGAGATAGAGAGTGAGCGAGCTGGGCAGTCGTCTGATCGACCAGAGCTAGGAGGACATCGCATTCGGCGACTCCCAGGTAACCGATCTCCTCCGCACCACTTCAACTTCGTCGCTGGTTAATCGGATGACCAATAGGATAAAACATCTAGTGAAAATCGAGCAAATCTGTGTGCGCAACTCATCGGACCGGTGGAATCGGACGTTCGACCCAGTGTCCGATTCCCAGACTCGGACCACTCGGACAACCGTCCGATCGGAACGACCCGTCCGATCACTAGGCTCGGACTAACTAGTCCGATCGAACATGCCACGTGGCACTCGGACCAACCATCCAAGTTTTAAAATCGGACGCTCGGACCAACTTGTCCGACTCAAACACTCGGACCACTCGGACGCTCTGACTCGGACCCACCCTGTCCGATCGGACGAAGTAATACACGTCACCAGTCGGACCACCTATCCGGTCCGATTCCCAGAATCGGACCCATCCATAATCAGACCACTAGGAATCGGATCACCCAGTCCGATCAGACCGCCCAAAATCGGACCCTCTTGACCGATTCCTCGAACACCTGCCCATTCGATTCTTGAGAATCGGACACGCGGACCTTAAGACTACCACTCAGCCCTGACATACCTGGTCCGATTCCCACAATCGGACCACTGGTAAATCGGACCACTGGTAAATTGGACCACTGGTAAATCGGACGTCCGATTCCCAGAGTCAAACCAAAACAAAACATGACCCATCCAGGGACACACTGGGGCACTCCCCCAGCGACCCACCCCCACGTGAGTGACAGGAAGCAGCATAGGACCCTGGGACCCGTAGAGCGGCCAGGACTAGAGTAGCAAAGCCTGTCAGGCCCAAAACGAGCAAGAGTGGGTGAGACGTCGGGGAATCACTCACAGCACCCGGGTTGAATTTCCGCACTTGAAGAACACTTAGGAAGGCCGAAAGCCTGATTGAGCACAAGTACATGAGGAACAACACACTCACGAGTGACCATAAGTTGAGCGCTGCATTCAAAAATTAAAAAGAACTCACTCAGATAAATCGCCCAAAAAACCCACCAATAGGAGAAGACCCAAGGTGTATGCAAACGTGCGGAGCGCAAGGTAGGATCAAGCAAGGAGCGACAACGACAAGGATCTGACTTACAACCAGGTGCAAGAATCCAACCATGATAGAGGGAGGCTCAGATCATCGGTTTACAGGGGAGCTAGATGTTAGCGCATTTCCAGAAGCCATACAACAAATGGTGAGCAGTTACGATGCGCATGCCAGGTACGAACACCATGGCAGGACGGCAGAGGCAATCATTGTGGACCTAGAGGAGGCGAGGAGGCTAGCCCGCAAGGCATTGCAGGGCATAGCCGAGTACAACAGGGACCAACAAGCTAGGAGCCTAAGGCAGAGCATGGAGCTGCATGAGGTGCAGCGAGTGCTGAACTTGGCTGGCCGAAACCGGACAGACCAGGAAAGAGCACTAGAGGAAGAACTGACGTTGGGTAAGCTCCTCATGAAACGGCTGCTCGATAACACCGCGGTGGAACGGAATGCCATTGCGCTAGCAACCTCGTTGCTTGCAGGGCTAGGGGCAAACCAGGGCTCAAAGAGCCAAGCCAAAATACCTATTGTCACCAAGCAACTCGACAAGTACCAGCCACCGGACGACCCGTACAGCTTTGTCGATCAGTTTGAGCAAGTCTGCGAAGCCAATGGCCTCAACGATCAGGCCCAACGTTCGCAAGCATTCAGACTTTGCTTAAGCGATAAGGGTAGGATGTGGTATACGAGCCTAGATGCTATAGAACGAGCCAAGTTCAATAACCTCAAGGACCTTTTTGTCAAGAGGTTTGCCAAACCCGGATACTCTGACAACCTGCTAGTGCGCCTGATGAACGTCAAGCAGAAGGAGAGGGAGGGCATCCGCGACTATGTGACCCACGTGAGAAGCCTCCTTAAGAGAATCCCCTTAGGCGAAAGACCGTATTCATCAGCGGGATTCGGGATGAAGAATTGTACAAGGCACCAGCAGGCAACTCGAGCTTGCAACAGGACATGGTGGCTAGGGTTTTTGAGGAAGCCATTAGGGTTGATGACCAGCTGAAAGAGCGGAGCTCCAGGAGCTCAAACCTAGAAGAAATCAACCCACGCAGTTTAGAGCGAACGCCAACCTCTAGTGAGCGATCCAACGCATCATCCCAAGATAAGGGAAAGGCCACCGAGACGGCTTGGCCGAGGTCAAGACGGAGCTGGCCAAAATACAAGACATGTTGAGGCGACCGACGCGTCCGCACATCCAATGCGTATACTGTGGAGGAAACCACCTGCCAACAGAATGTCAGGACCCTAGGTCAAGACCCTGCGCTAACTGTGGAAGGTTCGGCCACGATGCCGCACACTGTAGACTACCACGAAGACTACCATATACGCAACCCTATGGCCAGATTTACCCGGCTAACAGGCCACAGCCATTCTTCGGAAGGGGAGCCCCGCTAGCCCTACCAGCGCCTAACGACATGAAGCCAGCGGTCCCTAGGCTGGACATAAATCCTACCGGTATTCCTAGACCGCCTGGTCCCTATGTGACCCACCCACCGAGCGATGCTACCGTGCACTACGTAGAGGAGCCCAGTGACGAAGAAACCTACATATACCCTTACGTCTCGCATGACGACGAGGGCAATGCAATCCTCATGGATTACCGACCAGTGCCGGTGATGGCATTAGGACAAGGACGGGGTAGAGGCCTGGGAGGGCAGCCACAGGATCCGGTCACTTGTTGGACATGTGGACTGCCCAAAACGGAAGCCGCCTTCTGGTTCAGCTAATTTGTCGTCCGTCCCGCTGGGACTGTTTGGTGTTGAAAACCCCGATGGGGAGGCCACACCTATCCCCCTACGAGTGATGACCCGAGCACAAACGAAGCAGGCCGGCGTCTCTCTGCCAGGACCTAGCAATCTCGACATGACCTCAGTAGGAAAGAAGAGCCGTAGGCAGAAAAAGAAGAGATCAGAGGCTAAGGTCGCACTAAAAACCGACAGCGTTACGACCTTACCCCAGGGAAAGAAAGTCTCAAACGCAGAGGCAGAGACTTCACCCCTAAAACAGCCCAAAAGGAAAGCGCTAAGGTAGGGGAATACCCACACCCCAAGCGGCAATTGGAAGCCATAGAAAAGGTGAAGGAATGGGTGAGGGAGGCTCAACAGCACCTCAAGGATGTCGAACCCATCACTGAGGACGAGATTGATGATCTCTCCAGCATGAGTGCGCCGCTATCACTACCCCAACCTAAGTCTGCCGAGGCTGCTACGTCACAGGCAGTGCCGTCAAGGCCAAGCCTAGACGTCACAGACCCGCAGGACTGCCGTGGCCATTGGCCCGAATAGTCTGAACGAAGGGAAGGACGAGTGTTTAGCAATCTCCTAACCACAATAGTGACCACCCCTGTAACGGTTGGCCTGGGAGAGCTACTCAGGCAGCACTCTGCCCTATGGCAGGACCTCAAGCATTGGGTCGAGAGACCACACGAGCAAGCTCCGGCAGATGCTCAAGACCAGGATGCAGAAACACACTTACCAAGTTTGACGCTACACTCCGGCCCTAAATCCTTGCACGTCAACGCCTTCTGGGAGGGCTCAGAGATGCACGCAGTCCTGCCAGTCCTAGCCCTGGGAGACGCAACGAGAAAGGGGATTGTAGACACAGGAGCTGGGGTTAGTGTGCTTAGCCACGCAATGCTACAGAAGTGGGGAAACCCGCCTGTCGAAGCTGCTCGGTTTAACGTCACGCTAGCAAATGGTATGCGAGTGAAACCATTCAGGGTCTTGAAGAATTGGCCAGTGAAGATTGCAGGAGTCCAGTTCTCTGTCGACTTTATCGTCATGAAGGGAGTGGACTATGATATCTTATTGGGTCGACCCTGGATGCGCAATGCTAGAGTTATCGAAGACTAGGGTGACAGCCTGATCTTCCTGGGCAACCGAACTAACGCTGTGAGAATAGAGATGGACAGTTGGAAGACCTCGCCAGTCGACCTAGACGCCATCTCTACTCTACTCAAGGGAAACACCCAGGGCAAGGAACCCTATGGGTCCTTAACTAAGTATATCCCTTGCCCAGAGGACGAGCGGGATTGGATGCACGTTCTCGCTACACTCGACCTGCTATTCTCAGATCATGAGGCGTACGAGCAGGCTGTCAAAATAGTTGGCAAGCCAAGAGAAACACTGCCTACACCTGTCTACATGATGGCAGCAAGCCTCCATGAAGGGCCTAAGCCTGTTGCTTTCCAAGTGCCTACCAACAGGAGAGAACTCCAGGGAATACTGGGGCACTTAACGGACCAACTGGCATGCAACGCAGCCGCCAATCTCAAGCCCCTCCAAGACCTCTTGGAAGAACCCGAGTGGAAGTGGACCAGGGTACACGAACTGAACCTCAGGTACAACTGGGCATTGGTCCCCGACCAACAAGATGAGGCAGAGCAGGCCTTGGGGGATGATGAGCAGTCTAGCGAGGCAGATTCCTGTGACGAATACAAAGATTGCCAACCCTTCGATGAAGGAAGTGAGGGTGAGATGGACACCGTAGAATATGACACCGAAGGGCGAGAGATTGAGCAAATCCGGGCAGATGCTAAGCCGCAGACGAGACCGGCCCTTAGAATGGATCAAGGAGTCATGTGTGCAAAATGCGATCGTGCTTGGTTGGAACAGATGGGAGCTATGGATTTTAAGCAAGCTGGCCTGACCCAACCAGGAACGGCAGCAATGCTTAGAACCGAATCGCCATCCGAACTACGGCCGCCAGGGGAGACCACCTCCTCTAGTGAAAATGGGGAATTCGACTCTGAATATGAAGTTACTTCAGATGATGACTCAGAAATCCCTAGGCCACCCATGACTAGACACACCAAGGGAGACTTACCCATCCACCTGAGGCGCAGACGGTTACGGCAGAATGAAGCTAAGCATCCCAACGATGCGCGATCAGAGGAACAAAGGAAGCCACAAGACCTCCCTAAGCGCTTTTCAAAATTCAAAAGAGGGGACAGGGTGGTGGTTCTACTAAGTGCCAAGCGCCAAGGGCAAACCCGCGAACCAATCGAAGGGCCAACCAAGGTCAAGGAGGTAAACCTAGCCCTGGAAGGGGAAGTATCCCGACCAGTGTTCATTGCCGAGGACTTGACCACGGAAGAAGAGTCCAGCCTTGTTACTCTTTTGCGGGAGTACCGGGACGTATTTGCTTGGTCTTTAGATGAGCTACGAGGGGTAGATCCGAGTGTTGTGACTCACAACATACCCATGACAACGGATGCAACGCCGGTCAAGCAGCAGCCATACCCCATGAATCCAAAGCATGCTCATGCTGTCAAGGAGGAAATTGACAAGCTGATGAGAGCCAGATTCATTTACGAAATTGAGCACACGGACTGGGTGTCACCCATAGTCATTGTGATGAAGAAAAACGGCAAGGTTCGAGTGTGCGTCAATTACAAGAAAGTAAACGCCGCGACAAAGAGAGACAACTACCCCTTACCGTACACCGAGTACATGCTTGAGAGGGTGGCAGGTAAGGAAGCCTACAGTTTTCTGGATGGCTTCTCGGGGTACAATCAGGTGCAAGTGCACCCTGCGGATAGGCACAAGACCGCCTGCGCCACTGAATGGGGCGTCTTTGCATACGTAGTCATGCCATTCGGGCTAACCAATGCCCCCGCCACCTTTCAACGCCTCATGTGCACCATATTCAAGGACATGCTTCGCAAGGAGTTAGAGGTCTTCGTCGATGACCTGTGTGTCCATTCGGCTTGGACCCAACATCTCGAAAAACTCCGCGCGGTCTTTGAATGGTGTCGTTTATACCGTCTCTCCCTCAACCCCCTGAAATGTCAGTTTTGGGTGAAGCACAGATGCAACTTGGGACACATGGTGTCCAAGAATGGCATTGCCACAGACTTCTCAAAGGTCAAGGTCATCGTGGACCTTCCACCCCCAAGTAATTACAGGGGAGTTCAATGCTTCTTAGGTCACACAGGATACTATCGGCGGTTTGTACTGAACTACGCACTGATCGCTAGGCCATTGTACAAACTGCTAATTGTCTTCGAGTGGACTGAAGCATGCCAACGAGCCTACGAGGAACTGGAAAAAGCCCTAACAATGGCACCTATCCTACGATCCCCAGATTGGACTATGACTTTTCACGTACACATCGACGCCTCTAAGTTTGCCGTGGGGGCAGTGCTGTGCCAACCTGGTGAGCATAACTTAGATTACCCAGTGAGTTTTGCTAGTAGGCAGCTCACTGAGATAGAGATGAATTATTCGACAAGGGAAAGGGAGGGATTAGCCATGGTATTCGCCGTGAAGAAGTTCCGGCATTACCTACTGGCCACCCCCTTCACCTTCTTCGTAGACCATCAAGCCCTGCTCTATCTAGTCAATAAACCTTGCGCTACAGGACGTATAGCCCGATGGCTTCTCCTGCTCCTGGAGTTCGACTTCTCAGTGGTGGTACGGAAGGGAAAACAACACTACATGGCTGACCATCTGTCCCATATACCCACAGGAGAAGCTGCTGGACAAGGCATCGTGGACGAGTTACCAGACAGCCAGTTATTCCACGTATCCAGCGAAAAAGACCTATTCAGGGCCGATCTGACACCATACTGGACAGACGACATAGTCCAAGTGCTCGAGCATGGGCTGCCTGAACGACCAATAGAACGGGCACGGCTTAGGCGCTTAATCCTGAAAATCCAACCCTATGAGTTGATTGCAGGCCAACTCTATAGGCTGGGGCAAGATGGTCTGCTACGTAGATGCGTATGTGAGCATGAGATGCACGATGTGCTCTCAGAGGCACACAACAGTATTGCAGGAGGACACTTTAGCGGGGACACTACAGCACGAAAGGTGTTGCAGTCCCAGCTATGGTGGCCCACACTCTTCCGTGATGCCTCACAATTTGTCAAACATTGCGACGAGTGCCAACGAACAAAGGTCCCGATCTGTAAAGATCAGATGGAGTTAACCCCGGTTATCGCTCGCCAACCTTTCGAAAAATGGGGGATTGACTTCATAGGACCCATCAGCCCCGCGGCACAATATTCACAGGCTAGATACATCGTGGTGGCCACGGATTACCTCACCAAATGGGCGGAGGCGAGGGCCACGTGGAAAAACGACACTAGGACAACTGCCAAGTTTTTATGGGAGCAAGTAATCTCGCGTTTTGGTTGCCCCATCGAACTGGTTAGCGACCAGGGAACGCACTTCATCAACGAAGTGATAGCCCATCTCCTATCCACCTTCCTCATCATCCATCGCAAATCCTCACCATACTACCCTCAGGCTAATGGCCAGGTTGAATCGACCAACAAAATTCTCATCACTGTCCTAACCAAAGTAGTCTCAGCCTCACAAAGTGACTGGGATAACAAGTTGATGGCAGCCTTGTGGGCCTACCGAACAGCTTATAAGACGGCCGTCGGACAAACGCCTTTTAGGCTAACCTATGGGACTGAAGCTATTCTCCCATTAGAATTCTTCGTCCCTAGCCTGCGGATAGCACTCCAAGAACGATGGGAAGGGAGGGAAGCATGGATGCAATGCTTGGTCGAGCTAGAATGCCTGTCAGAGGTTTGTCTCCTAGCCACCCATGTGTTTATATGTGAGAAAGCCAGACGCAAAAGATGGTTTGACAAACATGTCAAGCAACGAGAGTTTGAGCCGAGTGACCTAGTGCTCCTCTACTACTCAGTTAAAGGACACAAGCAAAAGATGAAATTCAGAGGTCTCGGACCCTTTAAAGTCCGCATAATCAGCTGAACTGGTAATGTCGAGCTGGAAACACTGGATGGTGAGGGAATGGGCTTCTTCAACGGCAGTCGAATCAAGAAGTACTATTCGCCCACTCATCCACTGCATGAACAACCAATGGTGGAAACACCCGTTAAAATACGAGTAGCCACACTTACGAAAATCTGCGAGAATGAGGAGGAGCCTGTAGAACCCGCCTACCTCCGCATCATGGTCACGGCCAAGCAGACGTGCTCCTTCAACGCCCTGATTGAAGGCGGATTTTAACATTTTGATGCATGAGCATTGGACCCAACTTGGCGCACCAATGCTTCATCCCACAACAGCCAGATTGAACCCATACGGGGCCCAATCCTACCCGATCCTCGGCACGTGCAGAGTTGCCGTTTCTATCGAGACTGAAACTATTCCCATGCTGTTTTATGTCTTAACCGATGCCAGGAATGCAAGCACAGAGTCATTGCTCGGGCAAACTTTTAAAAAGCAGACCCGTTACAATGTTGATTATGAGTCGCAACGCATCCACCTAACAATCGGGAGTATGCCTATTGTCACGACTTTCAGCAAGGGCCTCGTAACCCCAGCACCGCTCATGGGGCCACCGATAGAAATAGCCGTACCTAGGACTAAGGAGGAGGGCCATGCATATCTACTACACCCAGATCCCCATGCACCGCGGCCCGCCACACCCAAAGCAAGACCCCAACAGACTCACTTGCAATGGGTGCCTAAGAAGCCTCGAGACCGGCCTAGAACCAGACGCGCATGTCCACGGAACACCTACAAACCTAAACCTAGGAAACCAAGATGCCATCATCACAAGCGCTGCGTGATTAAACAAATATGGGTTCCTAAAGTCTTCCTGCGTGCACAAGGCTACTATGAGGGGAATGCCTCGCTGTGGATCCCCAAAATCCCAACTGACACAGGCCCTAGTTCTATGTCAACCTCAAGGCCTTGTCCCCTGACACCTCAAGACCACGAATCGCAGGGTCCACCCGAGTCATCCGACTCCTTTGCGAGTCAACCCACGGGCGTCACACACGCCCAACGACCCAAGCAACGGCCATCACCACAGGAGGCATTACCCAACCAACCCAACCCGTAGCTCAGCAACCCTGCTGACCATAGTAGCATAGCCCCTAAGATCAAACCCGACCCATCCGTCCAACCAACGCCCGGGTTGCTGACTCAAACAAGCCCCCTGCAGCTCTGTACTGTCAGAACCTCCAGCTCCAGCAAACCCCAACCACCCGCCGGCCTTAAGCATTCCTATGAACAAAAGTCATTCCTAACGCTGGCCACTGACCTCGCAGAGGACACGGGGGATGATGTCGTGGACTGCATCAAACAGCTCGATGCCACCTTTGTTGCACTGGCCCTCAGCTATGACCGCCTGGACTTGGGACTATTAGCAGAACCCCTTGTAACTGACGTGCGCATTATGCCTTACTCTTGGGAGACTTTTGAATTTGCCTTTGCACAAGCTTCTCGCTCTGCTTCTGCTGAGCTGCTCGCTCGCGAGGTCTCCAAAGAGCAAGCCATTAAGCAACGCCTCATCCCATCATTTGACCCACGCACGACGTCCGGCCTCACTAGCCAAGAAACACCAAGGTCGTCCCACCAGGCGGACATGGAATCACCCTTCTTGAAGCAATGGTACGCTCTTCGATTGAAATGGGCAGTTGAGGGATGTCGCATAATGACCAACGCCGAACAACACCGAGCAATCAAAATGGCCGAGTATGATCCCACATACATCGCGCCCACCTCGTATCGAGTGTTAACCACTCTTCGAGGTCGGACCATGGACGATCATATCTTAGGGCACCCCTATCTCGACCGCATCCTGACAGAAGAAGAGCTCCACATCGCAAGTCGGGTCAACTCCGATGATTTCCTCACCGATGTCCTCACATACATCACCCACGTAGGCATCCGACCCTGTGACCTGGACTACTCTGCATACTTAGAATATAACCCCAACTTCTACGAGTGGCTCCTCCACAAATAAACATGAACGCCTTGGGCCCACAACCTCCAATCCTGGGACGGATTTTTCTTTTCCACAAGGGGGATGGGGCAGTAAACGGGGTTAAAATTAAAAAGTAAACCAAGCATGAAAGTTAAAACTAAAAAGTGAACCAAGCATGAAAAGGCTCCAAATTAAAAAAATACAGAAATAGGTGATAGAAGTTTGAAAGGAAAAATCACAGTTATGAACGATAAAATCTGCTATGGTCATCCAACAAATTGGTTGCCAAAAATACTAAAAAGTTAATTGACTGAATGTACAGGTGGCGACCATGGCAGGTCAAGACAAAGCTGGCAAACTCCCTTTCTCAGAGGAAGAACAGGTGGGTACGGCCTCACTGTGGAAACCAGAGCATTCAATCAGCTAAAGTTCTGCCACATATTCAACTTGGAAGACGTGGTTATTGAGGAACCAGCGGTACGACGGATCATAGAGCAATGCCACTTACAAAGGTATCTGGATGCAGTGGGCCAGAGGATAAACTACACCCTGTGCGCCGAGTTCCTGCGCACCTTCAACAAAAACAGGGGCACCGTCACGGTGCAGGACAGGGAAGCCACCAGACAAGTGCAGGTTGAACTGACCCCTGAACTGATAGAAAGGGCACTGGGGCTTCCGAACAAGGTGGAGAAGAAACCAAAAAGGGACGTCTATGCCATGTTGGGAACAACGACGGAGTCAACCTGGCAGACATCCCTGATCCAGAGATTCAACTGCAGGCAAAAATGATGCATACCCTATTTTCGAGTCAACGATACAATAGCATCATGTCCAGGATCAATGTGCCTCTACTCGAAAGCATCGCTGCTCAGGCACTGGATGAGGTGAACCTCAACAGGTTCGTGAGAAGGACAATTGAGGCCTCGACAAAGGCCCTGGCAACAGGAGGAAGGGTCGTAGCAGGAGAATCCCCTTCACCTCAATCAACCCGCAAATCCTCATCCTCCAAGGCCTCCACCATAGGTTTTGGAGGTGCCCTCATTGCGATCATCCACGAGGCAATAGGGCAGGGACGAGCGGGAGAGGACAAACAGGGAGATGGCGGAAAAGGTGGTGAATCGCCATCGCAGTCCCAGCCTCAAGCAGAAGAGCAGTCTGATGAAACAGAAACGGACACCGACGAGGAGGGAGAACCCCAGGTTGCACCAAAAAGGAAGGCGGAGCAACGGACTAAAGCCCTGCACGGAAAGAGAGAGGAGGAGCGAAGGAGAAAAGAGAAGGAAGAGCTCGAATGGGCCCGAAGAGAGTCGGTAAGGAAAGAGGAGGAAAGAAGAAAGAGGGCTGAGGAGGAGCTGAGGAGGAGGGAAGAAGAAGAATTGGAGCTGGCGACCCGTCGCTCCATCGAGGAACAGCGGAGAAAAGACGTGGAAGGAGCAGGCAGTCCATACCAACCTGAAGCACCTGGCCCCAGCACTGGTATGCCGGAACCTGTGCAGCTACCTCCTGCAGAAGGGAAAGGAAAAGACCCAGTCAGGCCAGTCTCCCCTCTCCTCGTACCACCCATGCAAGCCACCCCCCTCAGGGTGACACCCCCTACCACCGCCGCCCTGGGGCACACCCCAAAGATCGATGAAAGCAACGTGGTCACCTGGTTGCAATTCTTGGTGGAAAGAGAGTTGGCAAGGGAAGTGGCCGGGGCCACCCCAGTTTCAGGTGCCAAAAGGGCAGCGACGGCCGAGCTGAAGCCAGGGCCAGAAGTGAAAAGACAAAAAGTGGAGGAGATTGCCACCACTACGATCATGTCCCACTCCCCACCTCCAGCAGGCCACTATGATGACTACATGAAGGAGCTGCTCGCACAATTGCAAACGGCCAGGCAAGAAAGGAGGATAGCGGTGGAGGAGCTGGCAACGGAACGCGAATCACAAGCCGCCCTCCAGCTGGACAGAGTGAGGCAGATAACAGAATATCAAAAGGAAATCGCTGTGCTTAGGGAGGAGGCCAGCACCAAGGAGGCGGAGGAGCTAAAATCCCTGAAGGAGCGCGACACTGCCTGGGAGGGAAGAAGGAAAATCCTAATGGAGCGTCTCACGAGGGAAAGGGAGACAACTGCCCACCTTCAGCGCAAGAATGACCAGTTATCTGCAGCCAACTTGGAGGCGCAGAGTCAGCTTGAGAAAATTAGACAAGAGGTTGCAAAGCTGGATCAGTTAAGGGCAGAACAGGTGCACAGGTTGCAGACAAGGCTGGACCAACTCAACGAGCAGATCGCAGAGGAGCACCGAGAGCAGTCCCGCTTGTGCCATGAGCTTGAAGCCTAGCAACAACAATTTATGGCAATGACCCTCCAACAGGGGGAAAACCTGGAAGATATGGAGAGACGGGCAAAAGAATGGTCCAATCATAACGAGTAGAGAGTGCAGGACTTAGCACGCCGGCTGGCCAAGGCCAAGGGAGACAGGGTGATGGCTGAAAACTAGGCAGAGGCAGCCCAGCTCGCTATGATAGCTCAGCAGCGCACTTTTATCAACACGCTGCTCCACACCACCCAATCAAAAATAGATGAGGCCAATGATCAGCTGCTGCAGAGAAAGCTAACCATTGTGTGCAGGGCCCTCACGGTAGGCCTGCACGTACCACTGCAGCTAGGAGGCCCGTCGCGCAGAGCCTAAAAGAACAAAGAAAATATCTCGCACAAGTAGGACTGGCAACACAGGAGATGGACGACCTTGGGTTCACTGAGGAGAAAACACAGGAGGACGAGCAAGCGGAAGGGGGTGAGCCAGAGCTTGACCTAGGGCCTCAAGGAGAGGAATATGTCCCACCACCCCCTCAACCCCAACAAACCGAAGTGCCACCCCATGACACATCTGCCGAGCGAAGAGCGGCCCACACCACCCGAAGGAAGGAGATGGTGGAGAAGGCAAGAAAAAAGCTGAAGGCCAGACCTGCCCAGAAACAGCCTGCCCCTTTCCCGCTGCGCACCCAAGACTCCCCCGCTGAATACCGCGCTGAAATGATTATCCAGGAACAGTAGGAGTATAGCCGAGACCCCTTCGATCTATGCTTCGAGTTTCCCACCGCCTTGAATAGGGTGCTGCCCATTCAGTTGGTGGAGGATGTCATCGCCATGGGGGCCAGGCTCAAGGCCAAATGGTTAGCAGAGCGTGAGGCCCACCCAACTGCTTGGGGAGCCGAGGACCGCGAGTTTTGGCAAGACAAAGTCCCCTAGGTACCTCGCACAGTGGAAGGCTATAATTGCCAACCCACCTGGAGGCGGCGCATTTTTGACGTCAACCTGGAAGCATGGATGGCGTTTTGCAACACCCTCCCTTCAGAGAGGAACGACCCCACCTTTATGCCGTATCCTCGAAGGGTAGGAGTGGACTTTAACCCGTCCATCCACGGCAGGTTCGACTTCCCCGTCATTTATAATGCCAATACCACTTCCCATAGGAACGCTCTTCTCTTCACCCTTCCCGACTTGTACAGCTCTATAGATAAATTCCTTAATGAATTCACCTCTTGTCCCGACCCAGCATTCATCACCACCTGTAACTACCTTAGGTTAATTAGAATCCTAGTACATCAGGAACCCGCACCCCAAGAACGCCACCTTCCACCCCTCTATTTTGACCCCAATGCCATAGACAGCACCACCATGACTCGTCTCATGATGCGTGCTGCTCTTTTGCCATCCTTCTGTGGTGCACTGCTGGAAGACATGAATGACAGCAAATTCACACAGTGCAACCACCCCTTTCTCTCCACCACCACCCTCAAAACCCGCCTCCACATTAAGGGCTACTTGCTAAGCCAAAAATTCCTTAACAAGGCCCCCCGCCCTCCGCCCACCCTTACCCACCATTCAGATGATGAGGAGTAGAACTCCCGTTATCCCTTGTACCGCTGCCTCCATGTACCCACCTCATTCAAAAAAAAAAAAAAAAAACGAAAGAAAGAAAGAAAAAAAAAAGAAAGAAAGAAAGAAAGCAAAGCTTTGACGACAATGGCAAACCCCTAACGACGTCTCCAAGCAGGCGTCAAAGGTGTACTTCATCTTCTCATTACCACATTTTTGCTCTACAAGGCCCCACGCCGACCAGTCTTCTAGCTAAGTAATATCTAAGTATGCACAAGCACCGCACTCACATAATACCTACACAAAACTAATTCACAGTTTGGGTCCTCAAGTGCAGGACAATACTCTCAGCTTGCTTAGAGTTCGACCTGTCTCCCAAACTACTAAAAAATGTCTTGTGCACAATACAGAAGACTAGCACTACCCTTAGGGAGAGACCACCTGTGACAGGTTTTCAATTGCAGGTGTTGACGACCACAGCACAAGTGGCATTCGTTCTTCATCAACGTCCAATGCTAATTGCCCACCCAGTATCCGACAAGCCGGAAAGATCGTCCTACACAGCATCCCCAACAAACCCCCATGCGAACCGGTCACCAGTACATGCCCCAGGCGCCCCTGTCCCCCGAGTCTTCAGTGCATGCTACCACCTGCTACCTATGCCAATGAGTGCCATGGGACTGGCACTCGTCTAGGAGGGGGTAATGTTAACCCCAACACGAAGAGAGCGAAAGAAAGTGGAAAAGACGCAAGGCAAAGGCGAAAAAAAGGTAGCTCGACGGAAGGAAAAAAAGCAGAAAATGCCAAAAGCGCAAGAACAACCTTAAAAGGCCAAGGCAAACACGAAAAGGGAAAGGCGCATAAAAAGAGCACCCTAAAATCTTGTAAAAGAGTGCCGGGCTCTCACCCGTGCAATTTGTAAATATAGAAGGGTAGTGAAAAGGAAACAAGGAAGATAAAAGGACAATGGAAAATAGGGCCTAAGCTATGACCGGCCATGTAAAAAAGGGAAAAAGGGGATGACCGCCCAAAAGGGAAGTAGGGTTTTGTATATAAGGTTGAAAAGTGAATGAAGAGCTCATTCTTTGGTGTGGAAAAACTAGTCTTCTTCTTCCTCTCTTCTGTTGAGATTCAGCAATCACACTCACTAAACAGCCACTTTGTATGGAGCTTCAGGGCCAAGGACATGCAGGCTAACTTATCCCATATGCACAATGGTGTCTACAGCAGTTTCCTACTTTCCTATAAAGCATTGTACTTGCTTCCTTCTTAATGTAATGATAGTACTCTTTTCTTATCAGTGAAGTGTCAATGTCATTGTCCACATACACAAGATTGTGTTTATGAGTCCAAGTCTCAATCTTGGAACCTAATTCACTTGTGTAACAAACAGTGTCTTTGTCTTCTCCATCATGAGTCCACACTTCTCATTTCATCCTCCATAGCTTCCGGTTTTGCCATGCTCTAGATCCCGCATTTTTCACATGGTATCAGAGCCCAGTTGGGCATGGCATTGCTTCTCTAGCCTCTCTTGATTCCTCTCAACCTCAGTCTAGCTCAATGTCAGCTCATGACTTCATCTCCCAACTCTACTCTCACTGAAGCTTCCATGGCAGCCATAGCCAGCAGCACCCTGTCAGATTGAGCTGCTTATATCTCACTCCACAGGTCAAATCTCTTGGAGCTTCCTTCTGGAAAAGTATTCCCCAACTCACAAAGCTTCCCTGTATCACATCAATCCAGGACATTGGACCATCTGGAGCTCAGCATTGTGAAAATCCTCAATCTCTGCTCTGTGTCTGCCATAGCCAGACAGGACCTACCTTACTTGGAGCTTCCATAACTCTTCAAGCAGCCATTTCAGCCCACGATTTCTTCTAGGGAGTTGTTCCTCTGCTCAAGGCGCTTCATCCTGGCACGAGAATCGACGACATTACTGCGCCCTGACCCCAGCATTGCGGAAATCGCGCAAACCTGTCCTGAACTGCGCTGAATCTGTTCGACGTGTCTGCGTGCTTCATACAGGCCACAATCTTGACAATTATGATAGGGCTTTGATAGCCCATGAAGTCAGCTTCCTAGGCATGTAAAAATTTTTGAAAATGATCAAGTTTAGCTCCTGCAATCTGAGAAAAACCAGGCCCCTGTCTCAGAAACCCTAATTCCACCATAGCCAAAACTTCAAAATTCTGACATTTTTCACTGTTTCTCTCACTAAAGTTATCAACAGTGATTTTAATCACTGAGCAATACTCTCTGAAGTTCATTAAAGTACTGTCACTCAGATTTGAAGGTATCAGCATCAAATCAAGAAGGGGAAGATTAGACTTGAATTTAAAAAGAGTAAAGGACCTTGCAGATTGGGTGTTCATTGACACTCAGTTAGTGCTTTTTAGCACTTGTGTCTCTCAACCAATTCTGTTGCTCAAATCTAATAAGTTTGAAGTTGATTTGCTACTGTTCCCGTAAGTCTAACATGGGCAAAGACTCTCCAAATGCTCGATTCAAAGGAGTGGGGTTCCACACTTGGCAAACCCGCATCAAGCTCATCCTGATGAAGAAGGGTCTCTGGGCCATGATGGCTTGTCAAAATCATGGGGATTAACTTCATAATGTGTTGGGAACATGGACATAATTCACATTAATGCTAAGTGAGCTATGCAAGAAAGTAATAAAATTGTCACAACAAAATGCACATGGACATTAATCACATTAATGCTAACTAAACAATGGAGGAAAGTGATGAAACATTGTCATGACAAAATTGTTGAGATATCGAGCTCCACTCGTGATACGCCAGGGTGACCGTTGTGTATTTATGTCACCGACTTGTCAGTTGCAGATGCGGTTGGTACACCGCCCCTGAATAATAGCTACATGATAGCTATCCTTATCTACTCTAGTTCGTGGCTCAGTTAGTATGCCACCTTAGTTAGTTGAGTTTGGTTTTGAGACCCATATTTAGGGTTCTTCTATTTTCTTTGTAATTGAGTTCTTTTGGCTTCCACAACCAAGAGAAGAGGAAAAACTGTTTTCAGCCTCCACCCTTGTGTGTATTCCCCCATTGTGCAAGCAAGAAAGCTTCAAGTGAGACTCCTTCCTTCTCTCCCACAATCTTGACAAAAATGCACAATGTGAGGTTTCACAACAGTTAGAATAGACTAATGAGAATCACTTTAGGTAGAACTTGTTGCAAATGAAATAGGCAACTAGGAAAGATAAGTATAATGCTCACTTTTATTGTTGAGATATTGATACAATTGAATTTTAGTGGCCTCTTATATAGGCTAAGGCAAGTTGCTTTCTTAATCATTAGTGACCTCAATGTCACATGGGGTAGGTGACGAGTTACATCATATATTGCTACCTATTATTCTCCTCTAAGAAAAAGTTACTTCTCTCATGAGCTTGGTTGAAGGGCCTATTTCCAACACCCTCTTTGGCCCAAATATCATGCAAAGGGTAAGTAGAGTATAATGGGTAGCCATCATCCATTTACTTAAATGTTTTTTGGGACTTGTCCTTCTGCTAGTATTTCATGTACTCTTCTTTCCCTTTTTGTATTATCAAGCACTTTACCTCTCATTCCTCATGCTCTCACTACTATACTCTCTTCTTCACTTCATCTTCCTCAATAATAAGTAAGAACCACAAGCAGTAAGCTGAGAATAGAGAAAGAGAAGTCATTCAAAACTTGGTACACATTCGAACGAGATTTTCATTCATTAATCCACTTATATATATGGGCACACTTTGTGGATTTTCTCTCTTTTGGTTGGGCACACTGTTTTCCTTTTGACTCTTTTTGTATACAGTTATTACAAGTTACATTCTTGTTACCTATCCAAACATTGAAACACATGTTTATCAATTGAGATATTACTACAATTTGCATGAGTGAGCCTAGCTCTCAATAAAATTAATAACAACACAAGTGTGTTGAGACTTCATGATTTTGTTTTGTGGTGGGACCCCTTAGACATTAACAATTCTTTGATTTTTCTCAAATTATCCTTTTTTGCTTTGGCTTATCGTCCATGTTGCTATAGCCGATAACATTTGCCCCTCTTACACAAGTTCCAATTGGACCATAGCACTTAGTAGCTTGGGTAAAAGCATTGTGTGTGGGCAAGTAATGGTAGAGTATTGGGAGAAGTGGCAATGATAAATATTATCCAAGCTTGATTTATCCTTGTTGTAAAGGAGACTAAGAATGCAATTCATGTTGTAGTTTGCAAAGGGCCGAAAGCAAGGATAGAGAAGTGCAAGGGGCCATTGTGTTGTTGGAGGTCTTCATGGCATGAACTTATAAATAGAGAGAAATTTGCACTACCTAGGGGTGTGCCTGCCTAATTGTGCCACGAGATTTTGTGTGAGCATGATTTTCAAGTGAGAGATGGTCAAACTCCAAGCAAGCTTGGATTCTTCTCCCATATTTAAGGACTCAATTGGTGTGAACGGAGGTGCGGTGTAATGCTCAAGTTGACAAGTTTGCAAGGTGACCCCAAACTATTGTGCCCTTGATGTGCCTTAGGACTATGGTGTGGGAAATAGGCTAAGAGGTTAGGACGAGAGGCTACCAAAGACTAAGGCCACAAGGCATGCCTAGCTTGAGAGCCCCTAGATGAGGTGATTGTGCATGTACCTATGCTATAGCAGAGCTTTTACTCTCTTTTATCCCTTTTTTTTCTCTCTCTCTTTTCTCTTTTTTTCTTCTTTTCCCCTCTCTTGTGTTGCTAGAGGGAGTGGCTTCAACAACTCCTCAATACAATCTCTACTTATCATGTAGCTCTTTAGGGCTAATCTCACTATCAATAGTTTTGTTGGAAGAAATGGATAGTTGCACTTCGTGAACATGGTAGCATTCATAGCATGGTTTCATAGAGACTCACAATGGCATATCTATTGATACATGTATTTATGTAAAAAATTAGTGCATATAAGTTCTCTTCTTGTACTACTTTCTTTTGGTTTAGTAGTGTAAGGAGTAGTCGTAGGTGATTGCATATGTTGACGACGGACAAGTGTGGACAATATGAGGACTCTATCACGCAAATTGCTTGAAAGAGGATACCAAATCTAATTTTGAGTCTATCCTCCTCCTTGTAAGCATTAACATTGAAGATGACAAGGATGTCAAACCTACCATGTTTTTGAAGTTCACAATCAACCCCATACCTTGTGCTACCTTGGAAACCTCAAACACCTTGTCCACCAATAGTCAATTGACTCTACTACAATGATCAAGGACCTTGGGATTTATATTTGAGAAATATTTTCCTAAATGTGCACTTACTTTGATTATATTGTGTATCACATCAAGAGGTAACACTAGTTGGAGTCTCTATGGAAGGTCAAAAGTGAGATACATGGGTATAGCTTGAGACTCACATTCGTCTAAAATAGTGATCTCACTATCAAAATTGATGAGATTTAGTTCCCTACCTTTTGTAAGAGGTACATTGGGCACATGCTAGGGTAAGGCTAAAAACTTCCTCTTGATTCTTTTCACTCTCTCCCTTTATCTCTACTTAGCATCTATCATAGAGTTGTAGGTTCTCATAATGGATGTTGGCTCTATGGTATTCATTAGATCCCATTCTCCCACCTCACCTCAAAGAATGGTGGTGAGGCTAGCAATATTTCAACAATTGCAATTGATTGTTTAGCCATTAAGATGTCGATCATATTCATGTATTTTGTTGGAAGTTTTGCTTCCCTTTGTTGGAATATGAGAGTTGCAACATGGAAGGATGTGCACAAGAGGGAGAATAAGAGCTCACAAAGTTCAATAACAAGATCTTTCTTATTCAGTTGCTCATGAAAGTACAACCGGTACACTCTCTTATCTATTGAGAGTGACCCGTGGCCATGTTTATATAGTCATATTGGAGCTAGCTTTAGGGTTTTCCCTATTCTCTAGTCCATTTACACCTCACCTTCCCTCATGCACCCTTGCTTACATGAGGTTCCCATGCTATACTTCTAACACCCCCCCCCAAAACGCCAAGGTGGCATTGGATTACATAGCATGCTAGATGTTCCCCCCCTCAATGAATCATTGGGATGCCTTTATAAAGTAGGCTACAAGGATGTTTATGGAAAGATGATACAAAGGATACTAGAAAATGCAGTCACACCAATATTTGGAGCTTTATAGCCAAGTTAGCCTCCAAATCTTTGACCAGTTCTATGGAGTTGGTGCACTTGCTTGTAATATGCCCCCAATTTGCTTACATTTATTACACTTCATTTTTTTGGAAATTTTCTTTTAGCAATTGCTGATTAGGTGGCCATTTTTGTTGTAGAAGGAACACTTAGGTGAAGTGGTATGCACAAGGAGTTGGTCATGGGAGGCTAAGGTAGATGCTTCACTAGAACCATTGGTTCTTCTCTCCTCATCTAGAGAAGATTGAAAGACACTTTCAAGTGTAGATTTGATACATTTTTTAGATTAGTTACAATAGTTGGGAAGAATTTCCTTATAGCTTTTAAAAGGATTGCAATGGCATATTATTCAACAACTTGAGCTTGAACTAAAAGCTAGTTGGGGGCCATTATCCCCTTCATATGGGAAATGAACTTCCCCAAGTCCTCTCCTTGCTTGTATTCCAAGCTAAAGAACCCTATTTTGAGGAAGATTTTGGAGTTCTTCCCTCTTACACCATACCATTTCTCAAGCACATCCCATTTCTCCTTTGTAGTTGAAAGTTGATCAATTTGGTGGATTAAGGATTCATTTAGATGAAACAATATTATAGCTTGAGCTCTTTCATCATCTTCTACATATCTATGATTGGATGGGTCAATGACCCTGGTCCCTTTGATGAAGGGCTAGTAACCCCTCTCCATCATTTTATATTTCATCAATACCTACCATGGATGGAAGCCTTAACCATCAAACTTACAAATTTGAGGTTTTATATCATCATTAGCCATGGTAGGAAGGTCTTACTAATTGCACAAGGTAATGGCACTAACTATTCCTTTACAAAGAGGAAAATAAGAGTAGAAGTAAATGAAATGATGCTTGGGTAGTAGGTTGAATATTATTTAGAACTTATGGATGAAGAGATGAAATGGTATTTGTGTTTATATCTGACACATAGCCTTACAATGGTAAAGAGAGAGGTCATGATAGTTAAGCACGTAGTGAATACGCTTAAGTTCTAAAAATCTTTGGATTGCTCAGAATAACCAACAAAAAATGATAAGCAGATTGATCAATGGTACTTAAAAACATTAATATCCAAGCTTGGTGAAATGTTTGTGTTGGAGTCTGATTCAATGACAAGCTTGAGAGTCACCTTTGGGGAAAGAAGCTTTGAATTCTGAGCCTCTAGATCTACAATGACCTTGAATCTTGCTCAATCAGTGTGATTAGAATAATTGTTAATGAGTAAAGAAGAAAACTGAAAAAATCAAGCTTCAAGATTGTTGGCCTTGGCTACCAGACAAGGTGATAGTTAGGATTTGGCCCACAATGGCCAATAGAGAAGGAATTTTTGCAAGTCCTCTTAGAGGGAGATAACATACTTAGGGGGCTACCAAAGCCCTACCATAACCTAGGAGATTGCACCCCTACAGCCTACGGCCTTGCACAAAATTTCACATAGTTCCAAATTGCACCCTTTTTAGAAAAACAAGAATATTGAGCTTATGGCCTAGTGTTGGTTGGGCTCTAACATGCCATGAAGCTATGCCTTAAGGTGGGAAAAAGGTTTCCAAAAGAAACCTTGTGAAAATATTGCTTCCTTTCCTCTCCTAAGGTCCTCCACTAGTTGGTGATCAGATTTGGCTATAGAGGTAAAGAGGATAAGATGAGGAAAATGAGATCTTCCTATGCACTTAGGTGAGATTGGATTAGGGGAAGCTTAATGGATCAGAGATGGCTCCAATACAATGTTGTAATATTAGAGTTGCATGATGGAAAGTTGTGCACAAGAGGAAGAATGAAAAGCTCACAAAGTACAAGAATAAGATCTTGCTTATTCAGTTGCTTATGAAAGTACAACTGGTACAC
Source organism: Lygodium microphyllum (assembly GCF_053477565.2). Lineage (NCBI taxonomy): Eukaryota > Viridiplantae > Streptophyta > Polypodiopsida > Schizaeales > Lygodiaceae > Lygodium > Lygodium microphyllum. The sequence goes on from NC_141141.1 coordinate 23,196,576, forward strand.
ACTCTCTCATCTATTGAGAGTGACCCTTGACCATGTTTATATAGCCTTACTAGAGCTAGGGTTATCGTTTCCCCTATCCTCTAGTCCATTCACACCTCACCTTTTCTCATTCACCCTTGCTTACACAAGGTTCCCATGCTATAATTTTATTCCCTTAGTTGCAATATGAAATCATCATTGGTCATCCTATATTTATGTTCAAGTATGGTCACTTCCAAACTTTGCTTGATTGTGTTTTTCTAGTGATTGCAGCTTCTTATTGAGATCCTCAACTGAATCTTGTTTGCATTGTTTTGACACTTCAAGAAAGGTATTGGCAAAGCTTTGCTATTGCACTTGCATTATCTCCTCAATTACTCTATCCATGTCCTTTAGCATGTTCCTCTCACTCTCACATTGGGCCAACCTTGTGACCAAGTCGAGGATGGTAGTTGTATTCAGTTCTTCCAACTAACCCATCTTTTCCTTTGCTTGATGTAATCCCTTTTTTAACCACTTTGTTAGAATTTTCAATGTGGCATGTTGCTCTCTTTGGTATGGCTTAAATCCATTCTTTATTGCACTTCATGGCTACCTACATTTGGAGCATGTCGAGACCTAAAATGGGCTAGTGGACACTGGCTCTAATAGCTCCTAAACACACCAAACAACACCACACTGTCTCATGGCAAGGAACATCGGGGTACTATAAATAATTGTTCTAACTACTGTGTTTGTAGATACAATTTTGGATTGTCATCCAACTTGTGATCTTTCCCAACTCCAAGCAAAGGAGTTTCCCATATATGTAAATGACTAACTCACCTCAAATCACACACATAAAGGGCACCCCCCAATCGACTATTGTGTTCCTACGGCTCTCCTACACCCTAGGGATTGGCCCCAAGATGCAATGTCTAAAACATATAGAACATTATAACAAACTGCTCTCTTGACATTAATCATTCTAGAAGACTTCTCATAATCTCGCAGAATCTTTCCTCCAAAAATAAATGCGCTAACCTAAGGGTAGGGATCCTCTTTCGCTCCATGTGAGTCAAGGGGTTTTCAAACAATTGCTATGCATCCAATAGATTTTTTTTTATACCATGCTTATATGCATATACAACGTGTCATGCCACATGGTACTCAAATATATCTAACTATTAAAATAGCCATGTAATGCGTGAAACCATTATTTTCATGATTTATTCAAGCATAGTGTAGCGCTGAAAAGATGGAACCTGTCTAACTCGTGCTTCCACTTCTTTAGATATTTGCTAAAACCATGAATTACTACAATGCACAAAAATTTGGTTCTTCATTGCAAAGGTGTAAAACTTCAACATTCATTTCACGTCTATGCTCTTGTATACATCAATTTTTATATTTTATGTATCATTTTACATAGAACCTACCCTTACCTAGCCACTTTAACACAAAAGTGAGTGTAGAATAAGGCTAAATCCCATGCCCTACTACTCACTACACAAAAGTGAGTGTCAATTCTCTATTTTTTAAGGATCAAAAATATATTTTTCTCTAATTTTTTAAAATCTTTCATTATTTTCTCAATTATTATTATCATAATTACTAATAATTCTCTAATTTTTTATCATTAAACAGAGAAACACAATCATGGTAACCAAATGCATTATTTTGCTCTATATGCACCATTACTTTCATCAAATTTATAAACTATCGGCATATCTCTTAATTTTTCGAGTTTTGCATGACTTGAATCCAATACCCATTTTCCCTCATCCTCTTATCCCATATGAACGACTATGGTGAGAGAGAAAGAGGAGAGAAAAACAATCAAAATAGAACTTTTGATAGAATGCATCATTTTGCACAATTTCTACAGTGATTGAAGGTGAAAAAATTCAGCATCCCATGGCCAAGGCCGCTCCTTATTGCAAATCTAACAGTTGCAAAATGCCATTTTTGGGGGATTGAGGGGGCGCACTGAAAAAGTGCACCCCCACCTGCTAATTGTGAGATTTTTGGTTAGTTAAGCTTCTTAAGCTTAATGAGTCAAATAACTAGTTCAACCCTTTTGTGTTCACATTGCCAGCAAGCAAGTGGTTCGGCTAAAATCGAAGGCCCAAACAAAATCGGGTTTGAGATTTGAAAACTTGACTATGTTTCTAGTGTCATTTTCTACTGAGTTGGCATTTTGGACACTATTTTTGGCTTCTAGATCAAGTAGTTGCTTTGTAATGTGAAAGTTATGCCTCTTTAAATGGGCCGTCTGATGAACTCTAATTGACAAATGGATGCTTCCAACATGTTCTAGACCACTCGCTTTTGCTTCATTTTCCACTTCAACTTTTGTGCCTAGTCGCATCTCTCAGAGCAACTCATCATTATGCAATGTATTACCATTTTGTTGGCCAACTCCATGATATTTCTATTTCTCTACTCTACTTCTCTAGCATTCTTTGATTCCTCTTTTAAGCCTTATATTTGGGCCTTTTACTCTTCAAAGTCCTTGATCTTGCTTTCCAATTCCTTGTATTTACTATCTAGCTGCCTATGGAGGTCTTGTTACTGTTGTATGGTTAATTTCAATCTTTGTTGATAGGCCTCCACCATTACTTTATCCAACCTAGTCTACAATTTTGTATTAGCCCTAACTATTCATGCATTTTCTCTCTTAATATCTTCACATGATTATGCCATCCTTGTCAAGTTTATAATATATATAGTAATTGGCTTTCTTGCTCATGAGGATGAGCTATGGTATCCGATTGATGCTAATTTCCTTTAGAGGTAGCTTCCTCCACAAATCTCTCTTTCTTCAACTCTAATAGCTATGCTTGGATGGTTTGGAGGTTAGTTGGTTGCTCTTGTTGTAGATCCTTAGGATTTTTTGTGAATTTGTCCTCCCCCTTGCTTAAACTTTCAACTCCCCCCCCATACTTCCTATCCATTAACCTTCTTTAACTCCTCCTCTTTCTTGCATAGGACTTTATTGTTTTTAAGTAACTCTTCCTCTATCTTACACAAGTCTCCATGATAAAATAAATGCATGCCTTCATGCTTCTTCAAGCATGCATGGAGCTTCCTTTATGGTTTGTTGGAGATTAGGCTCTCCTTGCTTGGATCATTGAGCCTTTGTTCTTTTCACCCTTCTTTCTCCTTCTATTGTGTCAACTATTTTTGCACCAACCCTCAACTTCTACTTTCCTTGATCTTTTCCTTGATTTTGGTATAACTTTCTCTACCAAGCCCCTTACCCTCTTTTGTCATGTTCCCTATCATGTACAATAGTGTTTGTTGTCGCAACAACAATAGTCACCCTTCTTGCGATAGGGGTATATTCTATGCTTAATTCAAGTATGTAAGTGTAGACCCATAAATTGCGTCATTCCTTTCTTCTATATCCATCAATGTTCATGGGGTCTTTGATAGTATTCCCTTGGCCTTTATAAGTGATGAGTCAATCCAATAGTTATTTTTATTTTGTTTAGTGATGTTTTGAGTTAAGATATCTTCCATGAGGCCCCTCAAAATTCTATTAACTAATGTACATAGCTTATTGTAAATAAACATATGTAACACTTGGGCCATTACTTTCAATTCCTCTCCTAATTGCACTAAATAGCACTCCATCATTATTAACCCATGTGTATTTGTTCCACCTAGCAACTACCATTATTGCTTTCTCTATTACCTCATATCTTTCTTCTCTTTCTTTTAGATCCAAAGCAAGTCCCACTATCTCATGTATAAGAGCCACAAGGCAAAGTCTTCTTCTAGCCTCTTTCTTTGAAGCTAACAATGCCAATTTTGGCTTCTGTTTCAAAGGTTTGGATGAAGGTCACACACCCCAATATTTGCACTAGTCCACATATGGCCTTGATATAAGTAGCAAGTCCGCAATCAAAGATGAGTTTCTTGGCCATACTACTATTATCCTATCTTAGTTTCCCAAGAGATCATAATTTAGATTCCAACCTTCCATAGTTCTTCTGTGTATGTGGGTTAGTTTCTTTTTCTTAGTTAAGGAAATAAGAGATTAAGTAATGTGAAAAGAGTGGATAGCTAAAAGGTTCAACTAGTCAAAAACTATAAGCTCTATTATAGTAGTTTTGGAGTACTTTTTCACTACTTTTATATTGCTTTAACACCATGTTATCAATGCCTTAAATAGTGCTTTAACTATTTCTTGAATCAATTCTTGGACAATACTTTAAAGTGATTGGTTGGACAATTCTTTAAAGTTGTGAGACAATACCTTAAAGTGGTTAGACAATGCTTTAAAGTGGTCTGTAGTACTTCAAAGTACTTTGAACAAAGTTGTTGTAAAGTGGTTAGACAATGCTTTAAAGTGGTTCGTAGTGCTTCAAAGTACTTTCAATAGAATTGACAATGTAAAGAATGGTAGTAAGATCTATTAAGATGAGAATAAAGAACTAATACAAGTCTTAATCAAACCCACGATGGATATAGAACACAAGGTTGATAATAGCACTAAACTCTTTATTCATAAAAAAACAACAACTATGATGCCTAGTACAAGCGATGGACTTATCCCCAAACCCAAAACTAGTACAAAGAAGGAAGGCACAATATAGAGAGTATAGGACGTACTAAACTCTACTCAATAGTACACTTTGCGTTGTCTGTTGTCTACATAGAACGGGACTGTACTGGACTATGTTGTGACTGCACTATGTTACTACTAGAAATACAGCTGAGCTACTTAGAATAGCTTATATAAACTTCTCCTATGAGTGAATATTGAGCTTCCCTTTGGTAGGTGAATGTTCTATAAAGTGGAAAACAACTCTTCTTCATACTCCAACACAAGATTATGGCTACAACTCTAGATATTCAGCTCCCTAAATAGAAAAGTAGGTGCAATCTTGAATTTTAACAATTAGGTGACTAGCCAAATTTGTGGCTGTATAAAATAATGTAGAAATTAGATCTTAAAGATTCCTCTAGTCAAGTTGTAGTACTCAAAAAGGTTAGCATTTCATGTTGTTACACCTTCAAAATTTATTGGATGGATTGAGATATCAAACCCACAAAACTACATCCTGTAAAAATGGTAACCAAAATTTTCTCCTTGATTAAATGAGACTTTTTCATTGTTTATACCTATGTGTTGATACTACCAAAAAGTACTTTCATAGGTTAATTTTATGACCTTAGGCACATGCTTTTACATCATACTACCATTGTGATATCCTCCTTGATGTTTGCTATCACAAAAGCATTGTTCACACCTTAGTAAAGAGATTGTATGAGCTTGCATACTTTAACACCTTCCCTTAAGTTAGTAGCATCTCTGAATATAATATAAAAATGTAAAAGTGATGAAAGAAATTTAAATAGATAAGTAGTGATTGGAAGACTTTGGAGCCTTCCATGATGAGGCTTTCCTTACTCCTCAAATTCTTGTCCTTAAGGGAAGCTCCATCATGCTAAGTCTTGCTTTATGTTTATAGAAGAGTTATTTGCCTAGAGGTTTAGTACAAGTCAACCACAATTTTCCTTAGTATTGCAATGATGCAACACTACATCACCATTATGCACTTTTTCCATGATAAAGTATTCCCTCACTTCAATATGCTTGGTCCTTCAATACATGATTGGATTCTTTGCTAAAGATACAAAGATGTTATCATGAAGGATAGGAGTAGGATCAAAGGATCCATAGAACTCAAGTTCTTGAAAAAATCTCTTTAGCAAGCTTGCTTGGATCCTTATATTGATAAGAAATATTCTTGGTCTTAGTGACTTTGGGTGTGCCTTTGATTGCACATTTGTTTCTTATTTTTATTCATGGAGTGGCTCTTTGTTTATCCCTTTAGGATCTAGTTTTTTGCATTTAGAAATTGTACAAGAGGGTTGCTATTGTTATATTTTCTATTTCTATTTGGGTGACAAAGGTTTTTTTGATTTGGATAATTACTACCTTTTTGGAGAGATTTTCAATTGTCTTAAGTCTTTGATCATTGATTTTAGATGGTTTGATAGCACTCTTCTTAATATTTATCCTTCTTTGATGAAGTTGCACATTGTAACACCTCTACTAGTTTTGGCTCATGCTTTGGATTCTTCCTTGGATACCTTTGCTACTTCATGTGGACTAGCAATCATCTCAAGTTATTGTACTTTGATAATAATTGATGTATGCCTTAAGCCACAGTGGTTTGGGCATATAAACATGTGTGAGACATACTTCTTTTTCATGATATCATAATACAATAATAGCCTTTGCATCTTCAAAGCTTTTTCTCAACTTTCATGGCTTTTTGCTCTTTCTCTCTTATCTTTCTTTTCTTTCTCTTGATAGTTTCAATCTTCTCTCTCTTCTTTCTATTTATTTTCTCTCCTCCATCTCATCTTCTTATACTCAATGCTGTAGTAGCCAAACTCAATTTCGTCTTTAACTCAGAGATAGACTCGCAACTCCTTTGTTATGATGAGCAAAGATTTTCTTTACCAATGGCATGTCTGCGTCCATGATATCAAATCCTTTATTTAAGTAACTATATCAATTTCTCTAGGATAGATTCAAGCCTATGAAAGCACTTAACCATTGCATATCCAATGAGCTCTTTACTACATCTAGAATGATATAAAAAAGTCAAGTAGTTGAATCATCAAGTGCATACCTTTGCTCAAGAACAAATAAAAAATTTAACAAGATTCCAAGAGGGTCCATTACAAATGTGTCACATGGATCTTATCTATATTCCATCCTTAGCTTCTTTGCTCTTCAAAGAGGTATCCCATGTGTTAGAAATGCGGGATCTAGAGCATGGCAAAACCGGAAGCTATGGAGGATGGAAAAAGAAGTGTAGACTCATGATGGAAAGGACTGTTTGTTACACAAGTGAATTAGGTTCCAAGATTGAGACTTGGACTCATAAACACAATCTTGTGTATGTGGACAATGACATTGACACTTTACTGAAATGAAAAGAGTACTATCATTGCCATAAGAAAGGAAGCAAGTACAATGCTTTATAGGAAAGTAGGAAACTACAGTAGGCACCATTGTGCATATGGGATAAGTTAGCCTGCATGTCCTTGACCCTGAGACTCCATACAAAGAGGCTGTTTGAGTGTGATTGCTGATTCTCAACACCCCTCCTCAATCACAACTGGAAAAGGCACAAAGTGTGTAGAGGCTGTAATGAGAACCACCTGCAAAGTGTGGGCATACCACAGACATGGCAAAACACCAGAGGCTGTTGCAGAAAAAGCTAAGTGTGGGTACCATAAACATGGTGGACATCCAGAGGCTGTAACAGGGGCCTCATAAAGTGTACAGGGACTGTAATGCCAAGTTACATAAGGAGTTTACAAAGCTTATGGTAGGAAGCATTAGGGCAAGGAAAATACAAGACTATTTAAAACAGTCTATCAGAATTATGAGAGTACAAGGACTGATGAGTCTTGTCCTTCCGATCCTGGTGGTCTTCATCTTCTTCTTCCTTTGCTTCATTTTCTTCTTCTTCTTTGACTGCGACTAGATAGGCCTTTTGGGATCTCTTTCTTGCGTGGCAGAACTTCTCGGTGTGTCCGGTCCTTTTGCAGAAGTCACAAAAGAGCTGATCTTTCTTGCCTTTGTACCTATTGCCAACATATAATGCATGCTCATCTCTAGAGGTACTTGGTTCTTCTTTAGTTTTTAGCTTCTTTTCTTCTTCTAACAGTGATGCCTGGATATCAACAAGTTCAGGATTTGGCATGTTAAGCTCTTAAGTAGAACACCGATGCAAACATCTTCATCCATTTTAATGTTGATTCCTGCAAGTTGGGTTAGGAGTCCTTCCATGTAATTAAGATGTGTGGCAAGTGATGTGCTGGACTTCATTTCAAGCCTGAAGAACTCAATCAGGAGGCCATACTTTGATGATTTAGATTGTGCACCGAACAGGGTGTCAAGTCTTTTCCATGTATCCTGTGAGGTCTCACAGTTATCCACATGATGGATATAACTGTCGTCTAGCTCCAATTTGATAATGGCCTGGGCTCTGTCATCATTCTTTTGCCAAGTAGTTGCAAGGTCCGCGTCCCGAGGTTTCTTCTCTTTGCCATTTGTGATGGCCCAGAGACCCTTCTTCATCAGGATGAGCTTGATGCGGGTTTGCCAGGTGTGAAACCCGACTCCTTTGAATCGAGCATTTGGAGAGTCTTTGCCCATGTTAGATTTACGGGAACGGTAGCAAATCAACTTCAGACTTTATTTGATTTGAGCAACAGAAGAATTGATTGAGAGACACAAGTGCTAAAAAGCACTAGCTGAGTGTCAATGAATACCAGATCTGCAAAAGGTCTTTTACTCTTTTTAAAATCCAAGTGATCTTCCCCTTCTTGATTTGATGCTGATGCCTTCAGATCTGAGTGACAGTACTTTAATGAACTTCAGAGAGTATTGCTCAGTGATCAAAATCACTGTTGATAACTTCAGTGAGAAAAACAGTGAAAAATGTCAAGATTTTGAAGCTTTTGGCTATGGTGGAATTAGGGTTTCTGAGACAGGGGCCTGGTTTTTTCAACATTGCAGGAGCTATACTTGATCATTTTAAAAAAAATTTACATGCATAGGAAGCTGACTTCATGGGCTATCAAAGCCCCATGGAAATCGTCCAGATCGCGGACAGCACGACGCACGCAGGAAGCTCGAACAGACACGGCGCAGATCTGGACAGCGACAGCGAATTTCTGCAATGCTGGAGCTGTAGATCACCAATGTTGGTGTTTAAAGTGACAGGAGGCAGCGCCCTGAGCCAAGGAATATTTCTCCAGAAGAAATCGTGTTGAAATTCTGCCTGTGGAGGGAGATCAAGAAGCTCCAAGTGAGCTGGGTCCTGTTGGCTATGGAGGACACCCAAAACAGAAGCAGAGAAGATTGACAATGCTGAGCTCCAAGGTGTATAATGCTTAGGTGTGAGGTGCCAAGGAGGAGGACTTTATGTTGGGGAAGATTCCCCCAGAAGGAATCGTGAAGAGATATGGTCTCTATGAGGAGATATAAGTGTTCAAAGCAGGGTATGTGCTGTGTAGCTATGGCTGCCAAGCATGGCAGTGAGAAGAAAGAGTAGGAGATGAAGTCCTAGACTTGGCCTGAGCTGGACTGAGCTCAAACTGAGCTAGATGATAGTGAGCTGGAGTTGGAGGAGCAGTGCCATGCCCGTCTGTGCTCTGATACCATGTTAGAAATGCGGGATCTAGAGCATGGCAAAACCGGAAGCTATGGAGGATGGAAAAAGAAGTGTAGACTCATGATGGAAAGGACACTGTTTGTTACACAAGTGAATTAGGTTCCAAGATTGAGACTTGGACTCATAAACACAATCTTGTGTATGTGGACAATGACATTGACACTTTACTGAAATGAAAAGAGTACTATCATTGCCATAAGAAAGGAAGCAAGTACAATGCTTTATAGGAAAGTAGGAAACTGCAGTAGGCACCATTGTGCATATGGGATAAGTTAGCCTGCATGTCCTTGACCCTGAGACTCCATACAAAGAGGCTGTTTGAGTGTGATTGCTGATTCTCAACACCATGTACTTCTTACAACACCTTCTACTACCCCAAGTCTAGTCCCTTTAAAAGCTACCTCACCTCCCTTGGTGATTTCTTGCACAAAGCAGCTCAATCATTCCTTTGCTCTAGCCCCTGGATGATCTCTAGTTAGTCTACCTACTACCTTAGGGAGTTCGCCTCCCTTCTTCCTCTCTTGCCCTAACCTTTTTTTTGCCCATCAAGAGGGAAATGTTGAACTAGATACATCACCTTTTCCTTCAAGCAATAGTGTAAGGAGATATTCCTTCTTATGTGGAGATGATTTTGACTACTAGTTTATAGGATCTCTAGCTAGAACTTTGTTTGGACGACGAATAGTCAAGCAAGGGGCATTGCCAAGGTATCCATGAATGTTTTCATAATGAACCAAATAATTTTGGAACCTTGGCATCACCAATGTAGATGAAGTGCTATACAAATTGAGCACCAAATGAATGTATGGAGTCTTCTTTCCCTCTAATGAATGCTGCCTCATGTTGTACATGTTTGCAAACCAATTTCTCTCTTACTAGCTAGCCCAAATTCAAAATTTTGAAAAACTAGCCATCAACCTCAGTCCCACCCATCTGACCTCACAACAAAAAACATAGCTTAGAAATTTGTATGGAACCAAAGAGAGAGGCTTTGAAATAGGCTCCCAATGGTCATAGGGTTTGATTCCATCTCTTTTGTATCCATCTTTTGGAATTTTGTCCCTCAAGGTCTCCAAAGAGCTTGCAAACTTTATCACAAAGACATTTATGAGTGGTTTGACATATTTTCTTTAGAAAGGAAAGAACATCCCCTAACAAACATGATTTTTCATGAATAATAATTGCATAAACTCAAGTGGCATGTACATCATTACTAATATCACCACTATGCTTTGCCTTGCTAGTACAATAGTGTGTTTTGAGTAAGTTGACATGAAGTTGCATTTGTTTGCATTTTCCATAAGGATATGCTATTATACTAGTTCAAATGACCCAATGCTTCTTGATTAAATTACATCACATTGCTAAGGGTTTGGACAAAGCAAGACCACCTTTTTATGGGTTTTTCTTTCACATGAGCTCTTGGGAATTTCCTTTCTCACTTCATACATTTATTTTTCCAACATTGAGTTTTAAAAGGCATTAAATAAAGCCTCTCACAACTATAAATGAAAAGATGAAACCTACAATGGACCAATGCTTAAGTCCACCCATGTATTCCCTTGTTAATCTAATTTCATTATACAACATTGTATGGCATACAACATCTCACCTTTCCATTGCCATTGAAAGATTAAATCCCCCTTCTACTTTAGTGATCTTTACTAAAACTACATGCAAATCAATGACATGACAGAGAATTATAACATCTTCAATACACACATGGAATAACCCCGCAAGAGAGAGAGAGAGAGAGAGAGAGAGAGAGAGAGAGAGAGAGAGAGAGAGAGAGAGAGAGAGAGAGAGAGAGAGAGAGATGAATGAAGTGCCACAAGAAATAAACGTGGCATACGAGACTCGAACGTATTTTGTAATAATAGTGATGTCCTAGAAAAAAGTGCAATGGAAAGTAAAATCAAATGTATGTTAAGACCTATGGCTAGACTAAAGTTAAGTATTCAAAGAAATAAATCTAGAACTAAGAAAATCTAGAAATCTAAAGATAATGTGGTGTCTACTCATCCCAATATCTCCCTTATAAGGTACAACAATACCTACTCCAATACAAGGGGGCTTTGAATATATCTCGATGGGATCCTACCTATCATATAAGGATGATTAGGTTATCACCCTAAGGGTTGCGAACTTTTGCTCAAAATAAGGATATAACTTAAACCCTCATAAGATAAATTTACTACATCTAAGGAGGTATTAATTGATCGAAAGAAAAGGAGCCTTCCTAATAAGTGGTGTGTGAGGAACTTTGCGATCAACCTCTATCTAGGTGGGTCTAGATGTACTACTCTCCTTAGTCCTCACTCCTTGACTACAGAATGCAAAACCCTCCCAAAACAAGCAATAGTACCTCCCTCTAATTCTATATTAGACAATGCAACGATATAAGTAATGCTCCTCTTAAGTCTACTCCTATCTCACATAAATAATAGATTTGATCGTCTACCATGATACCTCATATTGCCCTACCTACATCCAAAGCTAATGCAATGAAGTACGAATGTGACCAATGGTATATCAGATCTCTCTCTCTCTCTCTCTCTCTCTCTCTCTATATATATATATATATATATATATATATATATATATATATATATATATATATATATATATATATATATATATAAAATGGAATGAAATGATATGACATTAATATCTAAAAAAGGCCACAATGACCTATGAGAACATGAGTTACAATCATCTATATGATGGTACCATTGTTTGAAAAAAACAGTAAATTGAAATATAGTAAACAGTACTATGAAGAAAGCTACAAGCTATAAGTAAGAAGAACTCTAGCTCTAATGAATAAAGATCTCTACTTGATACAATCTCATGGAGATGTAGGGGTCCTTTGACTCTAGCCCACCGTGCAATAATCTCTTGTAGCTGCTTGTGGAAGTGCCATTGACGCCTGTGTTGAGGTCTAGGGCGTCTAAATCAGCCAAGCTGGATAGCTTGATTAATCAATACTCCATGTGTATGTGCACATGATTGAGGCTACAACTTTGTTGAAACTTCACGAGTCTCCCTCACAAAGAAATCTTTAAGTTGTCTCTAGGTAGGGCCTCGATGTCATGTTGTTTCTATACCCCTAAGGAGCATGTCTCAAAGCCATTGTATCTCGAGAAGAAAGAGACCAAGAGACCCCTAATTATTGAAATCCATGACACTAGATAGTGATTCAAACCCATCTATAAATAGACAATAGAAATGGCCTCAAATCTCACGATATGATCGGCATCCACAAATATAGTGCTCCTACCTCTATCTCTAGCTATCATATCTAGCACATGCGCACCTCTGGTGGTATCGATCTGTATCTGCTAGTCTCAAAACTCTAACTAGTATGAAGAGGTACACAACCAACTTGATCCCATGTGAGATATAGGTGTCCATATGAGAGAGAGAGAAAAAGAGAGATTGAGATACACATATATACACACACACATAGCACTCCTTAAAATGGCCATGGAATGGTTGGATCAAAATCTTTGATGAATCATTACCTAACTATTTAAGCGTATGAAGAGAAGGTAGATGTCAAAAGTTAAAAGATTTTAAGAAGGTTAAAACACATTTCTACCAAAGTTCATGGATATTAAAAACCTTCAATCTCAACCGTTTGCAAGTTGTGATGTAAACTTTGTATGTCTTTTTTTCCATATTTTTCAAACCTATCGTCAAATTTTGAAATACAAAAATCTTCTCTATCTAGTATGAGGCTTTTCTCCTCATCGAGAAGGTTTTCAAAATTTCAAAAAAGATGAACTCATTTATCCAAATTTTATTTTGTAAGTGAAACTTTTACTACAACAAAGCTTGTGCCTTCATAATAATGCAAATTGCCATCTTTCCTTGGAGCAAATCCTAAAAGGCCAAGAAGGCAAGTGAGAGAAAGGGCTAAAGGATTCCAAAAGTGCCAACATGCCCAACACATCAAGTGGTTACAAGCTTGAGTACATGCTATGTTTGTGCTCGGATTTTGTCTTGATATTATGCAAAGTTATGAATAACTTCTCAAATTGTTCCATTCCTTAAGAGTTTACTCCTGTATCCACTTCATTTGGTCATAGAATTCTCCGGCTTTCTTGTGTTTGTAGCTTGTCATTGATGGGTAAATAACGCCACAAGAGAACCTACATACTAAACCTTGGAAATAAGGACTTGTCCACAGCACAGGGCACAATCATACAAATATGTCACTTCACGATAAATATGTTACCTGATCAATCCCGGAATCACAATCCAACCCACGTAGTTATGCATTTAGCTGTCATGAAGTACACATGACTAGGTGGATTTGGGGCTGTGGTAATGATCCGCCATGGTTATCTTGCATCACTTGCTTGGCCAGCTGCCGTCTGTTTGCCTTCTCTCCTTGCAAGCTTTCTAACATACGCTAGCTGCCTCATCGTTTTCACAAGCGAGGACTTCTCACGAAGCTTGTTGACAGTCTGCTTTTGTACAGTGAATGTTTTAAACTTCCTGAAATCTGGTGGGACTGAGCAGTATGTGGGAGAGCCAAAATCCATGATGAAAAAAATGCTTGAACTGTTTAAACATGATAAAAAGCTAGATATCTGGACTCTGCTACAAACCTCATCTTTTGAAGCATGTACTCGTACTCGCCGGTACTCTTCCTCCTTCTTTATGGCTTCCTTTACAGAGGCCAAGCGCTCTTGAAGCTCAGAGATGGACATCTCTCCCAACAGCCCATGTCCCGCAGTGGAATCTCTATCAAATTTCTTCATTATTTGTGCTGATTCTGTCTCCAACGTCTGCACAAACCACAAGACATCTACATTTCACATCTTCTAAATATGAAGGATTATGTGACACATCAGAAGCATTTTGATCCACAAGAACCAGAACCTACATGCAGCTGCTGTATAACTTCTTTTTTCTTTGCAAGCTCAATCGAACGCTCATTTGCAGTTCTTGATGCCAACATCATTGTTTCTTCCTGTATTTCCCGAGCTCTGGCCTTCTTCAACTCAGCCACTTTAATAAGTGCCAACTGCCCAGGATAAGAGTAGGAACATTATCAACATTAACATGTTTGCCATACCCACCACTGGATGTCTCTTTTCACAAAGGTAATGGAAACAAGATTGCTCCATCTCTCTAAGTGTCTTTAACTAGCAAGTACCCACTCATAATCATCAATTTAGGAAGCTAGTACCTTCACAGCTTGCTGACCCTCCACTATATTTTCATGTCGAAGTCGATTAAAAAGCTCCAAATTCACAAAGAACTCCTCCTTTAAAGCATCTAGTTTTTCTGCCTCCTCTTTCAGTTTCTTGACTATCTCCCGATTCTCCTGGGCCTGCACCTCAATCATACACTCAGAACACATTCTTATTGGATCCAAACACTGTTCTTCTTAAGGTGATATTCAGAATGAACATGCAAAGATTCAGAATTTTCAATCCATGAAACCCCGTAACATCTGAATACTGGTTGGTGGGTCTAGACCTCATCTTACACGTGCTTGTCTCTAACATCCAATGAACATGTTAGCACAGTATGCTTGCACTACTGATATCCTACTAAACCTCCTATGCGTGCTACCACATCATTAACCCGTAGTCAATTTTTTTCTTTCACATGATACATGTAAGTCACAGAGATTGAGTTCCAAAGGATGACTTTGTTCACTTGTAGAATTCATTGGATTGGACTTTTAGTGTATGGTAATCAACCAAGAATGAAGTAAAGATAACAATACCTTTAGGTGCAAATTGAGATTTGATAATAGGAAAGACACCAATGGTTCATATGAAAATACAAAATACGATGGTCATAATTTCAAAGAATTTGATTGGACATGATTTTAAAGAAATGAGCTTTTGAGAGGAAAATGTGGCTTTTGGAACAAGGGAAAACCTTTTGAGAGGAAGATGTGGCGTTTGAAACAAGGGAAAACCTTTTTACCCCACACATGGCCCAACGTTTTGGACACCCAATGTGACCCACTTGGTCTGGGTGGCTATGGAAGAGCCAGAAGTAAGGAGGTAAGTTGGAGCTGCGGTATAAGCCCATGCATGGCAGGCCCAAGGAGAGAAAAGAAGAAGTGGATACAAGGTGCATATCACATCTCACCAAGTGGTCCACCTTTGCAATAGCAGACAATCTCTTCAAATAAAGGGACAAGACTTGTGTTCATAGTCAAGTCCTAAGAAAGCTGGATTACCTGCAGCAGAGGCCGGTTCAGGGAGCTCCCACGATTTGTAGGCCTCACAAAGTGTATAATTATTCACCATACATCTACATGGCCTCTCAAATACAACATATGGTATACAATACATCTACTTGTGGAGCTCTGACAGATGAAAACTATTTTCCACAAGCACGGTCCTGTACAACAGGACCTTATCCTCTGAGATTGGCAGCCTGGGAGACTGTTCTTTTCCCCACTTTCTGTACTCTTCATTTTTGTTTTGGGCTCAGTTGTAATTTTTAAAATTTCAGTAGTTTTATATATGAAAGCTGTGTATGCTAATCCTTCAATGGGAATGTTAATAAGACTAATAACAAATTACATAGAAAAAGGTTTTCAGTTGAGGGGGATGTTTTTACTGCCTACCTGGGAATGGTGGTGCATGCATGATCTGTGCTTATCTAACTTTTCTTGGATGTTAAATCATTATATTAATAATAAATATTGCTTGCATAAAAAGTTAGAACCAGGCTAGCTCAGCAAAAGAAAAGAGACCAGTTCCTCTATCCCTAGGTCACCCATTACACATGCAAGACTCCAGAACCACCAGACTTCTGTTGCAATTTTATTCCACTTAACTTCTCCTCCATTCCCTTTAAAAAGGAGCCTATTTCTTGTCTCCCATATTTCCTTATGGACTCAGACTTGGCTTTCCAGGCTGTGCAAGGGTTGATTTGCCCTACACACACTTGGGTATATTTCAGCAACCTTGAGCTACCCATCGGCTTTAGTACCTAGCAGCATTCAGGTTGGTAAGTGCATTGAGAGTTCAGAAAGGGGGATGGGCTCATCATCCACTGGAGTGAGAGGTAAGGGGACATAGCCTTCCGTGGTAGGGTTGCCCTTTGTCGGGCCCACAAGAGCCAGACTTTGCCCCATGAAATAAGGTGTGGGCTCCTCGCCTATGAGGAGACTAAAGAGCAGTGTCTGATTTGGATTGTGCCAAGATCCTAGAAGGTGAAAGCTTATTTTGAAAAAGGAAGGTCCATGACACTTGGTATCAAAGCTCACCTCTCGTGAAGCTAGCAGGCTTCATCACGTTGTCGGAGGGGCTTTTGTCGAAAGGTCGTATCTACCGGGGATTAGAGGTAGAAGGAAGTAGAGATAGGATATGGAAGAGAAGAAAAAGAATAGACAAGATGTAAACACGATTAAGACAAAGCACAATGAATTGAATCAATATGTATTGACAGAACCTGAAATTATTTGTCTGGCACTACTCAAAAACAATCTCCAGGCATTAGATCTCCTGGAGCTCCTTCGTAGACCAAAAACGTGCATCAAAATAACAACTCCTTTGCTGCTCGGAACCCAAATCTGATGGCTCCGTTGGCTTCAGAAGGGAGGTAAAACCCGAGGACGCCTGCTTAGAGATCTCCCAAATCACTTCTTCTTCCTCTTCCAGTTCAAAGTGCAGTTTTCAACCTGTTAACAAGGATCGCGACGCGTGCGATTTTGTCAATCTGTATCTTTTGTGAAAAATCCTGGCTGAAAAAGCAACTTGCTTTTTGCAGCCATCCTAATCTAGAAGCTTTTCTAACTTTTTCAGATTTTTTACGATAAATAATATAAAAAATAGGCTAAAATTGTCTAAAAATCTAGTATTTTTGGACCATTCATGCCACTCACACTAGTACTAATGACTCGTATCACATTGCCTCTCTTGATCAATAAGAAAGTCGGATGATGATGCATTCCATGTTTTTTCACACTGTGTCCGCATAGCATCACAACAACGTGGGGGAGGCAAGATCCCTAGGGGCAAGTCGTAGGTAGGAGTACTCTGAAGATGAAATCAATAAGACCGATGTTGAAGAATACCTCTTCGATAAGGAGAGAGTGTACTGCGATACAAGTAAGGATTATATTGATTTGCCAAACCCATTAATGCAGGCCATTGTTGAGCAGACTGTGGCCAAAATATTAAAAGGACTCAACACATCATGTGCAACGGAAAAGAGGACAGATGGAAAAGTAAAAAGGATAGAGTCAAAAGGAAGGTTTAGTCAGATTTTGATGATGAATTCGGAAGTACAAGCCCAGCTCAAAGGAGAGAGGGGCTTTTTGATCTAAGAGCCATTGCATGAGCATGATGAAGGTGTCAAGGCATGCCACGGAGAAGTGGCAAGTTGCTTTCTCTGTGATCAGGCCGCCATCTGGTTGCTGGCCAAAGAAAGGAAAAAGGAAGAGTCAGGCCTAGGCAGGATGTCTTGGTCTGAGCTGCTACTTTGTTCCACAAAATGAAAAATACAAGTTGAAGGATGAATGGAGAGGCCTAAAAATGCAGCTGGGCAAAATGAGATACTATGTGGGCCAAGGATAGAGCGCTCAACCTCCAGCTTTCAGACATGGGCCCTTTCACCCAACTGCATGGTTTCCTATATGGACTTCAAGACTGGGTCGCGAAGTAAATTGAAGAGTGAGAGTCCCTGTCACTGAAGGAAGTGTTCATGATGGCTGAGCAAATCACAGATCTACAGGCCAGAAGAGGTACAAGCAAACTTCAACAAACTTGAGACCTAGTGATAGCATAGGTTCAGCCCGACCAAGTTGGCCTTAAGGTATGATGGTTCCAAGTTGGAGGAGCGGGAATTCATTGGCAAGCAGCAGCTCTTTCAACAGCAGCAGTAGGGAGTGATGGGGCATGGGGGCCTCCCCCTCCCATCAAGTGCTTCGTTATGATGGGCTGCATCTCCAGTGCAATTTCCCTAAGCTAAACAGGCTTAGCAGCTCCAAGATGGCTGCAGTTTGCACTAGTGAGCAAGGGTACCACAATGAGGCTCAGAACTCAGTGAGGATACAAGAGTTGGATGAGGAAACCCAAGAAGCTAGTGATGGATCTGAACAACCCAAGGTGGGAATAATGCAAGTGTGCCCTCACTGCATGGCAGCAAAGCTCCCCTCAATCAAGCTCATCCATGTGGACTCTCAAGCACAATGGGGCTGATGATCAATATGAAATCCACTCACAATTCTACGACTGCACAGTTAGCAGAGAAGCGCGGAGTAAGGGTGGGAAAGCCCGAATCCTTTGCATTGAATTTTGAGCAGGGGTGCAATTCAAACACTCACATGGCCTTTGATGTGATGGCACAGTTTGGAGTCTGCAAACATCAACTGGATTTTGTCATAGTGCCTCTGGATGGATTTGAGGCAATTCTGGGCCTCACATGGTTCAACAAGCATGGTTTGGCAATCAAACTAGATAAAGCAAGTGAATGATTTAGGTTATCTTACTATTGGCCAACTGGATGAGGTTATAAAGGGAAAGAGTAAAGCCAATGATCTCTTTACCTCAAGTGGCAGCATGCGGTCTATGACAGCCCAGGACAGCTCCAACAAAGATGACAGAAGCTGGGGCTTATGTAGTACTAAGCAAGCAGAAAAGAGTTGAAAAAGGATTGGTTCAATGCATCTATGCATTATGTGAGTGGAAGAAGTTATGGAAGAGGTTAGAAAAGAGCATGTGGTTTGTGACCTGGCTATGGAAGCAATATTAGACCACTTCCAAGATGTTATGCTAGCAAACTCCCCTTGGGTTACCACCTAAGCAGGTCGTGGAACACAACATTCAATTGATTCTAGGTTCAACTCCTGCTTCCTGGTTTCCATGTTGCATGACTAATGAAGAGCTGGTGGAATTGAAAAACAACAAAATGAACTGTTGGAAGCAAGCTTCATCCAAAGGAGCTGCTCATCTTATGGAGCACCAGTCCTATTTGTCATGAAAAGAGACAACACCCTTTGCCTATACGTGGACTACCAAGCTCTGAGAGTGTCAGGTACTTCCCCGAAATCGATCTTCGATCTGGCTACCACCAGAATTGCAGAAAGCAATGTGGAAAAGACTGCATTCCATGTGAAGTATGCGAGCTCTGAGTAGCTGGTGCTAGGATTTGGGATGGCTGTGCTCCACCAACATTCTGTACTCAAATGGATGACACATTCAATGACTATATGGATGGATTTTTAGTGATCTAGATTGATGATCTCCTTGTATTAAGAAAACTTTGGAAGAACATATGGAACATGTAACCAAGTTGCTCTAGCACTTGCAACAGCACAAAGTATATGCCAAGCCCAAGAAGGGCAAGTTTGCGGTTCAAGAAGTGGAATTTTTGGGTTTCATTGTCAAAGGAGTCACTTCAATCAACCCCAAGAAAGTGGAAGCAGTGCAAAAATGGAAAGCTCCTACAACTCCAAAACAAGTGCAGGAGTTCCTGGGATTCACCATCTTTTGTAGAAAATACATGTAGGCCTATATCACATACCTTAGTCGCTAGCTAAGCTCACCAGCAGCAACACAAAATTTCAGTGGGGAGAGTAAGAGAAGCAAGCATTCAACGCTTTGAAACAGGCTTTGAGCTCCACTCCAGTACTAAAAATGCCAGTCTTTACAAAACACTTTTAAACTCACACTGATGCCTCAGAGTATGCACTAGGAAGAGTCTTATTTTTAGGAATCATGGACACCCTATGTGGTACAAATCCAAAAAGCTCACTCCAGCAGAGAGTAGATGGACCATACATGAAAAGAAAATGTTGGTTTGTAGTGGTCTTAGAAAATGGAGACTATGTACAGGATAAACACATCAAGGTTTACACAGCTAATATTTCTCTCAAATATTTTCAAACTCATAATTAACCCCAAAACAGGCCAGGCGGCAAGATTTTTTGCCAGAGTTTGATATAGAGATCTTACATAAGCCCATCTCCACTAACAAGATGCTTGATGCCCTCAACCATAGAGCTAAGTTTCAGGCCATGACTCTTCCTCCCCAATGCAGATTTTGTCAAGTCGGCGCAAAAGGTCACATCAGAGAATGTAGATATACAACAGCTAATAGTAGATATAGCAGTAGGAAAGACATCATGGGGAATGTACATGTTAAAGGATGGATAGGGTAGTTTCTACACGAGGCAAAATTTACATCCCCAATGATTTGGAATTTGATTGATATGCCCAACCTATCAAATGGTGAAAGCGCAAAGATTTGAACATGTCCACATTGCACACAACATCTGTTCCATCATGCCCTTGGGATGTAGTGAGCATGGAATTAATTATAGACCTTGTTGGGTATTTCACTCACGCCTCACTTACGCCTACGCTCACATAGGAGTGTCAGTGATCAGTAGGACACTGGGGCACTTTTTACTCTCGGTAGGAGAGGTTTTTTCCCCCAGACTTATGGTATTATTTCGTATGTGCTTATGACACACACTTACGGGCACTTACCGTGTTCGGGTGTGAACACCCCCCTACAACCCTAAGGTTTAAGGGTTGTACCTTGTACTTTCAGTTTTGCACTCTTTCAGTCTATAATAGCTTTGGGTGTCGTGCTTCACTCTCTACTGTCTACTGCTTTCTATGTTGAGCTTCGATCCTGCCGTCCTCTCTCACATTTGGTATCAGAACATTGGTTCTGCTCTGCTCAGATTCAGCTCAGCTTTGCTCAACCTCCGGGAGCTTCTGCTCAGGTCTCAAGTTCTTGCTCTGCATCCAGCCAGCTTCGTCAGGCTGTGTCAGACAGCCCGTCAGTTTCCTCCACGCTGCCTGTTCTTGAGAGAGCAACCCGCTAGTCTGCTGTACGTCAGCTGACTGCCAGCTCCGTCAGCAATAACCAGCGCTAGAAGCACTGCATGTAGCGCCCGTGTGCCAGCCTAGGAGGCCGCCAGCCTACCTGTGCCTGCAGCTACGCCCCTGACCAGCGAACCCGTCTGACGCCTCAGTCGCCAGCTCTCCTCTGCGCTGCCCGACAGCCGCCCGTCAACTGCGCTCCTGTGCCGTTTGTCACGATAGCCGGCATCCACCTCAATCACCACAGTTGCCAGCTCTCCTCTGCGCCGCCCAACAGCAGCTTTGTCAGCTGTGACGCCTCAGACGTCTGATCCCTGCGCCACCACGCCAGCTCGCCTGCGACGTCAGCAACGTTGACCACTCCTACACCCACCTGTCGTCAGCGATGATTCGTCGTTTCCAAGGTAATTTTTAATTTTTTTTAATACCGTCTTTCTGCCAGAATTAATTTCTGGAAGAGAGGGTTCCCACTGCACAGGCACAGAATTCAAAATATGTGTCAAGGACACGCTCGATGCAATTTTATGGGCACATTCATCAAAAAGTTTGGGGCTTTTATGTTTTCTGGGAACATTGGCATACACACTGCAGTTAAAGTCACTGACAGATTGTTTTGTCAAACCCGAGGCAAGGAAATTTTGGGGATTTTGCTGGTACAGTGTTGCTGAACACTGATTGCACGTTGGACTGCGTGCATAATAGACAGTTTTGACAGAGTGCAACTCTGTACACTAATTGCAAAAAGTTATTTCCTGCAATTTTTGGAAATTTTCAGATGTCCAGTGAAGTTTTGCTTCGACATTGCTCTTTGCATTTTTTTGGTAATTGAAAAATCATGGCAAATCAGGGAGGAGATGTTTTCACCTATGTATCCAAGGAGGACAGATTGGATGGAAATAACTATTCACTTTGGTCCTTCATGATGAAGAATGTACTCGTGGCCAAAAATCTTTGGGATTATGTCAATGGAGAAGAAGCTCGACCTGGAGTTGTGGCTCCAGCTACTCCTCCAGGGGGACATGCACCACGGGCACCTCAGCCTACTCCACTTCAGCCACTTGCCTAAAGAACAGCAACTCAAAAAGCATGGGATACAAGGGATGCACAGGCTTTGTCGCTGATTGCATTGGCAGTCCAGTGGT
This sequence comes from Lygodium microphyllum, assembly GCF_053477565.2. Lineage (NCBI taxonomy): Eukaryota > Viridiplantae > Streptophyta > Polypodiopsida > Schizaeales > Lygodiaceae > Lygodium > Lygodium microphyllum. The sequence continues at coordinate 23,218,710 of NC_141141.1, forward strand.
CAATCATCCCCTATATTCGTTCAGCAGCTTCTTCACGAGAAGCTTAGCTAACTTTGGAGCAGATGTTTGCAGGCAAGAATGAGACTCGCAACTCTTTCTTAAAGAAAGAGCTGGAGACATTGAAAATGAATGAAGGTGATTCTATCCAGGATCACTTGAACAAAATTCAAAACTTGCGAGAGCAACTCATGAATGTTGATGAGTACTATTCGGATACACAGATGATATCTACCACTTTGAACTCATTACCTCCTTCATACTTGGCTTTTCATAGGGCCTTAAACCTCACCATGAGGATTGCCGCGCAGCCAATCACTTTTCTTCAGTTAGTCAGTTTGCTTCTAGAGGAGGAGCAAACACAGAGGAATAGTGGTATGGATGCCATAGCCTCTGAGCAGGCTTTTATGGCTAGACAGAAGGGCAAAGGTAGCCAAGTGAAAAATACTCCGCAGAGTTCTGGGACTTCTAGCACATCACAGGCAAACAAAAAACAAGGGGGCACGCAAGCCAAAAAGGGCAAATGCCATTATTGCAAGAAGCCGGGCCACTACATCACTGAGTGCAGAAAGCGCATTGCCAAAGAGAAGAAAAAGGAGTCAAGAATGTCTGTTTCTGATGCTCCTTCCACTGCTACTGAGTCTGCATCCTTTGTTGCAGACAGGGACTATTGTTTTTACACATGTAGTTATGACACCTCTTGGGCAGATCGAGCATTCAGCTCTACTGAGGATGCAAACACTTAGTTTTTTGACAGTGGGACTTCTAGGCATATCACATCTTGCAGAGATTTATTTGCATCTGTTCATGCAGCTCCAGTTGGCAAGCCTGTACAGTGTGTCCACAATGCATCATACCCTAATAGATGTATTGGGGAGATTGTGCTCACAGCCATTGATGGCTCTATTCTTTGCCTACAGGATGCTTTATTTGTGCCAAGCATAAAGAAGAATTTGCTTTCTATCTCTTCTTTAGCACGTTGTGGATTGCAGATCACATTTGATGATGACCGATACATGGTGAGAGACAAAGAACACATGACTTTGGTCTTGACACGCACTTTATGTCATGGATTATATGAATTGGATGCTCTTTCAGTTGATCAGTCAGCGTATTTGACATCCACTCTTACTCCTGCTATGATACAGGCAGAGTTATGGCATGCTAGGATGGGGCATGTGAACTTTGGTAGCTTGATGCTCTTACAGTGTACGCAGATGCTAGATGGATTATCTCTACTGGAGAGACCTCCTGAGCACTTGTGCAAAGGATGTATTTTGGGAAAAATGCATTGTTTTTTATTTCCCCGTGATGTTGCTTTTAGAGCAACAGCCAGGTTGCAGTTAGTACATTAAGATGTATGTGGACCTATGTAAACAAAGTCATTGGGAGGATGTTACTATTTCGTGACTTTTATTGATGACTTTACTCAATTTTGCTTAGTCTACTCTTTGGTCAAACAGTCAAAAGTGTATGATGCATTCTTGGCTTTTATTGCACTTGTTGAAAACCAGTCTAGTTGTAACATTAAGACTCTCCGTTCGGAATGAGGGAGGAAATACATGTCCTCTATGCTGAATTCCTTTTTGAAGCAGAAGGGCATTGTCCATCAGTACACTATTGATTATACTCCACAGCAGAATGGGGTTGCAGAGAGAATGAATCGGTCACTCATGGAGATGGCTAGATGCATGCTAAAGGCAAAGAGCTTGCCTCACAGTTTCTGGATGGAAGCCGTCATGTGTGCTTGCCATGTTTTGAACAGATGCCCCACCAAAGCATTGAAGAAAATTACACCTTTTGAGGCTTGGAACAGCCGGAAACCTTTTGTTGGACACTTTCGTACCTTTGGGTGCCTTGTATATGCACATATGCCAAAGGTACTCAGAAAAAAGTTGGATAACAAGGCTATTAAATGCATTTTTATGGGATATAGTAGTGAGAGCAAAGGCTACAGACTCTATGATCTTGTTTCGAAAAAGGTGTTTGTCAGTAGGGATGTACTATTTGATGAAAAAACAGAATTGTTCCTGGCTGGTTTAGATACATATCAGGCTGCCCGTGATGTATTTGAAGGGCTGCTGCCCATTACATTTGGTGATTCAATTGGAGTTTCCGCAAGTGAACTCAATGTTCAGCTAGCTACTCCTTTGGAAAATGCAGAAAATCAGCCATTGGCTGATCTGAATATTCAGCAAAGTGCTGAAACTGAAATTCAGCAAGAGCTTAAGCACAGTCAGGAGGCAAGACAAATGCCTAGATGGTATTTATAGACTATGAAAGATAGTCATCTGGATGCACCCATGGCTGGTCATACTAGAAGGCAAGCTCGTATGCATGATACTGCACATACCATGGAGTTCGTTATGGCAGCAAGCACCCTTGATGAAGAAGAGCCTGTATGTTTTGAAGATGCACAACAGAGTGTGCATTGGATGGCAGCAATGAAAGCTGAATTGGATTCTATCACTAAGAATCAAACATGGGATTTGGTGTCTTTGCCATTTGGGAAGAAAGCCATTGGAACAAAATGGGTCTACAAGCTGAAACGGAATGCAAATGGATCCATTGATAAATACAAGGCAAGGCTTGTAGCCAAAGGCTATGCACAGAAGAAAGGAATAGACTATGAGAAGACATTTGCTCCTACTTCCCGTATGACGACCATCAGGTCTATGGTTGCTTTGGCTACTCATTATGGATGGACTGTGCATCAATTGGATATTAAAACTGCATTTTTACATGGGGAACTTCATGAGGAAGTATATGTACAGCAGCCCATTGGTTTTGCAGTTGAGGGCTTGGAACACTTGGTCTGCAAGCTAAAAAAAGTGTTGTATGGTTTGAAACAAGATCCTAGAGCTTGGTATGCAAAGATAGATGCTTTCTTGCTTAGCCAAGGGTTCATAAATAGCTCATGTAAGTCTACCCTTTACGTATGTAAAGAGGGGGGATCCATGCTGATCATTTGTCTTTATGTTGATGATCTCTTGCTTACAGGGACACGTGCTGATCAGATTTCAGCATTTAAACAAAATTTGCAGCAAACTTTGACATGTCAGACTTGGGGTCTTTGCATTATTACTTGGGCATTCAGTTTATACATGATGCTAGAGGTATTGGGTTATCATAGTCAAGATACATTAGTAAACTTCTTGAGAAATTTGGCTTACAGGATTGCAAGCCAGTTTGTACATCAATGGAACCTGAAGTTAAACTGTCATTACATGATGACAATGATTTGTTTGATATACACACATATGCTCCAGCAGTTGAATGCCTTATTTACTTATGCAACACTAGGCCAAACATATAGTTTGCAGTTTCAGCCCTGAGCAGATATATGCATCAGCCACGCATGTCACATTGGCAAGCTGTTAAGCGTGTCTTCCGTTATTTGCAGGGTACTAGATCTCTTGGATTGCTTTATGCCAAGGGGGGACCACTGCAATTACATGCTTACAGTGATTCTGGTTGGGCCGGTGATTATGATTCACGTCACTCCACTAGTGGCAATTGTTTCTTTCTTGGCTCGTCTTGCATATCTTGGCTTAGCAAGAAACAGTCCACTATTGCTACATCATCATGTGAAGCTGAATACAAGGCAACTTTCACTACCACAGTTGAATGCGTATGGATTAGACGATTGCTTGCTGATCTGGGTGTATCTGTTACGGAGCCTACTCCTTTGTTCACTGGCAGTCAAAGTGCCATTGCAGTGGCACGGAACCCAGTGTTTCATGCACGCACGAAACACATTGAGATACATTATCACTTTGTCAGAGAGAGGCTACATGCAGGTGATATCAGTCTTGTCTATTGTCCTACAACCAGTAATGTGGCAGACATCTTCACCAAAGCTCTTCCTCGTGACAGATTTGAAGCATTTCAACATGCTTTAAATCTGATCTCCTTTGGTGGTGGATGATCCTTGTACTCTTGATCACTCTTCACTCCAGGGGGGTCTGTTGGGTATTTCACTCACGCCTCACTTACGCCTACACTCAAATTGGAGTGTCAATGATCAGTAGGACACTAGGGCACTTTTTACTCTCGGTAGGAGAGGTTTTTTCCCCCCAAACTTATGGTATTATTTCGTATGTGCTTATGACACACACTTACACGCACTTACCGTGTTCGGGTGTGAACACCCCCCTACAACCCTAAGGTTTAAGGATTGTACCTTGTACTTTCAGTTTTGCACTCTTTCAGTCTATTGCATTGGGTGTCGTGCTTCACTCTCTACTATCTACTGCTTTCTGTGTTGAGCTTCGATCCTGCCGTCCTCTCTCACAGACCTGCCCCCATCCCATGGGTTCAACACCGTCCTGGTGGTGGTGGACTACTTTTTGAAGTTGGCTCATTTTATCCCAACAGCCACTCCACTCACAACTCCAAGCGTGGCCTAGCTCTTCTTTGCTGGAATCTAACCAACGGCGATCGTGCCCAATTGAGATGTCCGTTTCATTCAAACTCCTTGATATCCATGTTGGGTATCTCACACGCCTTACTTACGCCTACGCTCATATGGGAGTGTGCGGGTGATCACTAGGACACTGGGGCACTTTTTACTCTCGGTAGGAGAGGTTTTTTCCCCCAGATTATGTGTACTATTTTGTATGTGCTTGTGGTGCACACTTACGGGCACTTACTGTGTTCGGGTGTGAACAGCCCCTTATAACCCTAAGGTATAAGGGTTATCATTTGTACTTTCAGCTAACACTCTATTCAGTACTATTGCATTGGGTGTCGTGCTCAACTCTGTCTCTCACTCTCACACTGTCTACTGCACTTCAGCTGCACCTCGATCCTCTCCCATCTGACATTTGGTATCAGAGCTCAGCTCAGAGCAGTCTTCAGTCTGCAGTCTGCAGCCACCGCCAATTCTGCCCCAGCCGCCTGTTCCTGCCCAGTCCTGCCTGCGCCTGTCAGTCCGTCAGCGCGCAGCACCAGACGACTCCTCTGCCCAGCGTGCAGCTCCAACAATCAGAGCGCCTCCTGTACCTGCGTGCTGCCACCCCTGCCCAGCGAGTCCTCTGCCCTGTGTCTGCCCAGAGTGCCCCTTCGCCTGTCAGTCTGCCTGCGCAGCCTCCCTGCGCTGAGCTAGCCTGTGCCGTCAGCTCCAGCTGCCAGCGCGCCACCTGTCTCCACCAGCCAGTCCTGGGTGCCGCCTCCTCAGCCCAGCGCGCGCCCAGTCCTGCCTGCGCGTGTCACTGGACCTGCACGCCTGTACCTGTGCGTCAGTCCGACTGTACCCAGCAGTCATTACCTCGGGAATCGTGCCCGTCGTCAACACGCAGAGGTAACATTCTGCACTTTTCTTTTACACAGGAGTTCGTGCAACAGGTTCAGGTTCAGCATTGGGAAACGTGCTGAACAGCAGGTTCAGTTTTCAGCATTGGGAAACGTGCTGTGTCTGTCTGTGACACATTGAATGCACATTTTGGGGCTTTTGTAACAGACATTTGTGACAGAAATTTTGGGCAGAAAATTTTGGGGCTTTTGATGTTTTAGTGCTGCTGAGCACTAATTGCACCTTGGGAAGCGTGCATCAGTGACAGTTTTTTTTGACAGAGTACCCTTTGCACATTAATTGCAGACTTGTGTTTGCTGCAATTTCTGGAAATTTGCAGATTTCCAGCCCGTACTGCATTGACATTGCTCTATTACCTTTTGGGAAATAATGGCAAATCAGGGAGGAGATGTATTCACCTATGTGTCCAAGGAAGACCGATTGGATGGGAACAATTATTCCCTTTGGTCTTTCATGATGAAGAATGTATTAGTGGCCAAAAATTTGTGGGATTATGTCAGTGGAGAGGAAGCACGACCGGGAGTTGTGGCTCCCGCTACTCCTCCTCCAGGAGGACGTGCAAGAGGGCAACCTCAGCCCCCTCCACCTCAGCCCGCTCAGCCACTTCCCCCAAGAACTGCAGCTCAGAAAGCTTGGGATACACGGGATGCACAGGCTATGTCGCTGATTGCATTGGCAGTTCAGCGTTCTATCATTCCTCATATTCGTTCAGCAGCTTCTTCACAAGAAGCTTGGTTGATATTGGAGCAGATGTTTGCAGGAAAGAATGAGACTCGCATCTCTTTCTTGAAGAAAGAGCTAGAGACTCTAAAGATGAATGAGGGTGATTCTATGCAGGATCATCTCAACAAAATTCAGGACTTGCGGGAGCAACTCATGAATGTGGATGAGTACTACTCAGATGCGCAGCTGATTTCTACGACATTGAATTCACTGGCTCCCTCTTACTTGGCTTTTCATACTGCCTTGAACCTCACTATGAGGATTTCGAAAGAGCCCATCACTTTCATTCAGCTTGTCAGTTTGCTTCTAGAGGAGGAACAAACTAGACGGAACAGTGGTGTGGATGGTATAGCCTCTGAGCAGGCTTTTATGTCAAGGCAGAAGGGTAAAAACAGCCAAGGGAAAAATGCTTCGCAGAGTTCTGGTAGTAGTAACACTTCACAGACAAGTCAGAAACAGGGGGGCACGCAAGCCAAGAAAGGAAAATGCCATTACTGCAAGAAGCCTGGCCACTACATCACTGAGTGCAGGAAGCGCATCGCCAAAGAGAAGAAGAAGGAGTCAGGGATGTCTGTTTCTGCAGCTCCTTCCACTGCTAGTGAGTCCGCGTTCTTTGTTGCAGACAGGGACTATTGTTTTTACACTTGCAGTTATGATGTCTCTTGGGCTGATAGAGCATTTAGCTCTACAGAAGATGCTGACACTTGGTTCTTTGACAGTGGTGCTTCACGGCATATCACATCTCGTAGAGATTTGTTTGCTTCTCTTGGTGCACCTCCCGTTGGGAAGTCTGTTCAGTGTGCTAATAATGCATCATACCCTGTTCGTGGTATTGGGGAGATTCAGCTTACAGCCATTGATGGCTCTATTCTCCGCCTACAGGATGCTTTGTATGTGCCTGGCATTAAGAAGAATCTGCTTTCCATTTCTTCTATGGCACGTTGTGGTTTGCAGGTCACCTTTGATGATGACCGTTGCATGGTCCGTGACAAGGAACACATGACATTGGTCTTGACAGGTTCTCTGTGTCATGGGTTATATGAGTTGGATGCTCTTTCGGTAGATCAGTCTGCATATTTGACATCCACTCTTACTCCTGCTATGTTAGAGGCAGAGTTATGGCATGCTCGTTTGGGGCATGTAAACTATGGCAGCTTGATGCTATTACAGCGTACTCAGATGTTGGATGGATTACCTCTCTTGGAGAGACCTCCTGAGCATTTATGCGAGGGTTGCATTTTGGGAAAAATGCATCGTTTCTCTTTTCCCCGTGATGTTGCTTTTAGAGCAACAGCCAGATTACAGCTTGTGCATTCGGATGTTTGTGGGCCCATGCAGACACAGTCATTGGGTGGTTGTTACTATTTTGTAACATTTATTGATGACTTTACACGTTTGTGCTGGGTCTACTGCTTGAAAAAGAAGTCAGAAGTGTATGATGCATTTTTGGCTTTCAGTGCACTTGTGGAAACTCAGTCTGGTTGCAAGATTAAGACTCTCCGTTCGGACCGAGGGGGGGAATACATGTCCTCTATGCTGAATTCTTATTTGCAGCAGAAGGGCATTATCCATCAGTACACTACTGCATATACTCCACAGCAGAATGGGGTAGCAGAGAGGAAAAATCGGTCACTCATGGAGATGGCCAGATGTATGCTGAAGGCAAAGAGTTTGCCTCATAGTTTTTGGATGGAAGCCGTCATGTGCGCTTGCCACATTTTGAACAGATGCCCTACCAAGGCCTTGAAAACCGTCACACCTTTTGAGGCTTGGCACAGCCGCAAACCTTCTGTTGGCCACTTCCGTACTTTTGGGTGTCTTGCATATGCCCATATTCCACAGGTACTTCGAAAGAAGTTGGACAACAAGGCTGTAAAATGCATCTTTATGGGATATAGCAGCGAAAGCAAAGGCTACAGACTCTATGATCCCGTGACCAAGAAGGTTTTTGTCAGCAGGGATGTTGTATTTGATGAAAAATCAGAATTATCCTTGGCTGGTTTTGATACATATCAGGCTGCCCGTGATGTCTTTGAAGGGCTGCTGCCCATCACATTTGGTGATTCAGCTGGTACTTCAGCAAATGAACCTAATGTTCAGCCAGCTGCTCCTATGGAACATGCAGTAAATCAGCACATTGCTGAAACTGAAATTCAGCAGGAACTTGTACACAGTCAGGAAGCAAGACAGGTGCCTAGATGGTACACGCAGACTATGAGAGATAGTCATTTGGAAACACCCTTGGCTGGTCGTACTCGAAGGCAAACTCGACTGCATGATTCAGCACATTCCATGGAGTTTGTTATGGCAGCATGTACTCATGATAATGAGGAGCCTGAATGTTTTGAGGATGCACGACATAGTGTGCATTGGATGGCAGCCATGCAAGCTGAATTGGATTCTATTCATAAGAATCATACTTGGGATTTGGTGTCTTTGCCAGTTGGCAAGCGTGCCATTGGTACGAAATGGGTCTACAAATTGAAAAGGAATGCAGATGGATCCATAGATAAGTACAAGGCACGGCTGGTAGCTAAAGGCTACGCACAGAAAAAGGGCATTGACTATGAGGAGACCTTTGCTCCTACCTCCCGTATGACGACCATTCGGTCTATGATTGCCTTGGCTGCACATTTTGGTTGGAAAGTGCATCAGCTGGATATAAAGACTGCATTCTTACATGGGGAACTTCAGGAAGAAGTGTATGTACAGCAGCCCATTGGTTTTGCAGTTGAAGGCTCAGAAAATTTAGTATGCAAGCTGAAAAAAGCTCTATATGGTTTGAAACAAGCTCCACGAGCTTGGTACGCAAAGATAGATGCCTTCTTGCTTAGTCAGGGGTTTGTAAACAGCCCATCTGAGTCTACCCTTTATGTACATAAAGAGGGGGGATCCATGCTGATTTTGTGTCTATATGTAGACGACCTTTTGCTCACTGGAACACGTGCTGATCAGATTTCAGCATTCAAAAATAATTTACAGCAAACTTTTGACATGTCTGACTTGGGTATTTTGCACTATTACTTGGGCATCCAGTTTGTACATGATGCTAGAGGCATTGGATTATGTCAGTCAAGGTACATTGGGCAACTTCTTGAGAAGTTTGGCTTACAGGATTGCAAGCCAGTTTGTACACCCATGGAACCTGGGCTCAAACTGTCATTACATGATGACAGTGATTTGTTTGATATCCATACTTATGCTCCAGCAGTGGGATGTCTCATCTATCTATGCCACACTCGGCCAGACATACAGTTTGCCGTTTCAGTTTTGAGCAGGTACATGCATCAGCCTCGTATGTCGCATTGGCAAGCTGTGAAGCGTGTGTTTCGTTACTTGCAGGGTACTAGAGCTCTTGGATTGCTTTATGCCAAGGGGGGACCACTGCAGTTACATGCTTACAGTGACTCTGATTGGGCTGGTGATTTTGATACTCGTCACTCCACTAGTGGCAATTGTTTCTTTCTTGGCTCGTCATGCATTTCTTGGCTTAGCAAGAAACAATCCACTGTTGCCACGTCGTCATGTGAAGCTGAGTACAAGGCAGCCTTCACTACTGCAGTTGAGTGCGTATGGCTTAGACGCTTACTTGCTGATTTGGATGTATCTGTTACGGAGCCTACTCCTTTATATACTGACAGTCAGAGTGCCATTGCAGTGGCACGGAACCCTGTGTTTCATGCTCGCACGAAACACATAGAGATTCACTACCACTTTGTCAGAGAGAGGCTACATGCAGGTGATATCAGCCTTGTCTACTGTCCTACCACCAGCAATGTGGCAGACATCTTCACCAAAGCTCTTCCACGAGACAAATTTGAAGCATTTCGCGATGCTTTGAATTTGACGCCCTTTGGTGGCGGATGATCCTTGTACACTTGATCACTCTTCACTCCAGGGGGGTTTGTTGGGTATCTCACACGCCTTACTTACGCCTACGCTCATATGGGAGTGTGCGGGTGATCACTAGGACACTGGGGCACTTTTTACTCTCGGTAGGAGAGGTTTTTTCCCCCAGATTATGTGTACTATTTTGTATGTGCTTGTGGTGCACACTTACGGGCACTTACTGTGTTCGGGTGTGAACAGCCCCTTATAACCCTAAGGTATAAGGGTTATCATTTGTACTTTCAGCTAACACTCTATTCAGTACTATTGCATTGGGTGTCGTGCTCAACTCTGTCTCTCACTCTCACACTGTCTACTGCACTTCAGCTGCACCTCGATCCTCTCCCATCTGACAATCCAACCGTGCTTCTCCTCCACATATCATCCACAAACAGATGGACAAACCGAACCTAAGGGATTGTTACCATGTGATCATTTTTATTCTCTTTTCTGCACTGCCCCGAACAGTGTGTAACCAGCCTAATTGTATGGAAAGCCATCAGCTTACGCTTGCCATGGTACCCACCCTCCCCAAATATACAGAATTGCACGATTGTATCCCTTTGAACTCCAAAATATTTACACAGAAGGACATTTCTCGAGGCATGGGCTCTAATGCAGTCATCCCAAGATAGATGCCTCGTGAACTCCTCTAGTCCACACACACATTTGCCATTCGAGATGCCTCTATCTCCAATTTTACTTGCAGTGATAATAGCCCCAATTACAATTCTCCATGCAAACACCCTGTCCTGGAAGCGTAACTGCAAAGCCCAAATGCCTTTTAGGATGAGCTCCAGCCCTTCGTTGGATGCTTCAAGTCCCCATGCATTCCTTGCCCTTTTCATCTCCACAATCCTCATGCTTAGCAGTTTCTTTACCACAAATTGCCATTCCTGGCCTCCACAATCTCAAGCAACATTATCGGGCATGGCTCTTCCTTTTCCCAGCATTTTTAAAAAATCTTTGCCCTTAGTGCATCAGCTTCAAGATCAACTCTCACCAGGTGCAACCCCCCACTCAGCCAATCTTTCTTCAAACAGTCCATGCTAACGGGGGACATGTACCTTGTCTTCCCCTGCTTGCTTCACAAGAAATTTCCAAGTAAGGCATCCCAGGCCTTTTGCAGCATTTGATTCCAACAAACAATAAGTAGATAAAACCTCAGCATTGGGAATATGAAAATTTTAAGGATCTTGAGTTTCACGTGGAGCAGCCATGAGGTGGAATTCCAGTTGCTGAATTTCCTTTTGAACTTACCCAGAATCCAGTGTTCTCTGCTTCATTCACACCAACTCCAATTGGAAAAAGCTGCATAATGCTACTCCTCCAGTGGAAATGTTAGAAAGACTAGATGACAAATTTATACAAAAAGGTTTTCAGTGAAGAGGGAGGATTTTCCTGCCTACCTGGGAAGGAGGATGCATGCATGATCTGTGCTTACCTAACAAGCCTTGCTACATATAAGAAAGAAGAAAGAGAGTGTATCCCTTGACCATTACACACTGTTTATGCAAGGAACCCTGAAAAATGACATGTAACAAGAAGAAGACAATGTACCATATGGATAATTATCACATGTTGGAAGAAATGCCACATCTTCAAAAAAATCTTCAGTATAGCATTTACCAACCAATGGTTTTTAATATGGTGGAAGCCAAACCTTCTTAATCAACAATGTATGCATTAACACTAGTCTTGTAATTTGCTATAACAAGTGGCTGCAAGCCACTTATATGGCTCAGGCCCTATTCCACTATGTTAAAAATAGCATGTAAATATGATGTCACAATGTAATGGGACTTCACCAAAGGTATTAGATGGTAGAATTGAAAGTTTGGAAAAGTTTCAAGTAAAACCTCACTAAAAATTTTGAATTTTCATAGTACATGAAAATAAATCAAAACAGCACTCAACAACACTATTTGAAGTTCCAAAAAAGTTAATGTTTTGACCTAACTGTGATTCTCTTAACAAGAATGCAGTGTTTATTATCAAAGTATTTTTCAATAATGTTTCAGCCTGATCAAAACAATTTTGACATGGTTTTGATTAAGAATACTAAATGTTTCCTACTTGCAAAAAGAGTCTCAAAGGTACCCATGACAATATAGACTTTCTAGCTTTTTTTGACCCCTTCTATTTTTTACAACAACTATCTTGATTCTTGTGTTGGTAACCTTTCCCTAAAACATTTTTTTGTAATCTTCACCCTTGAGAAGAAAATGAATGTTTTTAGAGGGTCCAAATTGCGACTAAAGTGGTTTTCTCTTACAAGACTAGTGTTAACAAAGCGTCACTAAAAACTAATCCACTCTTAGAAACCAGGAGTATTGAAAGATTTAAGGAAATTTCCTCATAGCATTTCTCTATAATGACATGGCATACCTTAGCATTCTTGGCATCAGCACCAGCTTGATCACACGCATCAATGGCTGCTTTTTTTAATTTCCTCTCCAGCTCTTCTCTTACTTGATCTCTTGCCTTCATTTCTTCCTAAGCTCCAATAAACACCACAGGATTAATTATTTTAAAACAAAAGATCCTTATATAAATGGTTGTGAAGGAACTATGATGACATGCTTAGGTTACCAATCTCTATCAAGATCATGTCTAATATTAGCAATCTCTATCAAAAATCTACTAAGGTACAAGTCTACTTCTAATGAGCCAATATCTTTAAAAGTGATTGCCAGATGTATAAGAATTGGAGCTTCCATGAATAAGAAAAATCAAACCCTCATACAAACCTCTAGGCTGTCACAATGATGCAGAAGCATCAATAAGCATAGTGATTTTTTTAGAGCATCTTCACAGAGAAAATTTGATCTATCGAATCAGTGGAATTCCCAATAAAAATTTGGCAGCCTTTGTACAGTGACCAAGCAACACAGATTAGAGAAATACTTGATTTTTCAAACTATCATATTTAAGTATTTGACCTGGAAACAAACCTGCCAGGACTTGAAATCAGAATCATCTCGGAGATCTACTTCAAAGGCTTTGACTTTGGCCCGCTCTTCATCCAGTTGTTTTTGGTACAAGGCATGCTCTCGTAAAACAGCTGATGCTGTTAATTTCACCTGCAACAAACTAGATAGTGTGTTTACCCCTAAGTTTTATATAATAGTTGACATACTGTTCATGTTAAGCAATTGTTCTGAGCACAATGCATTTACTTGACTGGTTGGAGGCTCTGGACATGGACGAGGCTTGAGTGAGATATATTCCGTTTCTAGCTTCCTTATTGACTCTATCTGGCCAAACAAAAAAAATGAATGGAATCAGGCAAAGAATTATGTATTTAATAGATGTTACTGTAATAGTTGGCAACAAATCAGCTATCTTTTGCACTATAAGAAAGAGCACATCTTTTCAAGGCATCCTATAGATTGTCATTTGGTGTGACCAGGTCATGTGGGTACACAATAGTCAATACTGGGAACTGTAACACCACTAAGTTCCATCTGTATATTGTAGTACACCACCAAGAGTCTTCCATTTCTTTTCAATGAGAGTATCCTTGATAAAATCTCAAGAAAAACATTCCTCAAGATAAGAGTACAAAATACAAAATAACCCATGTAAAGGACTACAAAGTACTCCAAGATACAAGGGTCAAGTAAACAGCATCTCTCCTCCTCCTGATATGCTCAGAGTCACTCTACAGTATCTCCCACAGAGAAAGTCGATAATCTTAGTTGGACCATGGAACACCTCTTGAGGGATCCCTTTCACACAGTACCAGAAACCTACCATAGCCAAGCCATGTGCCCACTGCCAAGCTCCTATGTGGTACTAACCAAAAACTGATTGCTGGTCCCTCATGTTATTGCCCCCCAAGTCACTATCATAGATGTACTAGTACCATGAACACCATCTTGAAGGCTCTCTAGCACATCTCCTTGGCCCTCCACATCTCCCATACTAAAAGCCTACCATAGTGAAACCATGTGCCAACTGCCAAGCTCATATATGCTACTAACTGAAAATGGATTACAAATAATAAGGGATACAAGAGAAGACATGTTCAACTGAAAAAGTAGAACTACTTCTTGAGGCTTGGCTTTGCACTCTAGAAGGTAATTCTATTATATGCTGGAAATCATGAAGGCTTATGAGTGGGCTTCTACTCCATCCGAAGCAGGTCCACCATCAGAGTGCCAAAATTTGGTAAATGCTCGATACAAGGAGACTCCTGTGGATATTTTCTATGAAGAAAGATCTTCATGTGCACATACAAGAAACAACAATGGGATCCTATCGAGCACCATTTGTGGAACATAGAATCTAATTATATGTCACTCCTGCAAATGACCAAGATGAGTATAGGTAGCTGAGATGAGAGCTCTAAAAGTTATATTTCATGAAATTTTAAGTCAAAATTAAACCATTGGTTCAAGTGCTACCACCAACCTAGCCAATTTGAGGCATTCTAATCATCTTAATTACCAAGAAACATTAACGTGAGCTTAATTTATGGTTGATGGCATAGACATTGTCACAAGGACATGAAATTTTATTGATTTTCTTAGCATTTGATTAAAAGTTAATCAAACGTACTAATATGACTTGCACACGTGATGGCATGGACATTCTCACGAGGATGTAAAATTTTATTGCTTTGCTTAGCACTTGATTAAAAGTTAATCAAACGTGCTAATGTGACTTCCACATTGAGGCCATCCAACCAATATCAGATTTGGGATTGAATTCGTCTTTTAAGGAGTAGGGTGAAGGCCAATTCCTAAGCAAACCAAGCGGCAAATTGGTATGGAGACTTGCTAGTCAATTTTGACAACAAGAGGACTTGGATTAGCAAAGAAGATCAAAGGATATCAATTATACTCCTTCCATTTGTAATACAAGATAAAAAATACCGCAAGGGGTGCACCAGTTTTCGGGCCAATAGGGTGTCCAATGTCCAAGATTAAAGTGGTAAAGTATGCATTTTCAGTTTATATGAATTTTATACTTGTTGTAATTAGTCCTTAATTAGGTTATTTATAACCCTATCCGAGGAGGAAGACTGGTTTCAAGCACAGCCCAAACAATCACAATAAGACCACCTTCCTTCTATCAACATATACAATTAGAAGCTCAATGGGATAGGTTTTCCCACGTGGCAAAAATTAGGTATAGGTTGATAAGAAAGATCAAAACCTGTGGGGCATAGTAATAGGAAGAGAACAAAAGGAAGTTAAGTTGCTTTATGGGATGAAAAGATGAAGTATGATCATTGATTTTCCTAAAGCTTAAAAATGGTGTAATAAATCACATCAAAATAATTTTAATTGTGAAAGAAGCATAGGGATGATTACATGGGTTGTTTGGCACTAAAGCATTGCACTCAAGTGAAAGCAATGATCCCAATAAAAGCAATCATCTCACAAGTCACATGAGCATGAGCAAGTACAAAAGCTTCAAGCAACAACTTTCAACTATAGGAAGTGTTTTTCAAGAAAATGAGGCTAATAGAGTAATGCTATATCAAGTTATGAAAGGCATACATATCATAAAGACAGTGAACATCCTATCAAATAACAATGAATTAGAGAAATGTTCAAGCTACACTTTAGAGCATGAGTAAAAGCTTAAGGGAAAATTCAAAGAATCAGCACTAAAGACAAGAGCACCAATCAAGTGTTTGTTGAGGAGCCATACAACAATGAGAAAGAGGACATGGATATTCAAGATTGACACCAATATGCACTTACTGTGAAATGCAAGGACATGAGGAAGAGGAAAAGGATAGAAAAGATTGAGACTACTATGTACTTACATTCGAATGCAAGGACATGAGAAACAAATGAAAACTATTATGTAATAACTGTCACAAATGTGAACATATTGAAGACTAATACCAAAGTAATAAGAAGCAGGGAAACTATTACGTTTATTTATCCCCATGTGTGAACACATGTTATTGTATGTAAAAGTGCGTATTTAGGTGTGAACACCTTTTACACCACTTAGCATTAAATATGGGTCAAGGGTGTAGGTGGATACCTCAGGCTATATATTCAAGCCCTATCACTTGTACTTTGATCAACATCTATCCCATCAACCTTTTCAGCTTTGTCATACTTGCAAGAGCTCTCTCTCTCTCTCTCTCTCTCTCTCTCTCTCTCTCTCTCTCTCTCTCTCTCTCTATTTCACCAGTTGGTCAGACTATACTATTGTGACACTCTTTAAGAGTGGAGACCCCGCGCTACTTGGTAACTATCAAACCATCATGATTGGACACATGCTGGCTAGAATATATGGCTCTATTGAGGAGCAAGCATTGAGTGAATGGGCCGAGATGCATGGCCTGAGATCAAAAGGCTAAGTTGGCTTCAAGAGGGGATATACAAGTCTAGACCACATCTTTACATTGCGAGTAATCATCGAAGAAGACAAGGCATTCAAGAAAAAGATCTACTGCTATTTTGTCCACATTTGCAAGGCCTTTGACACAACTCCATGTGCTAGACTCATGAGAAGAATGAAAGACATTCATATGTCCATAGGGCTACAGTGGAGTATCTATGCCTTGTATGAGACAATGACAGGCTGAGTACAAACACTTGAGGGCATCTCAAATACAATCAATAGCACCATTGGGTAAAACAAGGTTGCCTACTTTCACTGACATTGTTTGGGTTGTACATAGATGAAATTTCAGAATATGTGGATAGAATTGGTGGGGCCAGAGCCAACCTAGTTGGAGTGCTGATACCAGTACTGCTTTATGCAGAAAATATTGTACTTATATCTGACTCACCTGTGGGACTAAATAGACACTTGGATGCATTATAAGCTTTTTGCAGAGATAGAGACCTTAAGATGAACCTTGGGAAAACTAAAGTTATGGTATTTAACACTTCAGCTGCTTGGATGACGAGAGTTGAGCACCAATTTACTTTCGATGGAGAGCCAGTGAAGATGGTCAAGCAATATGTTTATTTGGGGGTCACATTGAAGGGACCACAGTTCTCTTGGAGAGAGATATCAAAGGCTCATTTGGCAAAAGCATATGCAGCCTTAGGTGCATTGAAGAGGCAATGTGCTCATATACAATTTCATGAACCACACACCAAACTGTGGCTTTTTGACACCCTGGTTACACCCACACTCCTATATGAGGCAACTATTTGAGGTGTGAGTCTCTTCCACACAAGGAGACAGCCTTTGGGAGACCAGGATGGAACAGAGAAGGAATACTATGATGGGTGGGAGCATATGGAAAGACCACTAGTCATGATGATCGCACATATGATACAAGCAAAGAGCTCGACCCCACATGAGATTATCAGAGCTGAGTTGAGAGCATCATCCATGGTGGTTGAGGCCTTGGTCCAAGCAGAATTAGGGGCATTTTCCATCTCCATCAAAGTGGGTGAAGGCCAATTGACTGTCCGAATCAAGAGACTAATTTGATTGAAGACTTTTTGGGCATTTCGGACAACAAGGAGAGTTGGAATACCGAAAGGGATTGGGAGAATCCCATTGTACATCAACTTCTTCTTCAATTAAGTTAAAGAAATACCGAAAGGGGCGCTAGTTTTGGGGCCACCAGGGTGTCCATTGTCCAAGATTATAAGTTAATTTGCATTTCTTAGCTTTGTAATAAATGTTGCTACTGTAACTAAGCTATAGTTAGGGACTTACCACCCATCCATAGAAGGAAGGATTGTTTCATGGTTCCATTGCCAGGATACCACTCAATCCCTTGATTTGGTGGAACCAAGGCACCTAATTGCAAGCCAAAGCTTTGTGCTAGTGCTGATTTTTACTATTAGCTGAGAAATTACAGCAATATGTCTTCATACAGTGAGATGGACTCAAGCAGCGATGATGCCTCTCAGTATGAACATTCACATGGGAATGAAGGAAATGCAAGCAATGCCTAACCTTGGACAAGGCTCAAATGGACAGCAAGCTGTAAATGTTGTTGTTGGACAAGATGCATGGCCTTCAAGGCATAAGGAGGCAGATGACAAGCAAAGTGAAGAGGAATTTGATGACCAGTTCAAGAATCGGATGAGGACAGCAACAAATCTGTTTGCTGAATTGGCAAAGGATCCTCAATTTACCCGATTTTTAAATACTCCAAAGAAGGATAACAAAGGCAAAAAGAAGAAGAATACGTTTTTAACACCTTCGGGACAGCAAGGTGCACCGAAGCCGATGCCAACAAACCCTTCATTTCAAACTCCCAAAGAAGCTAATGAAACTAAACACTTGGTGCCTATAGGGCAAGAAATGCAAATGCAAGGCCATCATGGAAGTGCCAATCCAATGGAATTTGGGCAGCCGGACATGCCTACTATGATGGGGCAGCTAGGATATTTTGGTAGAAGCACGATTTTTCATGCTATGGTTGGACAAGGACCACATACACGAATATATGGCACAAATCTCTATGGTATGCAACAACCAATGCATGGTGTGCAAGGCCTAATGTATTCGGGTATGACTGGAAATATGCAAAACCCTATGTATGGCAGCATTGGCTTGATGCCTGGGGACAAAGTAGCATGCTTGGTATTGAATTTGTACCCCCGACTCCTTATGGGGCTCAAGGAATGAATGTTGGTCATGCAAATGCTCCATTTGGCATTGGTTTTGATGTAAATTCAACAAATGCATCCTTTTTGCAACAGCTAATGTATGACAACTTGACACCCAAAGGGGCAGCAAAAGACTATGATAAGGGTGGCAATGAAGTTTGAGTCTTTCAATGGTGCACAAGATAGATTGAAAGCTCTGACTTTCATTCAACAATTTGATGCAATCTATTCAGGGGGGAACTTCACCGAGTCCTCGAAGATTCAAAAGGTAGACACTCTCTATTGGCATGGCATCCCATCTAGGCATCAGAGAGAATGAAATGGGACCCATGGGAAAAGTTGAAATGGCATGTAAAGGCCATGCAAAGCCCGTCACACCGCTCATTGAAAAGCATCAATTGCATATACAAGGATATGTAGACAGCAAAGAGTTTTTCATTGCTCTACTTGAGGGTTGTGATGTATTGCTTGGTATGACGTGGTGTCACCGTATGCATGCAGTGATTGATTCTCGTGTAAAAAAGATCACTATTCAGCATAAGGGAAAGATACTCACACTTGATGTAAAGTTGAAAGGTGAATCTATCCCTATTGTATCTACAGCTGCCATTTCAAAAGTAATGGAAAATCATCTTTCAGTGTACTTGGTTTTTACTAAGGATAAAGATGATAGTGAGAATGTTGGGAACATATTTAAGTTAGAGAAGGATTGCATGTCATTTCTAAAAATATACACTCATTGCTTCTCTCATTCACTTCCAAGGCAACTACCATCTGAAAGGCCAGAAGATCATGATATAGATCTTATCTATGGAAGTAGCCCACCTAATAAGCCACCATACAGAGTCTGCTACCTAACAGGAGGAGATTATGAGTTAGGTGAATGAGCTGATAGAAAAAGGGTTGATTCAGCCCAGCTCATCTCCTTTTTGTTCTCCGGTGCTTTTGGTGTAGAAAAAAGATTATTCATGGCGTATGTGCATTGATTATTATGCTCTGAACAATATCACGATAAAGAATCGCTTTCCAATTCCTCGCATCAACAATGTTATGGATAGATTGCAAGGGGCAGTCATATTTAGCCATATAGATTTGAAAAGTAGGTATCATCAGATATGCATTAGACCGGAAGATGTGCCTAAGACAACTTTCAAGTTGTCTTTTGGATTGTATGAGTTTCTTGTTATGCCTTTTGGACTTATGAATGCTCCTGCCACTTTTAATTACATGATGGATCCCATCTTCAAACCACATAAAGGATTTGTGGACACTTTCTTTCATGACATGATTATCTATTCAAAGAACAAGGCAGAGTATAGAAGACACTTGGACATTGTGTTCAATGAACTGTGTGAGCATAGGCTAGTTATCAATGAAAGAAAAGTGAATCCTTCTTGCATGAAATCCACTTTTTGGGATATATTATATCGGCTGATGGTATTCGCACGGACCCTGCAAAGGTTGAGGCAATACGATCATGGCCACCTTTGAGAAATGTGCATAAAATCCACAGATTTTTGGGTTTATGTTCTTATTATAGGAAGCATGTATGCGGATTTGCTGAAATTGCATCTCCATTGCAAGTTTTGTAGAAGAAGGATGTGCCATTTAGATGGACAGCAGTGGAAATTTCAGCATTTGAAAAGTTGAAGAAAAAGATAACTTCAGATTCTATGCTTGTGTTGCCCGATCTAAGGAAGTCATTCCTATTTCAATGTGATGCATGTGGTAATAGCATTGGGACTGTTCTTATACAGGATGCTCGAGTTCTCCCTTATGAGAGCCGAATTCTCCACAGTGTAGAAAAGAATTTGCAGATCTATGAGAAAGAGCTCTTGGCTGTAATTCATGCATTGTCGACGTGGAAACATTATTTGTTGAGGGCTGATTTTATAGTGCAAACAAACCATCAAACTTTGAGGTACTTTCAGACACAGATAAAATTATCAGAGAAGCATATAAGATGGGAAAATTTTCTCTCTATGGTTCACTTTCAAATTGTATATATTGATAGTGAAAAGAATGTTATGGCTAATGCACAGTCATGTAAGCCACAAATTTCAGCCATCAGCATGGTTTATCACATTGAGTCGAATGCCATGAAAGAGCAATATGTTATTGATTCGGATTTTGCTAATGTTTATGATTAGCTTTGCAATGGCCAAAGACATGAATATTTTGTGCTAAGAGATAGATTTCTGATGATGTATGGGTGACTGTGTCACAAAGCAATTAAGGCCCAGAGTTATCACTAAAAGTCATAATCCTCCGTATGCAGAACACAAAGGTATTGATGCCACGATCAAGGCAGTGAAGCATTTCTTTTATTGGCCAGCTTTGAGGCATGATGTAGAACATCTTGTTAGGACATGCATCGTATGTTAAAAGATAAAGCATGATAGGCAAAAGATAATGGGTTTGTTGCAGTCCTTGCCTATTCTAGATAGGTCTTGGCAAAGCATTACAATGGACTTTATTTTTTAGCTTCTTAGGATACCCACAAGGAATGATGGGATATGCACTATCATTTGCAGGTCTAGAAAACAAGCCCATTTTATTCCAATGAGGAAGAAAATAAAGGCTGATCATATGACACGATTGTTTTTGCAACACATCTTTAAGTATCATGGTATACCATAGTCGAATATTAGTGATCAAGACCCTCAGATGACCAGTTTATCTTGGAAGGGATTGTTTGAGAATATGGGTACCATGCTGAAATTCTCACCATTATTCCATCTGCAACAAGCAGATGGTCAGTGTGAGAAAGAAAATTCCACAGTGTTAGATCTTTTGAGATGCTATGTTTCAAACCAGAAGACACAATGGGAGCAATATTTACCCTTGGTTGAGTTTACTTAGAACAACACATTACATAGTTCCATGGAAGCTCCATTTGAAGTAGTTAAGGGTGGCAAGAATCTACCACCTATTCTACAAACTAGGGATAAGATCTTTGAGGTTGATCATTATGAGGAAAACTTAAATGTAGCCTATGCAAAGATAAAGTATGCACTTTAAAGATCGCAAGAAAAGCAAAAGAAGGCAGTTGATTGCCACAGACGTGCTTTGCAGTTTACAGAGGGTGATTATGTATTGTTGTGTTTTGAAAAGGCAAGGTTGAAAAAGATAAAAGAAAGAGAAAGATTATATCCGAAATTGAGTATGAGATACTATGGCCCTTTCAGATGTTGGAGAATATCAATGATGTGGCATATCGGCTGAAATTACTTCCACATTGGCAGATACACAGTGCCTTTCATGTCAACTTGTTGAGGCCTTTTCATGGTGATGTGTTAGAGAGGATATGACTATTGGATAAGATTTTGATACCCGAGCAGATTTTGGCACATAAGGAAAGAAAGGTAGAAGGTAAAGTTTCCAAGAGATACTTAGTAAAATTTCAAAATTATTCACCAATGGATACCAAATGGATGGAAGAGGATAACTTGGTAGACCATCCTCAGTTGTTGCAAGTTTACCTAGATACCTGTCAATTAGAGCCGACTTTAGTTCGGGCTCTGTTAGGTTCAACAGAGTAGGGCCCGAAGTATTGCATGATGCTCAAGGGGGAAGTAGCACTTCCACTCCTCCGGTTACGGATAGCTCTCATATGTAGTGGATCTCGGATGTATTCAACATGCATCCAAGGTACTATGCTGACAATATGTTTGCCATGAGGTCACTACTTTAGTCACTGTGAGATGTATGCAAATGAGTATGAGTTTCACCCGAGTACTCGAACTATACTTTTGCATCACCTTATGATAAATTTGGCATGAAATTTGCCTCAATTTTGAGACAAAAATTTTGATCATTTTTAGCTCAATTTTTTATCAACTTGAGAACCGCTTATGGTCACTTTGGGATCACTTTTTGCAATGATTGCTGGTCAGTTTTTGTAATGAGTTTGTGATTAGTTTGGGGTCACATTTGCAGTAGTTTGTGATCAGTTCTCAAATCAGCAAGTGATCAGTTTACGGTCAAATGATGCTCAATTTTCAATGGTTTTCTTTTGCCAGATGAGTTGAGCTCATGAGAAATAGACATGCCACATGATAATCTGACAATGTTTTTTAGATTCTACATGGGTCTTATATTACGTTATGATTGGCTGGTAATTTTCAGCATGTATTAGGCATATGGAATGGTTGAACAATAATGCGCAATGTTGTGTTAATTATGATGCCTTGTGAAAATTCCAGTCCACTCTTTTGCTTTTGATGCATTTGGCAGTGCAATCGAGGACAATTTGTAGGGACTTTAAGGGGGAGGGCTATCATGAGAACATGTATTTTTAAAACCTCACTTAACAGCTCGAGACTCGAGGAAATCATGAGATGTCAAAGACAAAAGTTGCTACAAGTTATCCCGCATAGATACTTGGTGGTATCTGGTGCCAGTTGTTGACCTAGGTCATTCATTTAGCCATAAGTATCAGTTTTGGTGACATTAGAGAAGTGGCGTTTAATGGTACCTAACACCAATCTGATGATCAAAGATAGTGCAAATACGCTTAAGAATTAAAGCTACCTAACCTATTTAATTATTGGCTAGTCATATTATTTTTTCAGGGCACCGAAATAATTATTAGATTCATTTTTAGTATTTAAAGACTAACAATTGATATCTAATTATGGATAATGTTGAAAAAACCATTTGGGAAGGCTGCCACTTGTTGAAAATGCCCATGCAAGACTGGAAAACGTCTTTAGAGGCTGGAGAGAGGTATTTTAGTACATTCATCCTACGAGAGAGAGAGAGAGAGAGAGAGAGAGAGAGAGAGAGAAGATATTTCCGGTCTGATCTACAGCCATTGGAGGACCTTCTGAGGCAACCAAGGGCAGGAGAAGACCAATCAACAACAGGAGACATCATCTATAGGCTACTGAGACAAGGCAGCAATAGTAAATGACTGATTTTCTTCAATTCTTCATGAAGAAAGTCTGAATTTTCTCTCTTCTCGGCATTCTCTCTCATCTCCTATCCTTGCTCCGAAGATTACAGCATTGAGATCGCCAGAGACTGAGAAATTTCAGATTTCACTTCTATGAACCCAAACTTGCAACAGAAATTAGGGTTTAGCAATAGCCTCAAGAAGCATGTCAAAAATTGGAACCTCCAAGACTTGGATTCAACAGGGCTGAAGCTGTTTTCAGTCAAATTCAAGTGGAGGGACCAATAAATCAATGAATTTGGGGCATTTTCCATCTCCATCAAAGTGGGTGAAGACCAATTGACTGCCCGAATCAAGGGGCAAATCAGACTGAAGACTTGCTAGTCATTTTGGATAACAAGGGGAGTTGGAATCTCAAAAGAGATTGGGAGAATCCCATTGTACATCAACTTCTTCTTCAATTAACTTAAAGAAATACCAAAAGGGGTGCCAGTTTTGGGACCAACAGGGTGTCCATTGTCCAAGATTATAAGTTAATTTGCATTTCTTAGTTTTGTAATAAATGCTGCTGTAACTAAGCTGTAATCAAGGATTTACTATCTATCCATGGAAGGAAGGTTGGTTTCAAGCACCATCATCCTAAAGAAATTTCAGCATATCCCTCTTCTTTGATTGCCGGTGAAGACTACATTTTGTACCCTCTACTACTGTCCTTCATCTTCCAATGTCTACTTCAATATTCTACTGCCTAGAGAAATGTGTTTCACTCCATCCACAGAGAAGCTCTTTTTCTCATCATCGACACCTCTACCCAAAGGACTACATTTTTTGCTCCCTTCATAGTGCATTTCACTCCCTTCACAGTGTAGATCCCTTCCAAGTGTTACCGCCTAATCAAGACAATGAAGTCATCTTTGAGCTCAACTCCATTGTATCAACATGATTCAATGCTCATCATTCCTCATTCTTCTTTTTTTGTTTTTGAGTTTTCTTTATCACAGTGTTAGCTATGCACTCTACGCTTCTCTCCATAAAGCCTATATTTCTCAACACAAGGGTCTCTCAAGTGGGGACCACTTTTGGAAGTCTTACATGAGTTTATTTACAATATCCATGTGGTGACAGTAGTTTAGTTGCAACAAAATCAAACATTAAACTTTACCTTCTCTTTTATTGCTGCGTACTTTGAAGGCCTTTCCAATGTATGCAAGTTAAATGGTTGGTTCTTCGGATGTGAGTAGAACTTAGCAAGATTCTCACGCGATGCTTTACAAAGAGCCTCTAAAGCCTTTTGAGTGGGTGTTGGTCCTTCTTTCCAAGTGGGGGGTGGTTTTGCTTTGAAAGGTTTTATCTATCCAAAGTCATCAATACTGACCAGAATCACCCAAAAAACTTTAAGAAAATCATAATCTAAATAATGTTTATATAGAATACCTTAACTTCTTCCCCTTGTTCTTCCTCTTTCTTTGTATTTTCTCTTCTTGTTGTTGAAAGATTGAAGGGTTTGAAAGCAGTACAATATTTATCTTGGGGTTTCACGAGAACTACTTTGTCCTCCAATCTAATCAAACGAACAGTATTAATGTGTATGGTTAAGAATGAGATGCACGAAAAAAAATTGATGACTTTTTTCAGCTTACAAAAGGTTGAATACATGAGGCAAAAGCACGTTACCTTTTGGATAGCTCTGCTGCCTCTTTATTCCATGATGCTAACCTCCAAATAAGATCTTCAACATACTAAAATAACATAAAGATATTAGGGAAAGATCCAACATCCCAAAAAAAAAGGCCACCATAAGACCCTTCTGAAGAGATCCCTGTTGCACAACATAACTGAAATTGACACTTATAGGACAATTCAAGAAGAAATAATCACCTGTACATCATAAAGTTTGATCCATTCTGGCTTGCAAAGTGATGCAATAGCTTCTAGGTTGAACACAAATTGAACAAAAGGGAGTACCTTTTGAGGATGCTGGGAAAGTACAAGCTTCCTGCAAAACAATGCCTGTAACCATTTAGTAGCAGTTAAAATATGGGCCAGGAATCAAATGACTTGAGCATCCAAATCTAGACAGCAGTAACTAGTATCATCCAGGTCATCATCCTTTGCAGATATCTTGCCAGTTCTTTACTGCCACAAAATAATTTCAAAAATTTTCTTGCAATATGTGATCCACATGGAGATGCAGACTAATTCTGAAAAATTTAAAGCATCTAAAAGAATTGGGAAAAACCTGAAATTGGTAAAGCTAAGCTCTTCTAGACGTATCAATACAAGGTAACCCAAAATGGTGTAGAGTGTTTTGTCAATGCACTGAATGTTGGGAGATTTGAATGAAAACAGTTTAGCTGTAAAAATCTCAAGAAGTTGCTTGTACCTGCAACAACCATACAGAACCTGCACAAAATGTATTTATTTCAACAAAATTCTGTGATCTAGCTCTCCATAGTATTATCCACATTTTCTCAATAATTCATACATCACCCACATCATGATCAGTTTTTCTTAAACTTCTATACCATCCTATTGCTCTTACTTTGCATGTTATCATGGATGTCATGATAGTGCTGGTTTCCCTTTACAAATCAAAGTTTCAACTAGAATCTCTACTTTTGAGACCTTGCTATATGTTGCCTACATGATCATTCCAGTCACCCAACATCCTTTGGAATTACCTAGCCCCAAAAATTTTCAAAGGATTGTCATAGGTTCCAGTTAAGGTGATTAAGCTCCTTAGTCCTCTTCTATGTAGCTGTCTTACTATCCCTTTTGTTAGCACACTGATTTAAGGATCATGCTCCTTACTTTCTATGAGCTTTGAATTGCGATGTATGTATTGCCACAATTCTCAAGTAATGAGCATTCGAGCCACAAAATGCCCCAAGCTAAGGCTACTTGTAGAGGAAAAGCTTATTTTCATCTTGATATGCAGCATCTCAAGATGTCGTGGTTGCATAAGCTCTACCTTAATATGTTTTCTCTCTCTTTTTTTTGCTACCCAGCCAGGCACAAGAGGGAAGAGTCAAAAGAGAAAGGGAAAAACTTGAGCATGGGCAGGCGGATGCTGTCATCTCCTGGTTGTGAGCTCTATAAGAGTCTCACAAAGACAAAGTAGCTCTCACTTTTTCCAGCCTTCTGTTTGAGTGCATTACAGTTTTGGATTGACTAGGAGTGTATTCATACTGGCTAAGCATTAATTACACCTAGGTGCATTACGATTTTATGCTGCCCACTGCCTGTGTTCACAGTGTGATGCTGGCAATCAGGACTTGCTGCATTTAATGCAGCTTTCAGCATCATGCAGCTACCTTTCTACCACAGCCAACCAGCATGGACAGGTTCTCGACATGGTGATGCAGCAGATTGGCCAGTTTAGGGGAGGACTGCTTATTTAAGGCATTCCCCCACGCTTGGCTGCTCATTCTTCTTTCTCCCCCTTTAAAGGTGCTGCACACTCTCTGTCATCCAGTGGATATTCTCCATCATCCAGTGCATTCTCTCACATCAGCCTGATCTGGTGCCCTAACTGACACTTCAGGCTACATGCAAGGACTAATCATTCTACTTTATATTCAACATTCTATTCATATGAGTGCAGTATTACCTTCTCTCTTCTACATTTATATCAATCCCTCTCTTCCATTCTATCTCGGTGTTCATTTTCTTCTTCTGTTGTGCACTCTCACATGGTATCACCACCAAAAGAGAGGACCTAGAGGTTCTATAAAAGAGGAGACCACACTCTATCTATTTGATGCAAATTTGTCGTGAAGATCACATAATTTTTGTGCTACTTGGACCTTCATCGATGTGTGTAGAGCATTGGCTAGAAAATATCATTTGAGGATATGGCTATGATTCTCATTACTCATCTACCATCTCCAAAGTATGATGTCTTCTACACCAGTTTACTCACCTCCAAAGCCCATGTCACTATTATTTGGGATGATCTTGCTCCACTTGTTTTGGAAAAAGATGCGTAGCACAACGAGATTGGAAATGGAGGATCCAGCTCCATCAAAGCTTTTACTACAAGTTCGAGAGGGGGCAACAAGATGGACAAGAAGGCTAAGAACAAGGAGGAGCAGGATGACACAAAGGATGAGTCACATTCTTCGTCTCCATGACAATATCATCTGAGGATATGGCTATGCATTATTCATCTTCCATCTCCAAAGTATGATGTCTTCTACACCAGTTTACTCACCTCCAAAGTCAATGACACTATTCTTTGGGAGGAGCTTGCTCTGCTTGTTTTGGAAAAAGATGCGCAACACAAGGAGATTGGAACTGGGGGATCCACCTCCATCGAAGCTTTTACTACAGGTTCAAGGGGGGACAACAAGACGGACAAGAAGGCTAAGAGCAAGGAGGAGCAGGATGACACAAAAAATGAGTTGCATTGTTTGTCTCTATGACTATAGCATATGAAAGGGTGTATTTTGGGCGGTTCTAGGTGTCTTGACCAAAGAATAGCTCATCAAGTGTGTCAACATTTACGAGGATCTTGCCACCATCTTACCTAGATGGTGTTGCACAACACAAGACCAAGTATGTAAGTTTTGACAAGGAGCCTGCCTTTGATCACATTGGCATCTTGCCTAGACGGTACTATATTGCTGCTTATGCTACTCTAGAGCTAACCGACACCCCTATATGGCAGTCTTCTCGTTACTGATCATCAGCACAACGCATGCTACACTCGTAGCATGTTGATCTTGCACATCCCATGTTGTTCATCATACATTGATTTTTTATCACATTCAGTTTTAGAGACATCTTGTTTATTCTCATGATCCACTACTTGGGAGTAGTCAACATCAATAGGTTTACATTAACTCCTCATCCCTAAGTCCCAAATGTATGAGAGCCCAAGTTGTGCACTAACAAGCACTATCCTGCACTATGTATCCAAAATGCACGTCTCTGCCCAGTCATCCATGACAATCACAATCATCCTTGACCTTAAGTAGCCATAAATACTAGTCTGGCTCATTGAACCACCAATTCACACTTACATGCCCATGCTTGTGATCTTGCTGATGACTCACTAGAAGATCGTGATCACTCTAGATTAAATCTATGAGAGCAGCAACAAAAGAGGATGCACATGAGAAAGATGAGGAACAACAAAGGCAAGAAGAGAAACTCAGCTGAATAATGAAAGGGCATTGGTACAATGCTCAAACCTTTCACATACAACAAGGCGTCGTTGTAGGGAGGGCGCTGGGAGAGAAAGGGCAGGAAATAGAAGAAGTCAATGACTCAAGTGATATTTCACCGACTTACAGGTGAGCGTGTAAATACACAAGACTAACCTAAAATCCTCTAGGATAGTGACCAAATCTTCTAGAACAGCGTCGCATGCCAAAAAGATGGATGAGGCCTTAAATAGGGACAAAGGAAAAACTCACCATGGCATAGTAAATTAGCTCCATCTCTCCATCTTGGATGCACTCTTGAACATAATGACATTGGATCTCAATCTGTTTCATGCAAGGATGAAACACAAGATTCTTGGTTTGGCCAAGCAGCTCTGAATGTAACCACAAATAGTTGTAGGCTATGGCTGTGGAAATCCAATATTAGCCAACATCTGTCTAAATCAAATAGCATCATGGGCAACCATACAAGCATCTCTATATTGAAACCAGCCTTCCTTCCATGGAGGGGTGGTAATAACCTGATTATAATTTAATTGCAACAAGCAATAATTAATGAAATGATGGAACACAAACATTTACTGATCAATCTTCCACATTGGACACCCTGTTGGCCTCAAAACTAGTGCCCCTTTTGGTGTTTCTTTATCTTTAATTGCAATTGAATTCGAATACAATGGGATTCCTTCAACCCCTTTACAATCCAAAAGCCCCTTGCTGTCAATAATGACCAGCAAGTCTTCAAATATATTTGCCCCTTGATTTTCTCAAGCAATTGGCCTCCACCGACTCCACGGAAAATGAAATTTGCCCCAATTTCGAATGTTGGCTGGTCCCTCACTTGAATCTTGCTAAGAATGAATTCTCATCCCTAAAGACTCAAGTCTTGAGGCTTCAATCTCCTAGCATACTTCCCGAGATTGTTGTCAAACCCTAATTTCTACGGGTTTACAACAAAGAAAAATACAATTTCTCAGCCTCCAGGGATTAGAATGATGAGATCTTTAGGGCAAGGTTGGGAAATGGCTAGAGAAAGAGAGAGCATGCTACATCGCGAGAGAATGAAAGAAATTAGTTGTTGCCTTATTTAGACAACCATGAAAGCTATCTCCATTGATGGAATACATCGAATATGATATTTGTTTGACCGAGATAGCCCTCAAACTGCTATCACCTACTGCTGTAGTCTCTTTAGGGCATGTGACCAGCTCCTGGTCATTGAGCTAATCAATACCTATTTGGCTTGTGGATAGAAGCCGATGAGCACCCTTCGTCTAATGCCCTGACCCTTTGGGGTGATCACTTGGGCTCCCTTGGTAAGATAACCATCACCTCTGTAGTCCTAGTAGATCACTGGGCAGCCCCAATGCACCCTTTGCCCGATACCCTGGCAACTTTATGGTGGAACGCCTTGGGGTGAAAGAACAATAACAAAAAGGGCTTGGCTAGTCTACTTCTCATGGCTCAGTTTTAGGCCTGAGAGGAGGCATTGAGATAAAAATGCATTAGCCTAACTTAAGCAGCCCCAAGACACACGTAATTAGTGAACGCCCCAAGACACACGTAATTAGTGAAGAAACCTTTTTTTTTTTTTTTAAGTGATCCTAGAGAGTAACCGTGTCCCACATGCCAAACCCTAATTTGGGTGCCCCCAAACTTTCTATAAGTAGGCTTGCTGCCCACAACTCTCTCTCAATGTCACTTTTGCAAGTTTCAAGAGTTGTATCTCTGTTGTCCACATCCCGTTCGTGGAGGACATCGCGGTCAAAGCTTCCCATTTCTGTTTGCTACCATTCGGTGCTTGATTTCAATCTCCATCATCCACATCCAAATGTCGCTTGTTGATCTCGGCACTGCCAAACTTGCGTTTGCTGTCAAGCGTTCCTTTCTAACTATAGGCAACCACATCCATGCTGCATTTACTGTCATTTGGGGCTTCTAGAGTTGTCGTCATCATCCAAGTGTTCTTGCCCACATCTAATGGCCTGCATTTTGATCTTCTCTCTCCTCCACAAGGTGTTCCACACTATCTCCTGCATCTTACACCCTATCACCCACAACAAACTGTTTGCATATGCCTTTCTAGCTGCCACTAGGTATTCTATCTCCTCCACAGTTTGCGTTTGCTGCATATTCTCTCTCCTCTATTTCCATATGCATCAGATCCAACCTTCTAGGCTGCATTTACTAGTGTTCAACACATGGAGGCTACCTTACTGCATTTCGAGATCCATTTCAGAGTACAACAATCTCTCTAGCTCATAACCTCTACCTCGACCCTAGAGACACGAGAGTTCAAGGTTCAATATTCACTGCACAGTGTGTTTGCTACATGAGCATCGTATATTCAGTAGTCATTCACTTCATTATCCATTGTGTTCATTGTCTCTGAGTTACCCTAACCCTAACTATGTTCTATGTTATCAGTTCATACTTTACGATTGGTTTTGTATTTTTTGTGTTTAGAGCCTTTTCTCATTAGAGAGGGTCTCTTGGTAGCTAGAAATGACCTGTCAAAGTGTTGTGGCAGCTACGGCAGCCTTCTCTTTGTCTCTCTTAGCTTGCATAAGGTTGGAATGACCCTCTCTCTCTCCCAGCCTCAAAAACATCTTTCCCACTTGCATGAACAAGCTTTTCCGAGTGGCAGCCTTCTAATCCCCTATTCCAACATTATTTGCATTATTATATTTATTTTTAGCCTTAAAATTATGAAAATGAATTTAATAATTATTTTAGTGCACAAAAAATTATTGTGACTAGCCAACAATTAAATTGGCTAGGCAAATTCATCTCCCAAGTTTTCTTGAGTCTTCTTTAGCACCTGGATCGACATTAAGCACCATTAAATGCCAAATCCCTAGTGTCATCAACTGACACTTATGGCTAATAAAATATCTTAGGCCAATTTCTCGCACCAGATACCACTTAGTATTTGTGCAACATTACTTAAGACAACTTTTGCCTTAGGCATCCACTGATTTCCTTGGGTCCTTGGCTCATCAATATGAAATAATCTCAATTGTACTTCGCATGTGCAACATATACTTAAACATTTGATTAAAACTTAATCCGAATGTTAAGTAAAGTAATCATAATTTCATGTCCTTGTGACAGCCCTCCCCCTTGAAATCCTTGCAATTGTCCTTGATTGCACTATCGGATGCATCAAAAGTAAAGTACTGTAGCACTAGAATTTCCACAAGGCATCATAAAGACAACATTGGCATCTACTACCAAACCAGGCTACTATCAAATACATGCATAACCTAGCATAAGATTCACAAAGAATCTCAAAAGCATTGCAAGAATATCATGGGATGCATCGATTACTCATGAGCGTAACTTATCTAGCAAAACCAAACCATAGTTTAGCATAAACCATGGCTGAAACATCAATGGCATCATAATACATATGAAAACTAATGAGCATTTACCGCAGATCAATATAAAATAAATAGTTTGTAATGATTAAAAACCAATAATCCAATGCGATCATAGCCGAGGCTTCACCCAGCATAAAATGATGCAAATGTATAGTTCCAAAGCTGTAGACAATAAACGATACCATATGCATACTAAACATAGTGACTAGTACACTAAATAGTGATCCCCTAGCAAACATACTATGAGCTACAATACCCTAAATGTATGCTGAATAAATCTGAGATCCACTATATCTAGAGTTGTCCATCACTAAGGAGCGGAGGTGCTAGCTCCCTCACAAGCATCAAGTAATACTCTGGACCCCTGCTTTGCTGAACCTTACTGAGCCCGGTTCAAAGTTAGCTCTAACTAGAAAGCATCAAGGTAAAGCTACAACAAGTGAGGATGGTCTACCAAGTCATTCTCCTCCATCCATTTGGCATTCATATAGTTCTAAAACATCACCAAATACCATTTGGAAACCTTACCCCTAATCTTCACTCTTTGTGTGCCAATATATGCTCAGGTACCAATATCTCATCTAGCTCCTCAACTTCAAGCTGAATTTCAGCTGATACATCACTTGGTACATCGCCATGAAAAGTCCTTAGTAAGCTCAGATAAAAGGCATTGTGTATCCGCCAGTGTGGAGGCAATTTCAGCCTGTCTTGTGCACCACTAAAAGGTTCAAACTTCACACTGTTGCCACCCTCATCATAGTCCTTTGATGGGCCTATGTGAGTCAAATCATCATAAAAAGGCTGCTGCAAAAAGGGTGCACTTGCTGCATTTCCATGATAGCTAGCACTATCAAATGCATTTGCATGACCAGCATGAAATCCTTGTGCTCCAACAACCCCGAAGGGTGCAAATGCATTTCCATATGGCCCACTTTGTGCCCCAAGTATCATGCCTATGCTGCCATACATGAGATTGTGCATACCACCTCACATACCCAAATACATTGGGTGTTGAGAACCATGTGTTGGATACTGCATACCATAGGGATTCATGCCATACATTCCCATATGTGATCCCTAGCCAACCATTGCATGAAAAATGGTGCCACCACCAATGTATCTTTGTTATTCCATGTTTTCATTTGCATGATTACCCTACTGACCATACTTCCATGGATTAGCAATACCAAGTTGGCCATGCATTTGCACTTGTTTTTTCCATAGGTACCAATTGTTTGTGCCATCATCAACATTGGGCTCTTCCAATGGAGGCTTAACCATTTCCTTCTGTTCTTCTAGCTGTCTCAAAGCTCTAGAATGTATCTTCTTCTCTTTGCCTTTGCTATCCTTCTTTAGGCCATTCAAGAATTGAATAAACAAAGGATTTTTTGCCAATTCAACAAAGAGATTTGTTGCTGTCCTCACCCCATCTTTGAACCTATCATCAAATTCTTCATCCTCTTGCTAGTCATCAATATCTTGAGGTATGGAAGTTCCTACATTTTGCTCATTTCGTACATTTTCAACTTGATATCCATGCTAAAAACCTTATCCAAGATCATGCATTGTGTTTCCCCCTTCACCATGTGAATGACCAACCTGAGATGCATCATCACCACTTGATCCCGTATCTGTCAGAAGTGGTGCAATAATGAAAGCGTAAACATAAGCTGTAATAAACTACTAAAACACAAGACAAAAGAGAAAGGGAAAGAAAGAACACAATACAAATAAGAACTCCGATGTATGCTCGGAAAATGGAATCCATATACCAAGACACGAGACAATACAGAAGCAATGTGAGTCACCAACTGTGGAGGCACTGGCACATGCTCCCTCTCTCCAAGAACTATCAGGTGATGAATGAATGTGAAGGAGGGAGCCTAAGAATATATAGGCCAAATAAATGCCAAAAATATGATTGGTTGGCCAACATTAAATGCTGGCCGACTGGCTGGAAATAATGCCTAAACACAATAAATGCTGGCAAATAAAATACCTAAAATATCTTTGTGCCAAGCCTGTTGTACCACATGTACAAACTCAACCATGAACTAACTAATCTACTAACACCCTCTCTCAGTTCATGGGTAATCTGATACAATACAATATACAATGATAATGTCGCATCATAGTACATACAACAATGTCCATCATAGTAGAACCATGGATACCCAAGTAGTGGGTGCTGCAAGGTAGGTTCAGTACGTACGTACGGATCATTACCGTACGGTACGTACTGATCGTACGTTTTGTGCACGTATGGAACATAAAAAACGTGATCATTTTTTTCATGTAAAATTTGGGGCCCAAAACGTGATGTGCCTAATGATTTCTACATCGCTTGGTTATTTGTGGATTTTCCTGGGCAAATTGAGACAAAAGCCCCAAACATGTTCACTGTTTCAGTGTTTGTAGGTTACGTGAGCTACAGAAGGCGCTAGCGTGCACAGACCAGGTACGTCTCGTCTCTCTCTGTCTCTCTCTCTTTGCGCTCTCTCTCTCTCTCTCTCTCTATGGGCTCACATTCATGCATGCTGGAGCCTTTTGGCTAAGATCAAGTGTAGTATCTGTTCTTATCAGTTTAATATCTGATACGTGGCCCATCGGGTCACTGCGATATTAACCGAATTTTTCCCATGGGGGCAACCCCATCCGGCAGCTTGCTGCCCGGGGTTGCGCGCATCGCCTTCGTATTGCACTGTCTCGGAGTGCCAGGCGCACCCCTCTTTTATATGCTGGAGCCTCTCTCTCTCTCTCTCTCTCTCTCTCTCTCTCTCTCTCTCTCTCTCTCTCTCTCTCTCTCTCTCTCTCTCTCTCTCTCTCTCTCTCTCTCTCTCTCTCTCTCTCTCTCTCTCTCTCTCTCGCGCACGCGCATGCGCATGCGCATGCTCGCTCGCGTTGATTCTTATGCACGCGCGCGCACATATTTACTGATGTTTTTCTCTCTTATCTTGCTCCAGGAGCCATCATGCCGAAACCAGTCAATCCCTATTGGAAGGAGTATACCAATATACTCCATATCGTCAACACTCCCGGGCAAGATGGTTCAGGTAGTCGCAGGTGGTCATGCAAATTCTGTAATTTGACATTGACCAGTACAATTACGCGTGTGGTGAAGCATTTGGCCGGCATCAATTGCACAAACAACTATAGCGTGTGCAAGAAGGTGCCAAAAGCTGTCCGAGAGAAGTTGATTGTTGAGAACTTCCCAGCAATGGGGGCAGCAGCAAAAGGCCAAGGATCCCAGAAAACACAAGACGCCTTGCACGATGCTCTTATTAGGGAGTTTGGTGATCCTCCTACACAGGTAGAGGAGAGTTTTGTGTCTCAGCCCGTTGCCTCAGAGCAGCCATCTACTAGTAGGAAGAGGGCTCGTGTCATGCAGGAGGAGGAGGAGGAGGAAGGTTCTAATGATGTGCATGTGCCTAGGCAAACCACCTTGCCTTCACGTGTGCATTCTCAGTCTTGGGTGAGAGAGCGTCAGAAGGTGGCTGAGATGGAGATTGCTCGCACTCTCATTGAGTGCAACATCAGTTTCAATGTCTTAAGGACTGAGCAGTGGAAGAGGATGGTCAGGGTCATTGCCCAAGTGGGTGCTAGTGCTACATATTCATGGTGTGGGCTGGATTACAAAAAAATGCGCACCACTGCACTTGACGAGCAAAAGGCCTTAATAGATAAGGCATTGGTCCCAGTGAAAGCTGGCTGGCAGTAGTTTGGATGCACCATCATCTCTAATGGATGGAGTGGTATACGCAGGCGTCACATCATAAATATACTTGTCTCCTCTTGTCTTGGTACTTACTTCTTGCGCGCTGTAGATGCAGGGAAGGTAGGAGAGAAGATCACGGGTGAGTTTATCTATGGGCATATTCGTACAGCCATCATGGAGATTGGTAAAGAGAATGTGGTCCAAGTTGTTACAGATAATGCATCCAACTGCAAGGCAATGGGAAAAATGGTGAAGGTGGAGTTCCCACACATTGTGTGGACTCCATGTGCAGCCCATTGTCTAGACTTGCTTATGGAGCACATAGGCAAACTACCTTTGGTGCAGCCCACAGTTTCAGATGCTACTAGGATGACCACATTCTTTCGAAAGAAGCATCAGGCTTTAGCCATCTTTCGTAGCCACAGTAATCTAGATATGGTGTGGCCCTCCAAGACCAGATTTGCATACATGTTTTTGGTGTTGCAAAGGCTCTTCAAGCTTAGGGATCCACTTTTGCAAACAGTTGTGGACCCAAAGTGGAGGGACATGTCTCATGCACAAAAAGAGGCGACCAAAGCCATTCAAAGGCGTATCCTAGATGAGTCTTTTTGGACAGAGGTGCAGGATTTGACAGTGGCTTTGCAGCCCATATATGTGATGCTACGAGTCATGAACATGGAGGGCTCCACATTGGGTCTGGTTTATCACCTCTTCATGCAGATGAAGAGCCATAACACAGCATGCCAAGCCTTGTCCCAATAGCGGTAAGTACTAGATTTTGTTCTTGTACTTCTTTATGGCTGCTTGCATATGCTATTTACTTATTATTAAATTTTAATGCATAGGCTATATAGTACAGCACATGCATTGGCCTTGCAATGTGTCTAAACTTTGATGTTGCTGATTTTTGCAGTCGAGATGATATCTTGACTCTTGTAGAGAGTCGGTGGAAGTTTATGAGTCATACCATTCATGGGATAGCTGCTTTACTCCATCCTTTCTACAAGACCCCAAGCTTGTTCCATGAGCAGCATCTCATGCAACTGAAAGACAAGTTCATCGCACATATCTTTGATGAGGAGGAGCAGCTTCAAATAGATGCAGAGATGTGCAGCTTCATGAATAACTTGGGACCATCATTTTCACGGGCGGTGGCATTGCGTTCGGAGGCTACTAGTCTTCCTCTCACATGGTGGCAAAGTTATGGTCGGCAAGGTCTTCCACATCTGACTTATTTGGCTCTACGTATCCTGTCACAGGTAACTCACTCTCTGTGCTCTCTCTCTCTCTCTCTCTCTCTCTCTCTCTCTTTCACTCTCTCAAGTGTAGCAATGGCAATTATCAAGCCAATGACACCTGCAAATGCACGATTGCTCAGTGGGTGCTTGTGAGCGCAATTGGAGTGCTTATTCTTTGATTCATACAAAGATCCGGAATCGCCTTAGCACTTCTCAATTGGAGAAGTTAGTGTATTGCAAGGCCAATATGAGGCTTGTGCGCGCCTACCATGCCTTGGGGACACCCAAGTAGGTTCGAACTAGTAGCTATTTACATGTTTGAAATATTATATCTCTATATTAGTATTTAAAATTTACATTATTGTTCAATGTTAACAAATGTATGCTATGTTGCCATCTTGAACAGGCTAATCCCTCACGTATAAAGCTGGTGGCTGATCCAAATCATCCAATCACAGATGAGGACCAGCATATTAGGGGCGAACAGAAGGAGATTTTGCGTATGCTTCATAGAGAGATGGAGGAGGTGGATAGGCGTGTAACGAGGTCACGCGCACGTGCTTATAGCATTCCACTACGTGAGCAAGCTGCAAATCCAGAGAGTGCTCGACAGAAAGGCATTCGCAGAGGGAAGCTACCCATTCGGACTCCTCGGCGACGTGCGAATGAGGCAGTTCGTCTCATTCACACTGAGGAGGAGGAGGATCTAGGTGATGCAGTCCAGGCTACAGGCCCTGTGATGGTAGAGCCAAAGTTTGGCGACGATGGCAATGTCATGGCGGGTGGAGACATGCTCTCTTCAGCCTCATCATCGTCCTCTTCTGATCATGAGTTTTGCTAGAGCCTAGGCAGTGGACTATGGGCACTAGTGACTACAGTCAGATCTAAAAATTTTGAATTTTCATATATTTCAGTTGGATGTTTCTATTTATGACATATGTATACTCTATTAGGAGCCATCTTGACTTGACATTTGTCACCTTGGTGGATTGTTCCTAACTTCCTTGTTAGCAATTGTACGTTGTTTGATGCAGTGTACTGTGTTATGTTTTGGCTCTTTATCATGTAGACTTCCTCAATGTTAGTTTGATAGTCTCAAATTTCACTTTTCACTATTCAGTGTTATGCACGTGTTAAATGTTTAATGCTTAAAGGTTTCAATTGTGATGTGACATGGTCATAAGTACTAAGTAGGGAATGTATATATCTTTATGCTTAATGTACAGTGGGAAACACCCTAAAATATCCTCTTGTTTATTATTTTTTTACAAAGGTACGTATTTTTACGTACATAAAAAATTTATCCATACAAAACGACGTATAGTACGTATCTATACGTGCCGTACATTACGTATGGAACCACCTTGGGGTGCTGTAAAGAAATGCCCTAACACAGAAACATAAACAGAAACCGTACGACAAAGCACAGACTGATAAAAGAACACAGTTAGGGTTAGGGTAACTTAGAGACAATGAACACAGTAAATAAATGAAGTGATATAACTACTGAATAATACGATACTCATGAAGCAAACACACTATGTAGTGAATGAATACTGAACCTCGAACTCCTGTATCTCAAGGATCAGGACA
Organism: Lygodium microphyllum; assembly: GCF_053477565.2. Lineage (NCBI taxonomy): Eukaryota > Viridiplantae > Streptophyta > Polypodiopsida > Schizaeales > Lygodiaceae > Lygodium > Lygodium microphyllum. The sequence continues at coordinate 23,257,181 of NC_141141.1, forward strand.
CAGGTAATGAACTAGAGAGTGTGTCGTACTTCGAACAAGATCCCGAATCGCAGCAAGGCAGCCTCTGAATGTCGAACACCAGCAAACACAGCAGTGAGAAGCTGGATTTGATACAGACAGCAATGAGGAGAGAGAAAGACTAAAAACGCATGAAGCAGGTGAGAGAAAGACTAAAAACGCAGGCAATACAGCCTGCAGGAGAGAGAAAGGCTAAAAACGTAGGCAGGCCAGCCTACAGGAGAGAGAAAGACTAAAAACCCAGGCAGCAGGACTGTGATGACGTGGCAAGCTGTACGGCAATAGGTCTAAATAGGAACAGCAATCACCTGGCCGGAATCAGCTCCAAACTACGTGAAGAGGGTTGGAAATCAGGCACCAACTGATGGAGATAGCAATGGACAGCTTCGGCTGAGATGTCCTCCGCGAACGGGGTGTGGGCAGCAAGCTGAAACACCTGAAATCTGCAAAAACGAGATTAGAGAAGAGTGGAAGGTTGACTGCCTATTTATAGAAAATTAGGATCTAGATCCTCTCCCACTTAACTCTCTCGATCCGCTCCCCATTTTAGGATTTTGGCTAAAATAGGCAAAAAATAAGCATGTTTTGGAGCTATTTAAGTGGCCAAGTGCATTTCTTAGCACAATAGGTGCACAAGCCACCACCAAGGTGCCTTAGAGAGAACCTCATGTCAATGTCGATTGTACCAGCTCCTGAAGGTAAAGAAGATCATAGCAACTCTCAATGTCTGTCAACAATGCCGCTGATGTAGCTCACGTGACCATCCTGTCACCAATGCCGCATTGCATAAATGACTATGGATTCCCCTTCTTTGACCAGACCGCCAAAGTGTCCCCTCATGTGAACTCCAGACGAAAGCCACCCACTCTCTGTCAAATAACCAGCCCATCATGAACCTAGATGTCAATCCTAGCTCCAAGATTTGTACCTGCCAGACGATACGTCAGGAATGTCTCTCTCTGGATCTTGTGCATTTGTATAGAGATATAGAGGAGGCACTTCTACTCCTTTTTCCTCCTGGAAGCCACTAACTCTTTACAGTCCTTTAGTAAATGACCGTTCTTGCCACAGTGGTAACACTGGGCCTTCGACTTCTTTGTCTTCGAACCCCTCTCTCAAGCTGCAAAAGCCTCACTGGAATTCCCATGTAGTGTATCATCAATGGATGTGTATGGAGGAGCCATCTATGGAGGATGTAGAAGAGAAGTAGAGAAAAGAAGGTAGTTGGAGAGGGAACACAGTCAAAACACGAGCACAAACTGCGAAAAAACAAGAGTTCACAGACAATATGACCCAAAATCTGACCAAAATAAGACAAAAGCCGCTGTAAAAAGTCAAGAAATCTGTTAAAAACTGCCAAAAACAGTAAGAACGGCCTGATAATGCAAGTGCCCAGCTAGAAGGAGATGCACAAACACCAAAACGCAGGCTGAAACGGACACGCAGGCTATGCGGATGCTGATGTCAGCAAAAAATGCAGGTAAAACAGGTCGCCTGGTTGGAGCAGTAGCCACCTAAGTAGCAAGGGTGAAAAGTCTTGAAATCAGCCAGAAAAAACAGCAGGAAAACAAATCTTGAAATCTGATACCATGTCAGAAGTGGTGCAGCAATGGAAGCGTAAACATAAATTGTAATAAACTACTAAAAAACAAGACAAAAGAGAAAGGAAAAGAAAGAACACAATATAGATTAGAACTCAGATGTATACTCAGGAAATGAAATCCATATACCAAGACATGAGACAGTACAGAAGCAATGTGAGTCACCGGTTGTGGAGGCACTGGCACATGTTCCCTCTCTCCAAGAACTGTCAGGTGATAAATGAATGTGGAGGAGGGAGCCTGAGAATATATAGGCCAAATAAATACCAAAATATGATTAGTCGGCCATCATTAAATGCTGACCGATTGGTTGGAAATAATGCCAAAACACAATAAATGTTGGCAAATAAAATACCTAAAATATCTTTGTGCCCAGCATGTTGTACCACATGTACAGACGCAATCATGAACTAACTAATCTGCTAACAGTATCACCATGTGAAGGCATACTTGCTATAATCAAGAGCAGCTAAGTACAATTTCAGCAATACTATAAAGCTTCTGACTTGCAGTTAGGTGCCTCAAGTGCATCAATTCACAGGATTTGATGGTATCCCAGCAATGGAACCATGAAACCAACCTTCCTTTCATGAAGGGATGGTAATAACCTGATTATAACTTAATTACAACGAGTAATAATTAATGAAATGCTGAAACACAAACATTTCCCAATCAATCTTCGACTTTGGACACCCTATTGGCTCCAAAACTGCACCTCTTTTAGTATTTCTTTATCTTTAATTGCAATTAAATTCCAATACAATGGGATTCCTTCAATCCCCTTCACAATCCAAAAGCCTCTTGTTGTTAATAATGACCAGCAAATCTTCAAATTTATTTTTCCATTGATTTGCTCGGGAAATTGGCATTCACCGACTCCATGGGAAATGAAATTTGCCCCAGTTTTGGATGTTGGTTGGTCCCTCGCTTGCTGAGAATTAATTCTCAGCCATGAAAATTGAGGTCTTGAGGCTTGAATCTCCTGGCATGCTTCTCGAGGTTGCTGTCAAACCCCAATTTCTCCTATAAAGTAGGGTTTACAAGCAAAGAAAAATACAATTTCTCAACCTCCAAGGATAAGAATGCTGACATTTTCAGAGCAAGTCTGGGAAATGGCTGAAAAACAAGAGAGAATGCCAAATGAAGAGAAAATTCAACTTCCATCGCAAGAAAGTGGACGAAATCAACTGTCTGCTGCCCTGTCTAGACAACCACAAAAGCTGTCTCCATAGTCCTTCCCCTCCACCTTTAGAAGATTCAAAACCCATTGACATAGAGAATACTGACTCTCCTCCTCCGTAGGTCATTCAGTGAAAGCACTTGAAGCGTGTAGCAGAGACAATTCCACCAGTCATTCCTTTAGTGTCAGTTCTTGCTACCTCTAGAAGTGACCTCCTTGCCTACCTCACATGTGTTGAACACCAGCAAATGCAACAGTGAGAAGCTGGATGCGGGCAGCAGTGAGGAGAGAGAAATACTAAAAACGCAGACAGCAGGTGAGAGAAAGACAAAAAACGCAGGTAAGACAGCCTGCAAGAGAGAGAAAGACTAAAACGCAGGCAACAGGTGAGAAAAAGACTAAAAACGCATGCAGGACAGCCTGCAAGAGAGAAAAACTGCAGCGACTGCAGCAGGAGAGAAAACTGTCAGGGCGGCAGCTGGGGCCTGCAAACGCAGCAGTTTGCTGACGTGGCAGACTGTACGACAACAGTGCAGAGGATCAGCAGTCAGTCGCCAGGTAAAAATAGCAGCAATCAGTGTGTGGAGGGTTGGAAACAAGGGCTGAGATGTCCTCCGCGAACGGGTTGTGGGCAGCAAGCTGATAACACTTGAAACCTACAAAAACGAGATTGGGATAAGAGTGGAGGGCTGGCAGTCAATTTATAGAAAATTAGAGTTCTAGATCCTCTTCCACTTAACTCTCTCAATCCGCTCCCCCTTTTAGGATTTTGGCTAAAATAAGCCTAAAATAAGCATGTTTTGGGACTGTTTAATTGGCTAAAAGCAATTCTTAGCACAACAAAACTCAACTTCACATTTTGCTCCAATGGTATTGAAAGAGGCTTACATGTTTTCATAACATACTTTGATAACATATCCAAGCCATATTGCCTTTGGGATAGCCATATACCATCATTACATCTCATCACCTCAATATCAAGAAAGTATCTTAGCTCACCCAAATCCTTCATATCAAACTTTTTCTTCAAAAAGTCCTTAACGTTAGCAATCCCATTGTCACTATCACCTATAATAATCAAGTCATCTACATAGATGACTATAATGACCAAACCTGCATCTTCCTTTCTCACATGAAGTGAGTGATTAGCACCAGAAATATAAAAGCCAGTATTGACAAGATACTCTCTAACATGCTACCAGCCCAATTTGCATCTATGTATCCAAATACTTGTACATTTTTACCTGTCTCATAAAAAATTCCATAATGTAAAGTAGACTTCACATATCTCTATATGCGTCTACCTATATCCAAATGAGGCTTCCTATGCATCTATATAAACTAACTAATAAAGCCAATAGCATAGCTAAAGTCTAGCCTTGTGATAGTCATGTAAATCAAACTCCCTACTATTCTCCTAAACATAGTAAGGTCTTCTATCTCATCCCCAATGTCAGAAATCAACTTCACATTTTGCTCCAATGGTATTGAAAGAGGCTTACATGTTGTCATACCATACTTGGATAACATATCCAAGCTATATTGCCTTTGGGATAGCCATATACCATCATTACATCTCATCACCTCAATACCAAGAAAGTATCTTAGCTCACCAAAATCCTTCATATCAAACTTTTTCTTCAAAAAGTCCTTAACGTTAGTAATCCCATTATCACTGTCACCTGTAATAATCAAGTCATTCACATAGATGACTATAATGACCAAACTTGCATCTTCCTTTCTCACATGAAGTGAGTGATCAGCACCAGAAATATAAAAGCCAATATTGGCAAAATACTCTCTAACATGCTACCAGCCCAATATGCATCTGTGTATCTAAATGCTTGTACATTTTTACCTGCCTCATAAAAAAGTCCATAATGTAAAGTGGACTTCACATACCTCTATATGCATCTGCCTATATCCAAATGAGGCTTCTTAGGCATCTATATAAACTGACTGATAAAGCCAATAGCATAGCTCAAGTCTAGCCTTGTGATAGTCATGTAAATCAAACTCCCTACTATTCTCCTAAACATAGTAAGGTCTTCTATCTCATCCCCAACATCAGAACTCAACTTCACATTTTGCTCCAATGGTATTGAAATAGGCTTACATGTTGTCATACCATACTTAGATAACATATCCAAGCCATATTGCCTTTGGGATAGCCATATACCATCATCACATCTCATCACCTCAATACCAAGAAAGTATGTTGTCATACCATACTTAGATAACATATCCAAGCCATATTGCCTTTGGGATAGCCATATACCATCATCACATCGCATCACCTCATCACCTCAATACCAAGAAAGTATCTTAGCTCACCAAAATCCTTCATATCAAACTTTTTCTTCAAAAAGTCCTTAACGTTAGTAATCCCATTGTCATTATCACCTCTAATAATCAAGTCACCCACATAGATGATTATAATGACCAAACTTGCATCTTCCTTTCTCACATGAAGTGAGTGATCAGCACCAAAAATATAAAAGCCAATATTGGCAAGATACTCTCTGATCTTGTCAAACCATGCTCTAGGTGCTTGCTTCAGCCCATAGAGTGTCTTCTTTAATCTGCACATATGTGGGATGCTCTGAATCCTCATAACCTGCTGGCTGCTCCATGTACACCTCTTCTTGTAATTCACCATGTAAGAAGGCATTCTTGGCATCCATCTGCTGCAAACTCCAACCTTTGGTTGCTGCCAAAGTAACCACCCATCTAACATAACTAAATTAATTTTCAGCTTTTTTCAACTTCAAAATTCTGAAAAATAATTTAATAATTATTTTAGCATCCAAAAATTTAGTTTTACCAGCCAACAATTAAACTAGCTAGGCAAATTCATCTCCCAAGTGTTCTTGAGTCTTCTTTACTCCTTGGTTTGGCACTAAGTATCATTAAATATCAAATCCCTAGTGTCACCAAACTGACACTAATTTCCTTGGGTCCTCAACTCGTAAATATGAAATAATCTCAATTACACTTCACATGTATAACACATATTTAAACATTTTATTAAAAATTAATCCAAATGTTAAGTAAAGCAATTAAAATTTCACATCCTCATGACACTATACTCTGTGTTCAACCACTAAAATTAGGGTTCTATGTAACCCATAATTAAGCCTCTTTAAACCAATAGCAAAAGCACAAAATGCTGAACTAATTTGTTAAATGGCTTATTTTTGGCAGTAGATCAAATGCACCCCCAATCCTCTACAAATAGGAACCTTGTGAGTGCAACTCTACATCCTTGATCATTCCTACAATTGGCGCCCACTTTCCTCCTCTTTTCCACTTCTATCTACACACCTACTAGCTGATACCTCAGTTCATGGAGTCCTTGGAGTGCTACTAGAGCTGTTGCTAGCCTTCTACTGCTAAGGTGACCCATCTACAGCTGTCACCTACCTGTTCGGCATCATCTCCGGCTGTTGGTCACCATCTACACCTGCATATGCCTGTTCCAGCTGCCACCTGCCTATTTGGGTGCTGTCGACTGCCTATCTAGGACTGCAGCACCTGTGTTTTCAGCTGCCAGCTGCACCCAGCCATTAGATCACCTCTAGAAGCTGTCACCATCACTGCCTGATCTGCATTTTGCAGCCAGGATGGTTTTGGACCAGTTGCACAATGTGTTTTGCAGCCAGCAGGCTGCCCTGCTGCTTTCCTCTGTCAGCAGCCAGATTTGGACAGGTTTCACAGATTGATCTATGTTTTCAGCTATTGATCACCTTCAGAGACTGCCTACTGCGTTTCGAGATCTCTTCAAGGTACACACTCTTGGAGCTGTCATCGTTGTCTCCAACTCCTCTTCCAGCTCACCTCATCCCCAATCCACCCAAAAGATAGAGGCTTGAGCCCATTGTATCATGCCAGCATAGCCTAACCCACTCATTCATTCTCTTGTCATTCTAAGCTCTCTTTACTTTGAGTTTAATGTATTCATTATGTTATTTTCGTACATTTTGAGTTCTCATTCTCTGTTCAAGCATTTCTTACATGGTATCATAGCTAGGTACACACACAAACACATAAGCCTTGACCTAAAAGCTTGACATTGAAAAGAAGTAAGAATGCAAAACGGGAAGATGTCTCATTCACAATCACCAAAGGAATATCCTCAAGAGCTAACTTCTTCAATGTGATACCCATTTTCATGGAGGCTCAAAGAGACTAGGAACTACCCCTCGAAATTTTAAATGCCCCTAACCTTCCAAATCATCCTACCAAAATGATATATGCAATTATTACTCAACATTACATTGAAGTCATTAGGATGAGGGCAAGCATCTATTGGTAAACCAAACTATACTACTACATCATGCCATCCAAATGATGCCATCTTTAACACATAGGGAAGTGCACAACAGCCTAGGTAAGATGCTGCTGAGGATCCGAAAATTTCAGCTCAGAAAGGACACACCAACATTGAAAAAGTACCATTCTTCAATCCAAACACATAAAAATCACTGAAAGGTAGGCTATACCTCATAGTGAGCAATTACTAAACCACACTTGGTATCAAGGCCTTGACTATGGTCACACTTGGTCCATTAGCAAATAGAAAGTAGACACGGTCGATTGTGATGAGATGACTTGCTGTATGAAGTTTAAGTATTTTGGGAGCAATTTGTCATCCCAATCCGTAATTTTGAGCTCTTGGAGCTCATGGTCAAGATTGATACAATGGATCCTAGGTTGACCCACATAGCGGTTAATCAAGTGTTCCCATTGCTCAAATGCTAGGTCAAGTGTTGTAATTGAGAGTGAAATTTAGGTAAAGGACCTTGTATCAACTCACTAAAGCATTACAGGCTCTCCAAGAGCAAACAACCTTTGGGGAGCTCAATGAGGGTTTGGCAAGGGTTCCAGCCCCTGAACAAGGTCCCATAAGTTCTAAGAATCTGACACATGCCTCATTAATTTAGATCAAGTTGTGTACCTAGGCCCATTACAACACATTGGTAAGCTCATATCAAAGCAAAGCTCTTGATCTTCCTAGGCTACTCTTATAAACCTTAGGCCTATCATTTGCATGATCCTCATACAAACTATATCCTAGAAAGAAGAGAGGTCATCTTTGACGAAAGGGACATCCGCAGCCTACTACATCAATAGAGAGCTCTCTATCTATCCCATAAAATACATTTCTTAAGATACTACCATCTAGGCCTGGCCTTCTCCTTGTTCTTGACCCATCTGCAGAGTCTTTGACTTCCACATCCCCTTCCAAGGACCCTTACCTTGTTGATATCAGTAGATCATGTAGGATTCAGGGATCCTTCCGTTAGATACAATCCTGAAAGGCCCTGGAAGATCTCCTATGCTCACACCTACTAGCTTATCTATGTCTATCTCTACAACAGATTATATAGTGCACTCTAAGTTGAGTGGTTAGCAGGAGGCTCTAAATCATCCCAAATGGCAATTAGCCATGGAGAAGGATCTAGAGAGCATTGCTGGAAAGGTACTTCATCAAGGCCACAAGAAGGTCATAGGGACCAAATGGATCTTCTGTAGAAAACTAAAGGCTAATGAAACATTGGATTAATACAAGACAATGGTACAAGGGTTTCAACAAAAGAAAGGAGCTAATTTCAACAAAAGAAAGGAGTTAATTATAAAGAAACCTTTGCACCTACAGCACGGTTGATATCTTTCAACCTATTAGTCACCTTGGCCTCTCATCATCATTGGCCTATCTATCAAATGGACATCAAAAGCACCTTTCTAAATGGATATTTGAATGAGGAAGTCTATGTTGAGCAGCGTCCCAAGTCTACTCTTCCAAATCATAAAGACAAGGTCTTTCATTTGTGGAAAGCCCTTTATGGACTGAAGCAAGCACTATGTCCATGGTTTTATGGAATGGATGATTTTCTCAGATCTCACAGCCTCCATTCTATCCCTTGTGACCCAACCTTTATATTAAAAACTTTTTAGAGGGGGTCAGCTATGTGCTTCTATATATTGATAAGCTATTCATTACATGCTCCAATACTTGGCAGATTTAAGGCACAACTTTGATCTACATTTAAAGTGACCAACCTTGGTCAATTATCCTATTTTTTGGGCATGGAGATTGTCTAATATGTGGATGGGATCTTTGTATCCCAGCAGAAATATGCCCTTCAATTAGTAAATCAGCATTGTGCACATGAGACACCGCATGTAGCCACTCTCTTAGACCCCACTGTGAACCTTTCAAAGGATCCCCATGTAGAACCTTTCAACAACCATACCCACCCACCATTGGAAGTGGGAAAGCTCTTATGGCACTAGGCGAGACTTAGCATACTCTGTTTCTTTACTCAATCGGTACTTCAATGCACCAAATATGTCTCACTAAATTTGTTACTTATATGTGTTAAGGTATGCCAAGTGTAATTATGCTTATGGCTTGCATTTTGGCACAACAAACTAACCTTGTACAGATACACTAAATTTGACTAGGTCAAAGACCTGAACACATGAATTTCCCATGGTGGTTAGTATGCTCTCCTTGGGCCTAGCTCCATGGGCTCAGCTCTAATCGTTTGGTCAAGCCATAATCTTATGTGTGTTAAGATATGTGAAGTGTACTTATGCTTATGGCTTGCATTTTGGCAAAGGACTAACCTAGTAGGGATACACTGATTCTAACTAGGCCAGAGATTCGAATGCTTGGTTTTCCCATGGTGACTAGATATTATCCATTGGCTCGGCTCCAACCATTTGCTCGAGCCATAAACAAGACACCGGTGCTGCATCTTTTGCCAAGGCTGAATATCAAGCTCTCTATGATGGTATCACGGAGGACATCTACTTGAGGGCTTGTTGCAGAGCTTGAATTTCAATGTTCCATTCCATTAGTGATTTACTCCGATAGCCAAAGTGCAATAGCACTTGCTGGCAACCCCATCATCAGCCCAAAGACAAAGACATTGGAGTGCATCACTTCACCATAGAGAAGGTGGAGCTAGGCCCCATCCACCTAGAGTTTGTGCCATCATTAGATAACTTCAATAACATCTTAACCAAACTAGTCAATCATTGAGTCTTATATTATCTTCTTCCATGGATCAGAATCAATACTCCCTCCCCATTTGATATCAGCATGATGAGTATAGGAGGTCCGCATAGCTTTCCCTTCCACTATCCAATGGTGAAAGGGGACACCATTGGACTAATGCCCTGGCTGCTTTGGGGTGGGCCTTTTCAAGTTTTGAGAAGAGGGTAGAGATAGACCATTATCTTGTCTTGGGCCCAGCCTTTTTGGGTTTGAGAGGGGTGCTGATCCACTAAAATTAGGGTTTTGCTAAACCTGTAATTATGTCTCTTCAAAGTATCCACAAAAGCAAAAATGCTGAAAATGTGGCACATAGTCAGCCACCTTAAAACACAGGTCTAGAAGACAAAATCTCCAATTTTCTTACGCCTGCTCAGAAAACTGCATGTCTAGCAACCTTCCTGGTATAGCACTCAGCTCTTCAATTCATTCCAGGTTTTAAAAACTGTCTCATATAATTAGCCACCCTCCCCCATGTCCGATGAGTGTTTCTCACACATGAAAGCAAAACCGAGCCTTCAACAACTGCATTCCCTTGAAAAAAATCCACCATAACCTTGATTCCAACAACTCATGATTTTGTTTTTTCAACTGAATGATGCCCACCATGCACAGCATTGATCCTCTAAGACAAGTGACACTTGATCACAAACAAAATGAGCCCAGAAGTCCAATGGAATCCTCTTGGGTATAGAAGTTAAAGCCATACCCACCATGGATACATTAACTGCCACAAGTACGACCCTCCCAAGGAAGGCAGAATGTCTCTACACATCGTATTTTAACCAACAAGCTCCTGGTCAAAGCCACAAAGGCGGACCACCTCTTGGGGGACTAAACATCAATTAAATGGATCGACATTCGGCCAGACAACACATGAATTGAGTATGTGCCAGAAAGCTTCACAAGTCAACAGGAAAATTCATTTAGTTCCTGCCAGCTACACATCTAATTTTCCTGTCAAATAAGTACATAATCTACCATGGAAATGCAGTTCTACAGCATATATGACCCGATGTTCACGTCCCATCGAACAAAGCAAGGAAAACAGTAATGTTCAAGCTCCCAATTTAGAGACATGATCCCACACTTGCCTGTGTCAAGAAGATCTCATCCTGTGGATGTGAAACGTTTAGGGTAGGCAAGACCGCCTTGGCATGGTCGTCAGGGGCGATGTCTGGAAGAGCTTCACAATTGTAGTCGTCTACAAGTCTGACGCATGCATTGAGCAGGTCAAGCGCAGAGAATCGTTTGTTCTTATGGCGCTTAGAGTAGAGGCGGGACTGATAAGCGGCTCCATGGTGGAGGAAGGTAGGGCAGGGGCTGTTCTCATCCATTTTTCTGGGGTCGGGAGGGTCCGATCTTATTCTGCTTGTGCCAAACAAGGAGGCAACTATCTGTCCATGGCATGCCCTTTCCGGTCGAGCGAAGGATGCCTTGATAAGAAACACAGAGACATGGCCCCAGAAAGTCGATGGATTGAATCCCCAAAACCCTAAAGCCTAAGCCCTCCTTGGGTTCCCCGGAAGTCCGTTTCATGTGACAGTTGGTTGATGTCTGCTGAAACCGCTCTCGTCCAGGTCAAGCGCGGTCGTTTGCGGCTGGGGGTTTGGGCAACCCTGCGTAACACTTAGCGCGACCATGCATTTACAACCAATCAAAAAAAGTATGTGTCTTTTTTTTCTTTTTTACAAACTATGTCCATTTGGTGTGTAAAGATAGACGCCCATGTTCACGACCAGTTTCAAAAAGTGCATGCCCACACTCTGGGCGGGGGTTGGTCGTCCATCACTTGGTGTGTAACTAGCCTGAGTCAAGGTGATCAAACGCACAACGTGAACAAACGCACACATATTCCATGGCGATCACACGAGCATTAGGACAGGAACTACTTAAATTGTATATTGGTAAACATATCAAACTGATTGGGTCAGCTTATTAAGCTGACAAACTGACAGCAAAAAGTGTTGTTGCCCAACCAATAAAAAATAACATTGAGCAAGCAACCCCTTTTGAGGAGGTGCTAGCAAGGGAAGGTAAGGGTTAACATAGCCACACTCCCCGTAGACACAAATGGTGTGACCCAAGGTTAGTGGAGGCAGTAGCATTCTACTTGCCTTAGTAGGGTTGGGGTCCCGCTTATTGAGCTAACAAATTGACTACAAAAAGTGTTGCTACCCAAACAATAAGAAACTCCTTATCTCCTTCACCCTACTAACACCAAACTAGCAATCCCTTTTGAGTAGGTAAAGTTTGACACTCCCACTTGCTTCCAACTTATCCCACCCTATCCAAGACCTCCCCGCGTCTCTATTGAGCCTTGCTTGAGCTTCTACTATGGTCTCTTGCTACTGTAGTGCCTGCAGGACAACATGCGTGATTTGTGCTGATAAGCTCGTCCCCTTTCCTAATCAATTTGATCCATCCACCTCATCTCTAGCTTGTGGCACTTTCTCTCGATCTTGGGCAATCACTTGGCATTGTATCCATCACCTTTGGCATGAGTTTGGGCATCATTTGGAGCCCCTAGGATCGATTGTTGTCTCATTGTTTATGACAAGTCTATTGTAATACCTCTGGCACATCCCATTTCTCAGAGTTTTGGAGCTCTTAATGATGTCTCTCGGTCCTCATTTGATGTTGAACCTTCGGTATATCATTTGGACATGTCTTGAGATGCTTTATGGGATGTATTGAGCTTGCACTGGCTCAATTTTAGCAAAGATTTCACTATTGTAATATAGTGGGCAGTAAGCTTTTATCAAGAAAAGCTAAATGCTTATTGTACTTCATATCAATGTATTAATGCTTGGCATTGGTCTATGCACTTGAGTGTATTATTGAAAGCTTGGTTATGGTTATATGCCTTGGTCATTTCAGTGGCTTATGCAGTTACATGCTTGAAGAATCTATTGGGTTTTATGCTCTTGGCTTATATATATCATATATCTTGGATACTTGAATGTCATGTACTTAATGTTTTGAGCTTGCATTGCTCATTTGGCATTCAATTTTTTTCCAGTGGGAGTTACATGTGCTACTTTGGATATAACATAGAGCTTTGAATTTATTGAGTTGAGCTTGCGCTCATTCCATTGAGACAGTGGGACACTCACTTCATGTACATGCTCTCTTGATATGTATTGGATGTAGTTTTCGTATAGTGGGCTGATTTGATCACTTACTTTGGGCCTAACACTTATGTCTATCAGTGTGTTGTCAGTGATATTTATATGCTTCTAGGTTATATATATTGATATTTGCTCATAGGGTTATGCATTTGGCAACTCTCTTCTCTTTACTTTGAGATCTCCTATGTATATGCCTACCGCATGTATGGTTACTTACACACTACACTTATGATAGCCTTCATTGCCGGTTGTTCCTAGAATTTCTTTCTTAATTGCTCATACTCAATTGTTGGATATTGCTATAGTTTATTACAGTAGCCTGTCGTTTCACTTTTATGCATTCTATCTTAGGGCAATCACTTGGATTTGATAGTTACTCAATTCTAGTTAGTGAAGAGCTCATCCTTCTAGCAATTTATCTTGCTTAGCCTTTGTTTTGGTTGTGATTTTGGGCTGTTTAGCTATCATTTGCATCACCTTATTTGTCTTGGATTGTGCTTTCATCTCTTGCATTATGGCTGGTGGATAAAATGATAGTGCTATCTTTAACATTGAGAAGTTAAATGGCACAAATTACAGCTATTAGGAGGCACAAATTTAGCAGGATCTAGTATATAGATTACAAATTAAGCCATTAAGACATGATGATGTAAAGCCCAAACATTTTGATGTAGAGAATTGGGCTAAACTAGATGAGTTATATAAATATACAATCATTTTGTCACTCTCTAAGCACGTCTACTATAATGTTGTCTCTGATGGGCAAACCACATGGGAGTTATGGGATAAGATTTGCAATGTCTATGATAAGCAAAGCCCAACTCATGGACCTTCTGTATGGAGGGGACTTTCATATCCACCCACTTAAATGAGTTTCATTCTATTTTCAGTCACTTTCCTTCACAGGGAATTGAATTAAGGACAATCTTCCTCCCTTATTCTTGTTCTTGGTTACATTGCTTGAGTCATGAGACATATTATGTACTGCTATGTCTACACATATGCTTTGTTGGATGGGTTGAAATTGCAGGATGTAGAGGGTGCTCTATTGAATGAAGAGGTTAACAGAAAGAATGTAGATTCTTCCCACACCTCTCATGCTTTGACCATTAGGGGTAATAATGGTAGAAGCGCTAATGATTACCATGGGAGAGACTCTTAGCAGTCTTGTTCTTAGTCATGTGGATAATCTTGTGGTAATTCCCATGGCTGTAAGTTCACATTGACTTGTTACTATTGTAGGAAGCAGGGTCATATTTAGCCACTGTCATAAAATGCATAATGACGGGCACAAAGAAAAGGATAAAGTACGATTAAAGAATGACGATCGCAACATTATCCCTAGCAAGCAAGTCCAATGTCAAGATTGAAGAGATTAATGTTGTGCAGACCAATTCTAATGATAGGTGCAAATAAAAGGAAAATGTGCAGTTAAAGAATGATGATTGCAGCATTGCAAACCAATTCTGATTATGAGTATATACTTGTAGCTTCTTCTCTTGATATTTTATAGTCGACTGATGCCTCATCTACCTATGCTCAATGTTAGTTGTTTGATTCAGGGGCTTCCTTTCATGTCACCCCTCATCGACAATGGTTCCAATCCTATCGCAGTATGATAGGATCTACTAGATTGGGTAATGACTTGGCATTGGATATTGTTGATATTGGAGATGTTCAGCTATAGTTTCCTTTAGTCACAGTATGTTTACTTTGCATGATGTACACATGCATGTTCTAGCTTTGACCAAAAGCCTGTTGTCACCTGGATTATTGGATAATGCAAGTTATATTGTATCTTTTGGTAATTTCTCATGGAAGCTTACCCATGGAAATCTTGTCCTAGCACGAGGTGCACTCTTTATTACTTGTATCTCGGTCTATCGACCATGTTTTTGCAGCGGCTATAGTATCACATGTATCATTATGGCATCGCTGCCTTGGACACATGTCATTAGAGGGAATGAAAATACTTACCCATTTGTAGTATCTTCCACCCCTTGTCTATAAGTGTTTTGATTCTTGTGATCATTGTATTTATGGCAAACTCATAATTCGCATAAGAAGTTTGGCATTATACGCATAGGTGAGCATATGGGTCTTGTTCATTCCGATGTTTGTGGACCTATTCCCTACAAGTTGTTAGGTGGTGTGAAGTATTTTATTACTTTCATTTATGATTACTCGCATAAGGTTTGGGTATAACCCATAAAGAAAAAATCAGAAGTCTTAGCTACATTTCAATCTTTTATTGAAAACTAGTCTGGATATAAGCTCAAATGCCTACATAATCTAACAATGGGAGCAAGTACATATCTAAAGCCTTTGAGTAGTTTTGTGATTAGAGGAGTATTAAGTGTTGTCAAGCATTATCACATAAAGTGAAAAACCCTAGCGAAACATTAGATACGTAGGATGTTTTTTATTTTAGTCATTTGTATGAATGTTTGTCTTGTTGCTTTATAGCTAAATTTTTTGTGTTTGATCAAACTAGGATTTATTTTTGTCTTTTTTTTTGGATTTGTTGTGCTTGAAAACTTGATAGTCTTGGTCAAGATTGGTATTTTCTTGGATAGGTTGGAGCTAGATTTTGATTGAAGTTGCTGGATGTCCTAAATCAGGTATATTTCCTTGCCCATATGTTTGCAACACAAGGATTACGGGTTTACGACCAGTTCACAGTGCACTTGTTGGATACACTACACTTGGGGGTCGTCTTTTAAATTTTTTCAATTACTTCTATGCCATGGGTTGGGTCGATGTACTTATTGCATCATCATTGAGCACTAGCGCTGCATAATGCCCATTGCAGCTATATGCAATAAATTTAGATGCACATGCACTTGAGAGAGCACCTTTTATTGTGCACACACTGTTCTTTGTACACATGAGAATTGGGATATACATCATGGAATTAGGAACCTCATGATGAGAGGAGAGGTGGTTGGGTGAGTTTGAGGGTCATAAAGGACTCCTTCAATTGTGAGATGGATTGTTTACCTTGAAAGGGAGCGATGGATCGAAGGTTGGACTTGAGAGCTATGGCGGGAGAGTAAGAGCAAGAAAGGGAGAGACTAGAAATGGGAACTCCAATAGTCACAATGTGTGACTGGGCCTTCCTTTATTCAAACTGTTACTAAAAGAATAAAGAATAAAGTGACGATGACGGGCGCCCACCACCTGCAGTGTCCAGTGGCGGTGACTGTCAGTGTAGTAATACACGGGCGGCTAGGCAGAGGCGCCTTCACCCCCAACAACCTCCCACTTAAAGGCGAATCTACCCTAGTGAGGAGTGAAAAGAAAAAGAAAAAGACAGTACAACGTGTACACATGTACAACAAGATGAGGAAAGATGTCATCTCATCCCACGCCCATCAACCTCCTGAGGAAGGTAAAGCGCTCTGTAAAGAGGCTTTTCGTGAGCAAATCTGCAGGATTCTGGTCAGTTTGAGATCTTGACAAGATCAACAGACTTGTCCTCAATGACCCCACGTATGAAGTGATACCTCACCTCAATGTGTTTCATCTTCGCATGGAAGACCAGATTCTTGGCTAACTGAATAGCACTCATAGAATCCGAATGCAGTGTAGGGATAGCATCAATACCAAGGTTAGCAACTAAACGACCCAACCAAATGGCCTCCTTGCAAGCCTCAGTGGTTGCAACATACTCAATCTCTGTAGTAGAAAAGGGCCGTGCATTTTTGCACCCTGGACATCCAAGAAACATCACCTCCAGCATAGGTGAATACATAGCCGGAAGTGGACTTCCTACTATCTGCATGTCCTGCATAACCAGAGTCAGTGTACCCCATGACTCCTGTATCCTGGCTGCCATAGCATATGCACATATCTACAGAGCCCTTCAGGTACCTCATGATACCCTTCACAGTATCCCAATGCTTCTTGCCAGGTGTAGTCATACAGCATGCCACAACACCAACTGCAGAGGCAATATCTGGACGAGTGTCTATCATGGCATACATAAGACTGCCCACTGCGGATGCATAGGAAATATTGGCCATCTCGGCCTTCTGCTCTTCTATCTGCGGACAATCAGCCTGTGATACCTTCACATAAGACAGCCAATAGGCTTTACGTCCTGCATGCGGAAGCGCTCAAAGACTTTATGAATGTACTCCCTTTGTGACAAGTAGAGGAGTTCCTGATGCCTGTCGCATCTAATGCACATACCAAGTATGTGAGCGGCATGTTCCAGATCTTTCATCTCAAAGCTCTTCTTAAGCTAAGCCTTAAGAGCATCTACCTCATCATGAGCTTTCCCTGCTATCAGCATATCATCCACATAGAGTACCAAAATCAATAAAGAACCATCACGGGCTTTCTTCGTGTAAAGATGCGGATCCACAGCACTCCAGCTGTAGCCCTGTGACTGCATAAAGGCATAAAACTTATGATAGCACTCCCTAGGTGCCTGTTTCAAGCCATAAAAACTTTTCTTCAATTTGCACACTAGGTGCTCCTTGCCACGTTTTGCAAAGCCCTTAGGCTGCTCCATATAAATCTCATCATGCAAGTCCCCATGTAAGAAAGCCGTCTTGACATCCATCTGGTATAAATCCAAGTCAAGCTGAGCAACCAAAGCGAAGGCTAAGTGCAGGGTGGTCATCTTAACCACAGGAGAAAAGACCTCATCAAAGTCCACACCATGCTCCTGCTTAAAACCCTTTGCTACCAATCTAGCCTTGTATGCCAGCTTGGGGTGTCCAGGGGTACTTTTTAGCTTGTACACCCACTTGCATGGCAAAGCCTTCTTGCTCGTAGGCAAGGAAACCAAATTCCAAGTGTCATTCTTATGCAGGGAGTCTATCTCAGACTGCATAGCCCTCTCCCAGGAGTGACTGTCACCCCTACGCATAGCCTCATCATAAGTGAAAGGCTCTCCTGCACCTGTAACCAAGACATAATGCATCGAGGGCTGAAATCTATCAAGTGGATGTCTGTCTCTAGTAGATCGTCTCACGGTAGGCTCTGCTGCCTACCCAACCGCCTGTCCAACACCCTGACCATGAGTATCTGCTGCAGCTATAGGCTATCCAACAGGCTATGCGGGAGCTCTCGGCTCCTCCTGAAATATGACCCTGTGGATCTCAACAACTCTCTCAGGCTGCCTATGGATCTTATCTTCATGGAAGACTACATCATGACTGCGGATGACTTTCCACGCCTGCAAATCCCAGAGATGGTAACCCATCTCGCTTGCATCCCCATAACCAAGGAAAATGCATTTGATACTCTTGGGATCCAACTTACTTCTCTTGTCCCTGGGCACATGGCAAAATGCCTCACATCCAAAGACAGGGAGATGCGCATAAGAGGGGGGTTTTCAGTCCATACCTCCTCTACAACCTGGAAATCCAAACCACTAGAAGGTGATCTATTTATGACATGCACAGCTGTACTAACTGCCTCAACCCAAAAGCTCTGTGGTAGGCTTGCATGACTAAGCATATTGGGTACACGCTCCTGGATGGTTCTATTCATCCGCTCAGCCAAACCATTCTGGGGGGGTGTAGGGGGCGGTCAACTAACTCTTAATACCCCTCTCATCACATAACTGCTCAAAAGCACGTGAGACATACTCACCCCCATTATCTATCCTTAGGCATTTTAGCCTATACCCAGACTGGTTCTCAACCAATGCAAGCCATCTCTGAAACACAGCCAAGACATCGAATTTCAGCTTAATGGGATAAGCCCAAAATTTCCATGAAAAATCATCTATGAACGTAACAAAATACTTTGCACCACCCATAGACTGACAAGGCATGGGCCCACAGACATCCGAATGTACCAATGCCAAGAGCTCACTCATGCGTGGCCTACCAGACTTCTTATGCGTAGACCTAGTATGCCTGCCATAAAGAAAATGCTCACATGAATCAAAACATGCACAATCAAGGGGCGGTAAGTACTGCAAACCAGAAAGCATTTTCATTCCCTTCAAAGACATATGGCCCAAATGGGCCTGCCAAAGAGTTACATGTGGGATAGAACCCACAGACAAAACATGATCAAGGGAAGAAGCTGATATAATCAAGGGGCAGAGACTGCCAGCCTTGGCACCTCTCGCAATCACAAGTCTGCCACGAGTGATCTTCCATGCAGAGTCTCCAAAACATACATGATATCCTGCATTATCAAGCTATCTAGTTGACATGAGACTGCGTGTCAAAGCAGGTACATGACGTACATCCTGCATAACAAAATTGCTGCCAGAAGGAAACTGTAGCCTAACATTACCAATGCCCACAATATTAAGAGAGCTGTCATCACCCAAGCGCACAAAACCCGAAACAGTACGATATGAATGAAACCACTCTCGGCAAGGTGTCACATGAAAGGACGCACCTGAGTCAAAGAGCAAACATTGTGCATACATAGAGTGTATCTCTGTCATCTGCGAAGCACTAGAAGAAGCTGCTAGGATATAATCATCATCATCAACATTCTTAGGCTGCATAACATTGATCTCTTCAATTTTAACACCGGACTTTGCAGGTACTATGCTGCGATCAGAAGACTTATCCTGCACTTTGTCTTTCCCCTTATCTTTGCGCCTTTCATTGCGCAATTCATGGCATTGTGGCCTAATATGGCCCTTTTTCCCACAATGGTGACAAGTAACATCTGCATTCCTGCCACGAGATTTGCTACGTGACTTCCCACAAGACACACGAGAATCCCGTCCACAGCCACTACCACTGCCATGCTTTCCATATCCATCATTCCTGCCTCTAATTGTCATAGCATGAGACACACGAGAGGCATCCAAATTCTTATGGTTAACCTCTTCCTATGCAGAAGAGCACTCTACATCCCATGACTCATTAAGATAATTTCAAGGTAGCAGTAGAGGCACATAATGCAGTGCGGAATACATCCCATGACTCATTAAGAGTACCAAGCAAGAAAAGAGGAGTGACATCCTCTACAAAAGTGATGTCCTGCGAAGTCAAGTTCTTGAGTATAGCATGGAACTGGCTCAAGTGAGCAGACATAGCCACATTCTCCTTCATGCGCAGATCCATAAGCTGCTTCAACCAATACATCTGACTCGCTGGACTTTTCTTGTCATAGAGATTCTTGATTATATCCCACAATTGTCATGCACTTTGTTCTTCCTCAAATACATTGTAGTGAACCTGTTCTGTGAGAGACAATACAATGGTGGACTTGCATAACTCATCAAGCTCAAGCCATTCCTCATCTCGCATAGTTGCAGGCGGATGCCTGCTTAACCTCAAAGGTTTAATCTGTGATTTTTGCACCAAAACCTGCCAAATCTGGATCTTCCAATAAGAGTAATTCGTGCCATCAAGCTTAGTGATGTTGAAAATAGCATGATTAGTGGACGAACTCGCCATAATGCAAGTTGGAAGATTGTAGACAGTTCAAAACTGCTTGCTGTTTACTGCAAAAAATGACAAAAAAATCACCAAAATCGAGGAAAAATGGCGAAGAAAGTGGAACCAAAGCTGCTGCCCACCAAGTACTAGTGAAAGTATATCATTTCAGAGTGTTTTAGCATGAAAAATCCATGTCAATCCATACATATATGCTTGTTGTAATAAATTTCAGATTTCAGTAAAAGAGAGCTAACATTGCCAAAATCGGATCCCAAGGCAATCAGATATTGCCAAGACCAAAGCCGGCATCATGAGGGCATAGCATAAGCATATGACGGTCGATAAGCATGAATCCAACACCCAAGTATGTCATGCAAACATCTACCCCAGTAAGTAGGTACACCCCCCAGTCAACGGGGCAAAGTGTTCCGGCCACTACCAAAACTTGACACAAGTAGGTGTCAGTTCACAAAGATATGGATCCAAAACTGAGACTTAGCTCGTAAGCATACAGTGAACCAAGACATATGATGTATCATCCCAAAAGATAAGAAGTCCCAAAGTCTCAAGTGCCTGTAAAATGGCATGTAACGGCTCAATGTATAAAAGTACCGCCTGCTCAATGTCTGATAAGCATTCAAGAATGCTCCCACTGACACAAAAGTTGTATGTATGAGCTCAAGAGCTCAAGCCAAGGCAAGACACAATGCCAATGACATAAGTCCAAGACAATACATCAACAGTACATCCCGAACATGTAGGCGGTAGAGCATCCGTATGTAGTATCTGTAAGCATGTAAACATCAAATACATCCCAATCCAAACTCTGACAAGCCAAGTAATATCCAAGACTACTCTAGATAATCCAAAATTCATCCAAAGTGGAGCTTCAATGAGCACTCAAGCTCAACGTATGCGTAGGGTAATTAACCGTGACATGAGCATCAAGCCGCAGGCAACGGGTATGCATAAACCCAAGAAGCATCATTTTCAAAGCACATACCAATGTCAATAAGGGAGGCCTGAAATAAGCTCAAGCTTCCATAAGCATCCGAATTCAATGACAAGCTCAAAGTCGTCCCTTGATGATCAATACATCATAGCATAACCCAAGACATACATTCATAACCAATAGGCATATGTCAAAACATGAAAGATAGCTTCAGCCCAAGAGTATTCAACATGCATTTATTGTTATAAACTGTGTATTTCTAGCCCCAAAATCAGGCCCAAATCATCGGATTACATGTAGCTTCAATCCCCCAATCAATCGGGATGCAATAGGCATCAAACCGGTTATGTAGTCATGCCCAAACAAGCATAGGCATACAAATACATGCTGTCTCAGACCTAAAATCTGTTGCAGAAGATTTTGTCATCAGAATTTGGAAAATCTGACATCACCATCGCGTCCGAAGTGTGCCAAAACCCCAACTTAGACTCTTACCTTGCCTGAATCGGTTTCCGAACGCCCGAGATATGACAAGCAGAGTGATTTTTGGGCCAGATTTTGAAACAGGCGCAAAAAAAACGTGAGCTGGCTAGGGGTCTGCTGTCCCATGTGTCAACAATGGGGCCCAAAGGGGGCACAAATGAGGGCCAAAGAAGGCCTACACCAAGCCTCAGCAAGCCTTGATAGGTTGGAAGCAAGATCCAGGTGAAGGAAGCTCCAAGAGGTGTGAGCTATGGCTGCCGACAACTTGTTTACAGCCTGTGAGACCTAAGAACTGAAGTAAACCCTAAAAAAAATGATCAAATACCTCTGATGTAATGCCCTGAAGGTACCCAACAATGCCGGGAAGGTGCTCGAGAAGCCGAGGAGTGATGAGAGCTCGAAGGAGTCGGATATGGCTGCCGGGAAGGAGACCCAATGCAAGTAGGGAGTCAATGGGATGCTGAGAATGCCACGAACCAAGCTCAAGAGTCGAAAAGCAAAGCTCTGATACCAGTTGAAAGGGAGCAACAGATCGAAGGTTGGACTCGAGAGCTATGGCGGGAGAGCAAGAGCAAGAAAGGGAGAGACTAGAAATGGAAACTCCAACAGTCACAATGTGTGACCGGGCCTTTCTTTATTCAAATTGTCACTAAAAGAATAAAGAATAAAGTGACGGTGATGGGCACCCACCACCTGCAGTGTGCAGTGGCTGTGACTGTCAGTGTAGTAATACATGGGCGGCTAGGCAGAGGCGCCTTTACCCCCAACATACCTAGTCAACATCATGAGGACCGCTATTTTTTGGAGTGATTGTGAGATCTGGGTGGTTGGAGTGGAGTGTAACATTTCTTCCTTCCACTGAGAGATGAGAAGCAAGGTTACGAAACTAATTAATAAAGGAACTATGTTAGCACTTTGCATGATGTACAAGCATTTGTAGCAGGCTCGGCACGATCTCTTCAGTGCATTCATCTTTTCACATCTTGCATCGATTGTGTGATTGCATGGCATGGGTTCTGACTTGGCACTTCTTTTCAAATCATGTGTGATTGAGCATGGAGTTCAATTTCAAAGCGTGGCTTCAGTTAGAACACATTGCATGGTAACAAAGTAGGTATATCTAAAGAAAATATCAAGTTTTGAAGATTCAAGGAGTGTACACACTAAAGTCAAAAGCTTGGAGAAAGCAAGGGAAACTAGAGATGCAAAGCAGAGAAAGAACTAGCTAGGGAAGTTTTTGAGCTACCTGGAAAATTTCTAGAATGTAAGAGATTTGAGGAAATCGAGTTCTATAAAGCAGTGGGTGAACTGCCATTACGTAAACTAATGGCTGTATAGATCCAAATGAAGAGGCTCTTAATCATCACAATCGACATGGAATGGCCCTTCTTGCATGTTAGTAATGCTATGAGGTTGTTGATAATGCACTATGGAATCTTAAGTATGTCAGACAGATATTGCAATAAAGTATGAGGTGGAGCAATAAAAGAAGCAAAATACTGAAAAACTCCATGATTATTAGAGGTTCAAAGAGTTTGCATGTCACATTAGCTCGAATATTTTGATGATGAAAGTATGGCTATTTTATGGAGTAAAGGGAGTCTTTGTGAAGGAGAAACCTTTGTGTTGAATCATGATGAGAGAGAAACAAAATCTCATAAGAGTACCAAAACCTGGAGAGCCCATTGATTGCATATGGGTGGAACATAGCACATAGAGATTATTTGCATGTTTGATAGAAAGATGGTGGTCATAGCAAACATAGCCTTGATTCTCGAGGAGAGGCGATTATGGAGAGCTAATTACATGGTTAGGGTGAAGTCTCGAGCAAGAATGGCAAGGAAGGAATCCACATTGCAAATGCTAGAGGGATTGGTAGTAGTATTGAAAAGCTGGATAATGATATGCAATTCATTGAAATAAGCTAGACTGCACAATCTAGTTGAGAGTGTGCTAGTTTGAGATGATGAGAACTACATCAACAAGGATCATGGAGTTGGATTGCGTGTTATGAGTTGCACTAACATAAAGAAAGAAGAGCTCTTGGTGGAGTAGCCCAGTAGAGGTGGAAACTCTTTTCGCAAACAGGTGAAATAATTGAAAAGAAACAACATATTTAAAGGATTTAGAGAGGACATGCAATATGTCACATCAGAAAAGGCATAGAGCATGGCAAAGCTAAGGGAAATAAGTGGCATTGATATCTTTGCTAAGAAAAATGTATAGGCAAGAAGTGTGAAGGATGGTATCTTCATGATTTAGCCACTAATCTAAACAAATGCAAACGGGTTGAGTCATGACCGAATTTGAAAAGATATCGATGAAAAGCATGAAAAGAAAAGGCTTTGAAAAAGCTATTACAACGTAAGTCACGAAATATTATAAATGTAGGGGAGGCCAATTGATAATGCCCCCCCCTTTCCACAAATTGACGTAGCATGATTATGCTGAGTGGATCTACAATTTTTGGGACCTATGTGGACTGATTCACAAGAAATTTGAGGCCTCTGGCTGATGAGGAGGGAGAGAGGACATGCTTGCAAGGTTAGTGAATAGATGTCTGGGGTGGTATAAAAACATACCAATTACAAAGAGTTTTTGTAAGGTTATTCTAAACCCTTTGAATCAACATTTTAACATATAGAATAGTTAATGATTTTTTACCTTGAGTTCCTATATGTATTGTATGATGAGACATAGATGACTTGTTCTCACAAGAGATATAGTTTGCTTGAGGGCCTTGTTATTCTAGAGTTATGAATGTGTGGCGAATTTTTTTAAAAATTTGAACTTAAGACCTTGTGTGTCTTATTTTATGGATTTAATGCTCTACTTTTGGTGTGTTTTTGAGGCTACAAGAAGTTTCCTTGTTGTTTGGTGGATTGGGTTTGCTAGTGTTTGGCCATGGGTTGTTGGAATTTCCAATCAAATTTAGTGCCTACGTAAAGTCATACGTCCTAACCAGCACTCCTTGTCATCATGTCTTCAAGTTGTGTGTGAGGATTATCCTCAATCACCATTCATGTAACATCATTTTTGTTGCCCCCACTGAGAAGTGCCGATTTGACTTTATCTTGGTTTGTTGGACTTTATTTGTGACCTTGTTTTTGCCGATTGAATATGATTGTTGATTGGTTGAGATGGTTGATGATTTTCCTAAGTTTCATGGTAATCAGATTGAAGATCCCCAAATAATTTTAGATAAAATAGAACTATGTTTTTGGATCCAAAGAGTGAGGATAAACTCCAAATACTATGTTTTTGGACCCTAAGGATAAACTCCAAATACTTAGGTATCAATTGTAGGGAGATGCTCAAAATTGGATTGTTGACTTTGAGACGAGCTTGAAATTGAGAAGACTCTCACAAAAGTTGAACTATGAGACCACTAGAACCACTTTTTTATCTAGATTTAAAAAGAGAGAAAGCCAGAATGAGATTTAAAAAGAGAGAAAGCCAGAGTGAGATTTGGGCAAAGATGGAAGTTTGTGTGCAAAAAGAGGATTGGTGTGTTGAGGAGTTTGCTAGGGAGTTTGAAAGGTTATGGGAATGATGGAGTTTGACATTGAGAGAAGGTGAGATATCCCCAAGTATGTTGAAGATATTGAGTTTTCTAAATGGGTTAAAATTAGAAGATTGGAGAGTGAAATTAGAGATAAAGAAGCCTAATACCTTTGAGGAGGCAGTAAGTATAGCAAAGTATCAAGAAAATTATGTATGGATCAACCCACACTAAATTTTTGGAAAATTTTTGATACTTTTTCCCTTTTGAATGGGCATCCAAAAATGGCATAAAACCAGCCTTTAAGCCCTGAACCAAGGTACTTCAAACCTTGCAGTGTGAATAGACCAACAATGAACCGCCAAGAGACTAGTTCAATCATTTGATGATGTGAACATAGTTGTCCAAAATAACCCATTCACCTCTTCTAAGTGTGAACACATAACCTAAACTAGCTCAAAGATTCACAACTAGTGTAAAAGGGGATTAATCTTTTTAAGGCTAAACCTTAATTAAGCTTTAAAGGAGCTTAATTTAGCAATTGTAGATGACAAGATGTCATTTTCAGCTACCACATTTGTTCTTAAATTGGTCTTGAGGCCATTTTTGCTGCCGTCAATTAGTGTGAATCGATACTTGGGTGCGAGGCAATGAAATTTAGACATAAAGCTCTTCTAGAGTCACTAAGTAATAAGCATATAAGCTCCTCTTTCTCTTCACTATCTTTGAGTCAAACCCTTTGCTTCTTCTTCTCAAAGTAGGCCCTATGCTTTCCACAAGTAATCCCTATGTTTTTTCTTCATAAGCAAGTCCCCTAATTAAGCTAGGCTTGAGCTTAAGCAACCCCCTACCTTTTGACAATTGATACATGATCCAATTTGCAATTGAAAATTGATCAAACCTTGCTAGCATACATCCTTTTATATCCTTCCATGGCTCCAAAAATGGATTCAAGATTAGCTCAATAACTTCCAAATTTGAGCCATTGTAGCTCTTGAATCAGTGTACCTATTTTGGGTGGATTGGTTGAAGATTAGTGTTGAGAAATGACAAATGATGTATACTCTAGGAAGAGATGTCCTGAATCCCATATGCATAGTGAGGAGAGTGGAACAACCCAACTACTATAAAGCATTGTAGTTGCAAGATGAGTAATGTAATATAATGGTACTTTTGTCCTTTCAGTTGAGAGTATGAGTCATTGTCCAACCACACAATACTGTGTTGATGAGTCAAAGTCTCAATCTTGGAACCTAATTCACTTGTGTGACATTCAATCTTCAACTCTATGTCTTCATGATTTCACTCTATCTCTTCAAGCCACCATAGCCATGCTCTAGATCCACTCTTTTGACATGGTATTAAAGTTGAGCTGAGCATGGCCCATCTCAATCTATCTCTCCTCTCTGCTCTCTCAAGGATTCTCAACTTTAGTCCAACTCAATGCTAGCTTATGACCTCATTTTTTATCTCTATCTTCACTTGATAGTTTATGGCAGCCATAGCCAACAGTACCTACCTACCTTGGATCCTCTGGATCTCCCAAACCAAGCAATATCTACTAAATCTTCCTTCTAGACATATCATATAAACCTCATGGAGCTTCTTTGTATTACATCATATCTCAACATTATCCCCTCTACAAGATGGCATTGCAGAAATTCACGCTTGATGTCCAGAACTACATCTACTCTGATCATACTGCTGCTGCTGTGCGCATAAGCCACGATTCCCTCTGCGAGCATATGGCAATCAAAGGTGGGGTAATGAGCTCACTCCCCATCAAAGGACTCACCAATTGGTTGCCTCTAAAGGGTGCTATGATAAAAAAAACCAATCAGGTTTGTCAGAAACCCTAAAGACTCCATAGCCAAAACCTCAAAAGCTTGACATTTATCATTGGTTCCTCTCACTGAAGCTATCAATAGTGGTTTTAATCACTCAACTACAAGCACTAAAGTCTCCATCAAGTTTAAACCTTTAAGAAGAATATTTGGAGCAACTCATCTTAATTCAAGTAAACCACCTAAAATTAGGCAACATCAAGCCTGAAATCAAGCTAGTATCTCTTGATACTAACCTAGTGCTTCTTGACACATGTGTTTCTTAACACATCCAAGAACAATTCAATTATTCGTTCTACTTCAGTCTTGCAATGAAAAATACAAAGAATTTTAATGTGGAATCCCCAATTGATTAAATATCTTGTAAGCTTCAATCTCATTGTAAAAGGATAGACATTGCCCAAGTACACTCATGGTAAGATCTCCTTCAAAAGGTCTGAACTTGAGCAAATAGCCAAACTGTTCAATGGAGAAAGCTTTCATGTCTGGAAGGAGAAGACCGTGTACCACCTTATGCAAAAGGACTTGTGGGACCTATTTGAGGATGATGCAGATAGCAAGAAGGAAGATGATGAAGACGGGTTTCATTGAAGAAGACCAACTCAAGACAAAGGAGTGGAAAAAGATGAACAACAAGGCTCTAGGCATCATTGCGTAGGGACTAAGTGATGATGTGCTACATCATATCTCTGGCATCAGAGATGCTAGAACTACTTGGGAGGAACTTGACCGGATGTTTGATACCCAAGCAAAGAATTCAAAGGTAAAATTACTCATGCAGTTTTATAAACTGGATATAAAATACAGTGCTTCCATGACCCTACACATTAACAAGTTCAAGAGCCTAAAAACCCAACTTGCAACTCTTAAGATGAATATTGATGAAGATGAAGCAATAGCCGTACTACTTGCAAATGTAAATAAGGATCCATATGAGAATCTTGTGTCCATCCTTAGTAATGTTTCAAGTCTCTTACTTAAAGATATTGAGCACTCTCTTCTTGATGAAGAGAATAAATAGAAGAACAAGAATGCAAAAGATGGTGTCCCATCACCTAGGGAAAATCTCTTATGCACCAAAGGAGCTGTTGGACCCAAAGGAAGAGGTCAAGGATTCAACACCAACAATAAAGATAGGATGACATGTCATTATTGTGGTAAGACTGGCCATATAGCTAGTGAATGTTTTCACCATAAAAGAGCACAACAGATGTAGAATGGTAACCACTAGAATCAGTTCATGAATGAAAGAGAAGAAGATGCTTCCACCATCAACAACAACTCTAATAGATTGTTTTGAGGAAATTATCTCTCCCATAGTGGATTTTTTGTTTCCCTTAGTGGATTTGCTTTGTTAAAAAAACCCTTACCAAAGATGTAAAGTTTCAAGCTTTAACTTGACTAGGCTGCCTATGAGCTAGTCTCCCGAACCATGTTATCATGTGGGGGGGGGGGGGGGGGGGGCAAAAGCCAGCAAATGTAGGAACTCATCATTTGAGGGGGGTGTTGAGAAATGACAAATGATGTATGCTCTAGGAAGAGATCTTGAATCCCATATGCACAGTGAGGAGAGTGGAACAACCCAACTACTATAAAGCATTGTACTTGCAAGATGAGTAATGTAATATGATGGTACTTTTGTCCTTTCAGTTGAGAGTTTGAGTCATTGTCCAACCACACAAGACTATGTTTATGAGTCCAAGTCTCAATCTTGTAACCTAATTCACTTGTGTGACATTCTATATTCAACTCTATGTCTTCATGAGTTCACTCTATCTCTTCAAGCCACCATCGCCATGCTCTAGATCCACTCTTTTGACAATTAGTACCTCATTTAATTGTAGATAGAAATCTTTCAATTTAATGTAGACCTTGATTAGATGGGATCCTTGATCCAAGCTTTTGATCTTCCATTCTGACTCTAATACTAACTACAATGAATAAAATAGGATTCAAAATGAAAGAAGAAACAAGATGTAGAGGCTCAATAGTTTTTCTTCTTCTTCTTCTTCATTCTTCTCCTTCTCTCATTGTCAATTGATGCATCACAAAGTATCCTCTACAATGATAGATACCTTTTGATCTTTAAGTCTCTGCACACACAACCTCTACTTTATTTACGTATACATAGACTACAACCTAGTCTATGCCCTTTTTCTCAACAAATAGATAATTGCTTATACACCAGAAAAGCTAAGGATGGTCATTTGATAGTGTTGATCTTATATGTGGATAGTATGCTCATTGCCATGACAAACAAGTATGAGATTGATGCCCTAAAGAAAAGGTTAATGAAAACCTTGGAGATGAAGGATTTGGGACATTCCTTAGTATGTGCACAATCAAGGATAGAACAAAGGGATTGCTTGCTCTACCTATCCCAAAAGCATTATGTTAGCAAAGTGTTGTAGCATTTCAATATGGAGGAGGGAACAAGTACTCTATTCCTAGCATATGTGAAACTTAGTGTTGATAATTGTGCTAGATCCAAAATGTGGAAAAGTTGAAATGGTCAAGGTTCCTTATGCATTAGTTATGGGCAGTTTAATTATGCAAATGTGTGGTACTATCTACCATTGACATAGAGTATGTAGTAGCTATAGAGGCATGCAAATAAGTTATATGGCTTACTTGTCCAGTGTGAGATTTTGGGCTTGGTGAAGACATGCCATTGTTGCGCACTGATAAACCAAAGTGACGTTATGCTAGTAAATAATCTTGTGTTTCATGCAAAGAATGAGCATATTGAAGGGAAATATCACTTCATTTGTTAGGGTGCTTGAGAACAACCATGTTGGGCTAGTCAAAGTGCATATGAATTAAAATCTTATGGACTTTCTCACTAAGAGTCTACCCTCTGAGAAATTTGCACACTACTAGGAGTGTATGGGAGCTCACGCTCAACGGCGGCCAAGACCCACGGACCGCTTATTGCTTCAAACGTTTCAAGAGAGCTCTAATGGCTATCTCTCACCTAGCCAATGCGCCGTCGATCCTATGAGTGTAGTGAGCTTACCTTGATGCCGATATGAGTTGCCTCCTCTCTTGCACACCCCGGTAGCTTCATGATCTTAGATGCGAGCTCAAGCATCCTCAAGCCTCCTCCATCTCCAAGCTCCATCCTCCATAGCCGCGTGCGCGAGAAAAGAGAAGAGAAGAGAAGAAGATAAGAGGTGATGGTGAAGAGCTTCACCCTCTTGATCCCTCACTCTCACACACTCACTCCCTCACACTCTCACACTCCCTCTCTCAAGAGCACACACAAGCAAGAAGATGAGGAGAAGAGAAGAAGAAGAGAGCTCTTGTTAGCCACACACCAAAGAATGAGCTTCCATTCACTTTTTGAACTTTATATATACAAACCCTAAAACCCCATGGACGCCCATCCCTTTTTTACATGACTGGCCATTGTGGCAAGGTCTTTTTTCCATTTCCCTCTTCTAGCCTTATGCCTCTAGCCTACACCCGTCTAATATTTTATAATTGGCACAAGAGGGAGCTTCGCGCTCTTTTACAATAGTTTTCCAAGTTTTTTGAGGCGCCTTTCATTTAAAATTGCACTTTTTTCCCTAGCTTAGCTTTGGAGGTCGCCTGTGTGTCTTTGCTATTTTTCCATGTTTTTTTCTGCTTTTTCCTTCCTTTTTCCGCCATCTCGACTTGGGGTTAACATTACCGCCCTCCTAGACGGGTGCCAGTCCCATAGCACTTCTTTGTTGTTATAGGTTGGCAAGCAATTGGCCAAGTGGTGTAAAGGTGAGGGCCACTTGGAGACTCAGGTGCTTGTGGAAGCTGTGAAATGATTTTTGTCGGAGAGGCCAAATGGATATTGTGGGGTTGATGGGGGCCTCCAAAGTTGGTGGTTTGTTACTTTTTGTGATGCCTGAAAGGAGAAGGTGTGGTGTTGTTCCTAAGGGGAGTGCCTACCTCATTGTGTTAGTGCATTGTGCTCGTGCTAGTGGAATGGGGAGGTGGGTCTAGCTACAGGCAACTAGCCGCAGGCAAGCCTGGGTGATGTCCCACACTTGAGGACCCCATTTGTGCCAAGGGAGATGCGGTGCAAGTGGCTTAGGGTGACAGATCTAACCATAGGTGAGTGTTACCTCGTGTTACCTCCCTAGGTATGTCCTGCCCTTGATGTGCCCTAAGCATGAAGTGGGGGAGCAAAAGGGCTAGGGGGTTAGGAGTGGAGCCAGCCGAACGAAGCCACCTAGCATGCTTAACTTGAGAACCCCGAGGTGCAGTGATC
Organism: Lygodium microphyllum; assembly: GCF_053477565.2. Taxonomy (NCBI): domain Eukaryota; kingdom Viridiplantae; phylum Streptophyta; class Polypodiopsida; order Schizaeales; family Lygodiaceae; genus Lygodium; species Lygodium microphyllum. The sequence continues at coordinate 23,288,571 of NC_141141.1, forward strand.
GTGCTTTATGTGGTGGTAAGTGCTTCTGCAAGTGGGCTATATTGTCCAGTTAGTGGAGAGTGTTTTTCGTGCTTTTCCTTTCATGCTGTTCTTTTCTTCGCTTTTACTTTACTTTTCTTTCTTTCTTTTTTTTTTGGTAGTTACAGCAGTGGAATGACAGCCAGGGCCTAATTCTCTTCATCTGAATGAGGAGTGGGAAGGAGGTCGGATGGATTTACTAAAAAATTAGTAGCTTTGCATGTATCCTTTCAGATTCATGTAGACGTGGAGAGAGGTGGTGGAGAGGAAAGGGTGATTGCATCTAGTAAACTGGCTATCATTCATGTCTTCTAGGAGGGCTAGGCAAAAAGAGGGGAGGAGACTAGCCCTCATCATTAGACGAGCCATGGCACAACTGTCAATGGCGTTAGGGTCGAAGAAGAGGGGAGGCAGGCCGCGCTCTTGTGAAGGTCCTGCTTAAGTAATAGCTTAAGTAATCTAAGGTAGTTACATGTAGTTACAAAAGCTGGATCGGGGCATGAAGAGAAATCTGCGGCGAAGCACGTCATAGAGTCATCTAGGATTTTTGAGTTAAAGAGGAGGGCATGTTTGAAGGATACTACATTGGAGTTATAGATAATGGGAAAGTCGTAATGCCCGTGGAGGGTGGCATCAAAATCCACACCTACCCTTCGAGGGTATGCCATGTATGTGGGGTTGTTCCTCTCAAAGGGTAGTGTGTTACAAAACACCATCCAGGCAAGCATACTAACGTCGCATACTCGCCTCCTCCACAGGGGTTGGCTTTTATAGCCATGTACTGTATGTGGAACTTCAAAAACTTTGTTTTGCCAGTAGTCAGCCTCTTTAGTTCCCCAAGAGGTGGGGGTCTTCTCTCTCTCTTCTAACCACTTTTGCCCTAGTCGGCCACCAATCGCAATCACCTTCTCCATCACCTTAAGCGGCAAGACCCTCCGCAGGCTGATGGGTAGGAGAAAGCCAAAGGTGAATGGATCCTTTTCTTTTTCTTGTCTCTCCCAAACCACTAGCTCTGTGTGGAATCCAGCTGGGATGTCATCAGGGCAAGGTGGGAGGGGTGCGGACGGCTGCACGTCTCGCTTGGCCCTTAACTGCTTCCTGGCTTCTTTGACTAACTTCCTGCATCTCTCTTTAAGTGCGGCTTGTCTCTCCGCAGATGGGTCCTCCTGTTGTTGCTCTTGAGACTGCGGCGAGGGGGGTTGTGGGATCACATCCTCTCTGAATCTACCCATGTCGAATTTGAGTTCTGCTTCCTCCCCCTGCTAGTCTCCTTGTTTTGCTCCCTCTTCAAATCCTATGGCATCTATTTCCTGAGGGGTTAGGCTGGCCAGCAGTAGGTATTTCCTTTGCTCTTCCAGGCTCAGTCTAACCTCCGCAGGTTAGGGTGGCATCTGCAGTCTTGCATGCAGGGCTCTGCGTGCAATGTTAAGCTTCTTTTGTGCCACCTCCAACGATTCTCCCTCCTTTGGGTGGGTGGTGTCCATGATTGTCTTGAGGAAGGCCTTTTGTTGGGCATTGAAGGCCACCTGGGTGGCTTTTGCCTTGTTCTCTGCGATGATCTTCTCTTTTTCCACCAGAGCAAGGTGTTGTGCCAATGTTTTCACCCTTCTTTCATTCTGCGTGGCCCACTCCTCTGCTCTCTTGTTCATCTCTTCTAGGCTCTCTCCTTGCCTTAGAGCTAGGGTGAGCCTTTGTTCTTGGTCTTCCCGTTCTCTGACCAGTTTCTCCTCTTCTTCTTTTTTGGAGTTTAGCTAATTGATCAGGGGCTCGATCTCGTTCTGCTGCTGTTGCTCCATGTTCTGTTTTCTTTACTTGTCCCTGGCATTGAGCTTACCCATAAGTGCTTTGACTTTGGTGGTTTTTGCAATGAGCTCCTCATACTGCATGATCAGGAGCTTGTGTTCTCTCTGCATTTTCACAAGTTCCTATGTTTCATTGTCTAGTAACTGCCTCAAGTGCTCTTCCCTATCGTCCTTAACCTTCATTTCTTGCTTGAGATCCGAGATCTCCCTTTGCTGCATGGCTATCATCCTAGTTTTGTCGAGTTGGAAGGCAGCTACTACTGACTCCTTTTCAGCTGCCAACTCAGCCACAGCTATCTTTCGTTCCTCCTTAGCTTTCTCCAATTGGGAGAGGAGCTCGGCGACGTACTCGTCGCAGTTAGCTGATGGCATCATCGTTGTGTGGATTGGTGATGTCGAGGCTTCCACCTTCTGCCGTTTAGGGTCTTGCCTTGATTCTGCATCAATGGCTGGCCTCTTTTGCCCTGTGGCCGTAGTTTTGGTGCTTTGTCCCTGGGCCATTTCTTTGTTGATGAATTATTGCATCCATGACACAAAATTCGAAACATCCGCACTGGTCGGGATGCTGGGGTGATGGTGGTTGGTTCGGTGGGAGGCACCATGAGGGGAGAAATCGGGTGAATTGGGGTTTTGCCCTTGCCCTCAATGACAGCGGGCGGCACGATTTTTGGCACTTATATGCTAGAACTAGGCACTTCTTCTCTTTGCAGGCTCAAATTTCCCAATTCATCTACCCTGCTTTGTTGTTCGATAGACCGACGTGTAGCCTTAGCCAGGTCTTCTTCCTCCTTTCTTCTTAGTTTCTCTTCTTCCTCAGCGGTTTTTCTTTGCCTTTCCGCTTCTGTTTTTCGACGTTCTTCCTCCTTTTTGTCTTTTTCTTCCTTTTCCTTGTTTTTTCTCTCCTCAGCCTCCTATTTTGACGCCTTCTTTGCCTTCTGTAATTCCTCATTTTCCTTTCTTCTTCTTGTTTCTTCTTATTCTCCCTCTCCTTGGCCTCCTTAAGGGATTCTTTTTTGGCCCTTTCCAAGTCCTCTTTCTCCTTCTTGCGGCCTTCGTCATCCTTTTTCTTCCTTTGGGCTGTTTTCTTCTTGGGTTTCTTGGTCGTCTTCTTGCTTTTCTGTTCTTCCCCTTCTTCCTCGGTCTCGAATCTGTCGATGGACCCTTCTTTGTCCTGGTGAGGGGGCGACCTATCCGGCGTTTCTCCTTCTCCTTCTTCTGCATTCTATGTCTCCTTTACTGCCTCCTGGATGAGCTTAGTCAAAATGCTTCCATAGCCGATAAATGAGGCCTTGGACGAGGCCTTCTTCCTTTCTGTGGCCTTGGAAGCTGGAGACTCTCCACCTGTTGGCATACTTCCCAAAGCTAGTGCTTTAGCCGCCTAGTCGATGGTTTTGCAGACATACCCATTCCAGTTGACTTCATATAAGGTGTGGGTTGCTACATTCTCTAGCACAGGCACGCTGATTCGACGCATTAAGGCGTTGTAGTGCTGGCTAGAGAAGAGCGCATGCACTAGCTTTGCCTGTAGCCTGGCTTCAGCATCAGGGATGTCGTGGATGCTGATACTGTCATCGGTTAGCACCTCCTCTCTTTTCATTTTCAGCATGGTGTAGACATCCCTTTTCAGTTTTTTCTCTATCTTCGATTCCAATCCCAATGCCTTCTCCACCAAGGCTGGGTTCAAGTGCACCTATACCTGTTTAGCATTTTCTCCCCTTCCCACCGTCACGGTGCCGCACTCCTAGTCGGGGTCGTATGTCCTGAGAAACTCCACACACTTCGTGTGGTTAGGCTCTTGTGCAAATTTCTCTAGGTACTTGGTGAGGTTGCACTGCTCGATGACTCTCTTGGCTGCTTCCTCCTTCGACACTACTTTTTCAATGTTCCGGATGGTCCGAAACTTCAGTTGATTGTAGGCACGGTTTTTTAGGGATATGCCATACTGCGCTCTTTCCTCCTCCGTGAACGGGAGTCGGTGGGCACGGTCTTGTTGTGACATTTTATGTTCCTGTCATAAACCGTAATTTTCATTAGTGCTTTCCACATAGTAATTTGCTGATTGCTGAAAAAGAGAAACTCTATGCTTTTTGAATGAATTCATTAAGAACCAATATAGATTTTCCTTTTCAGACTTTGACTTTTTGCCCTTTACTTCAAAGTTTCCAGGCCCTTTTTCCTACCCCATCCATTTTTCATAATATATGTTTATGTGTTTCACTAATTTTGATTTGATTGGCCTGATTTGATTCACCTTACCCCCTCCCCTTCCAGCTTGAGAAGAATCCTTTCTAGGATTTAGGGTCAGAAGGGCAAGGGCATTCGGCATGGTGGTGTAGGAGTTACTTGTGAAGGAGCCAATCATAGAACTGGGGGTTGTATTCTAAGTGAGCTTCACGGTCCAGATCAAAGGGTCGAATCCCCACTTGCGTAATGTATGTGAGAACATCTGTTAGGAAGTCACCAGAGTTGACATGTCTAGCAATGTGTAACTCTTCCTCAGTCAATAAATGATCGAGGTAGGGGTGTCCTTTGATGTGTTCTTCCATGGGTCGGCCCTGAAGAGTGGTTAACACTCTATATGAGGTTGGCGCGACATATGTGGGGTCGTATTCCGCTATTTTGATAGCGTGGTGTTGCTCAACGTTGGTCATTATGTTAACCCTCAAACGAACGAAGGTGGAAAATCCAAAAAAGCTAAAGCAGAAGACAAAGACAAAGGCCAAGGCAAAGAGAAACGGAAGACAAAGACACACAAGGAGAAGAGTCCTAAATAAGGGAGAAAGGCGCACAAGGAAAAGTGCAAGTCAAAACTTTTGTAAAAGAGCGCAAGCGCATCCTGGTTTAATTCAAGGAGCGCCAGGCTCTCACCCCTGCAATTTGTAAATGTAGATGGGCGGTGGAAAGGAAGCTAGGAAGATAGAAGGACAATGGGAAAAAGGGCCTAGGCTACGGCCGGCCATGTAAAAAAGGGGATGACTGCCCAAAAGGGATTTAGGGTTTTGTATATAAAGTTGAAAAGTGAATGAGAAGCTCATTCTTGTGTGTGGCAAAAAGTAGCTCGCCTCTTCTTCTTCTTCTTGTTCTTGCTTGCTTGAGCTTGTGCTTGAGAGAGGGAGTGTGAGAGTGTGAGGGAGTGAGTGTGTGAGGGTGAGGGATCGAGGAGGAGAAGCTCTCCATCTTCTCCTCTCTTCTTCTCTTCTCTTCTCTTATCTTGTCTTGCTCACGGCAATGGAGCTTGGAGCGTGGAGCTCTTGCTTGAAGCTTGCACTTGGATCGTGGAGCTACCGGAGGGCGCGGGAGAGGAGGTAACTCGAACGGCACGGAGGTAAGCTCACTACACCCTTAGATATGGATGGCGTGTCAGTTATGTGAGAGGTAGCCATTAGTGCTCAGCTTGGAATGCTTGAAACAATAAGCGGTCCATGGGTCTTGGCGGTTGAGCGAAGGCTCCCACATTTTGGTTCCGTTGTTGCCGGGACCAACAGATTCAAGCCTTGAGTGCTTGCGCACTTCGAATCGAGCATCAAAGTAAGAGTTTCCCCGAACCGGTGCTTGAGATAGGTAGGAAGTGAGGGGGTTGAAGATGGTATTTGATCTCCTTGGCAAGTAGGTTTTTTGTTTTGTTTGAGGTTTATGTTGTGAGATGGAGTAGTGTAGGTATTTACTTTGTGATTTGGATGCATTAGAGTAGGAGAAAACAAAGAAAATCAGCATTAGGATTTCTGTTGTCAAAACAGGGAAAGAGGGTTTGATTTGCTTGCCAATTTGCATTTTGGAGTTTATTGGCTATTCCAGGTATATACAACTCTTCCCTCCATCCATAGCTTTGATCTGGAGATATGTATGATAGGCTATGACCTGAATCGTGTGATTCGGACGATTTATCATCACGTCGGCAAAAAACGCGCCGCGCTCGGCGCGTCCGAGTGACGGCGATTCTGGGTTGAGTCCCAGAATCGGCCCTCGGCCCACTACCACTCGGACCACTTGACTCAGCCCACCTGATTCGGCCCTCGGCCTCGGCCGACTCGGCCCAAAAACTCATTCGGTCCGTCCGACCGACCCTGCCCCCTCCGCACCTCCCCCAAGTAGGTTGGAGAGAAAATGCGCGCCATGACAGGTCCTCCAAATTGGACCCTAGAGTGGTAATGGCTCTACACGAGCATGGATTCTCACTTGCAAAAGAGCAACCAAAAGCCCATACTTGAACAGAGAGAAATAGAGATCCTAGAACCTCAACAGGCCAATCTAGCCATCCAGGGCAAAAAGGCCACACCACAAGAACACATGTACATTGTGTTCAAACTGTGTCTAGTCGAAGTAGAATGCAACATCATCAAGCTATCAATGCGAGGATGACTAGACATGACAGTCCTGACGATAGATGTACCTTGAGCAACGTTGCACAAATGACCCAAGACCTCAGTAGAGAATCCACGTCTGACTGTGCAGTTAGGGACTCAAAGGCATCTGTCAGAAGGCTTCAATTTACAAGCCAAGACTCGAAAGATGAAGACATAGTACCACCTGCCTATCTTAGGGTCAAACTCACCCCGAAAAGCGAGCATACTATCGATGCTCTGAAGGAGCAGATTTTAACATCTTGACCTATGAATCATGGACCCTGCTAGGCCAACTAGAGCTCACACCGACTAGTGCAACTCTTAGCCCTTATGGGGGACACCCACAAGCACTCATAGGGAAGTGCAAAATCCTTGCGTCAATTGAAACGGCCTCCAAATAGTGCTAGCTGCAGGAAAGAAACCCTCCTAGGAAGACCCTTCAAAAGGGCGACCAAATGTGAGGCTGACTACGTAGCTCAGAGGATAAACCTGATGCTACCGAGTGTGAGAATAGTCACAACCTTTAGCAAGGGTGACCTCATCAAACCTCTGGGGAAAGGCAAGGAAGGCGCTGACGTAACAACCAAGCCTAGTAATGAGAGCAAGGAGTTATGGGAGGAGTTGATGCAAGCGTAGGTTGAACGAAGAGAACCAGTGAGTGAGGCCATACTTGAAACAAAAAGGTCAGGAGACAAGGCCATGGATAGGGTTTAGACTTACAAATATCGTAGAAGACCACGAAAGAAGCCCAAGCCTTATAGACGAAGGCATCGATGGAGAGCTAGCACAATGCCACGATGGATATCCAAGGCGTTGCTTCGTGCTCAAGGGTATTATGCAGGCAATCGATGGATTTGGGTACCAAAACCCCCTACTAAACTACCTCTGTCAGAAGCCCAAATTATGTCCAAAGCAGAGAGGAGTAGGAGGAAACCTAAACGAAAATCCAAGTCTCGAACCAAAAATATTGGAGTGATTGAGCCCCTCACTATTGAAATCAAGAAACCAAACATGGCCTATCAAAAAGTGGATCCCCAGTCTAGGGTACTTAGCAAGCAGATATCAGAGGTAACCGTCGAGCGTGCACAAGGTCCACTAGTGCCCAGGGAGCCGTTGACTTCCCAAGAGGATAATGAGCACCACAGGCACAACATTGCTCAGGATGAGGCTGATTGCTCAACAAAGCTAATGATAGAATCATCTAACAATCACGAGTAAATTCTCCAGTCAGTGCCAAGCCCAGGTGTGAGTCCCAAATCTCCTACATCCTCTTCACCTAAATGGGCACAGGAAGCACGGCAGCAGCAACCTCGTGCCGCTGCTCAACCTACACAAGTGAATGTGCAAAGGGTAACAAAAGGCACGACCACTTCTGATTTGCCTAAGGACTTGACACCGCAATCTACCAATGGTAGCCAATCCATTGAACTAGCCACCACTACTTTCAATCAGGGACCACAGCAGTCACAATCTTTGGCCATGACAACACCCCTTGTGGAACGTGTCCTTAGTGGTTTACCTGTGGAGGAGGTGTTGCAACCAACTTCCTCGACAACTCCAGCACTTTTAAAGTGCCTAAAGCCTAGGCTGGAGGAGTTAAACTCAAGGGAGTTGGCTGAAGAGCTAGACTCTTCGAAAAGGGAGATAATTGTGCTCTCAGAACCTAGCGAGGCTATTCAGCAGGCCACGGCCATGTCCCATAAGGACACACTAGAGAAAGAGAATGCTGAGGCCCAACCAAGCACATCAACGGTTGACCTAGCCCAGGGTCCTGAGTCGTTGAGAGATGCACCTTCATTGACCAGGAAAAAGAGGAGAAAACAACGAAGACAACAATAATCACAGGTGGTTGTGGACCCCAAGAACGTTGAGACCAAGAGCGCTGGAGAGCTGGGGAAACCTCAGACACATCCGTGTGCTTTGAAAAATCAAAGCAGCCGTTGCCATCAACAGTTGCTTTCAACACTCAATCCACTGACAATAGAACTCACATCGACCAATCAAGAGTGGATACAACACTGTCATGACGGGATGACGAATTCACACCAGTCACACCCAAGGAGAACCATGACACAATAACGAAGTCTCAAGAGAAACATGGAAACCCCAAGAGCATGAGCAATCCTAGCATTGACCAATCTTGCTCATATAGGCCTGAACCCCCAGCTATGCTAAAGCCTAGACAAACTCCTAGAACCTTGCATGAGATGGCAACTGAGCAAGCCCTCGTTGAACATAGAAGTATCGCAGAATGCTTAGCTGAGTTGGATGCTAAGCTCAAGGTGTTCACATGAGTCTACATCCTTGCGGACGTGGGCACAATCCCCAAGGAGAAGCTTGGAGATTACTTCCCCTTTTCTCTATCCTGGGAAGAGCAAGAACATCTTAACGAGCACTACGACAGGCTCCTACATGAACGTATGCGACTCATCTTTGACGAGGAAGCCGACGAACTGCGCTTAACTGTCACGTTCAATGATGTGCTCTGCCAACCAAATCTCTTAGAGATAGAGCAACTAAAGCAACTAACAAAGGGCCGAAGTCAATTTGAACAGCGTTGGTGTGAGAACCGCGTTGCAATTACCGAACTAGGGGCTCAGATCATGACAATCTCTGAGGAGCAATTGGCCAAATGGCGATCCCAAAGGGACCCAACGTATGTGGCACCAACTTCCCTTCGTGCTGACTGCCATTCGGGGTACAGACTTGGCTGAACCTAGCCAAGAAAACTCTTTGTTTGATAAGGTTCTCACTGAGGAGGAGCTACATGTTGCCAGTAGACTCGGACAAGGGTCCATGCTACTTGATGTGGCAAAATATCTATCGGTACTAAGTAAGCTGCCACACGAGTGCTGGATGCGTATGCCACGCTCCAGTACAACCCCGAGTTCTACAATTGGTTCTTATCCTTGTGAAGTGACATGGATTCATAAATATGTATATAAATAAACACTGATTTTTGTGTCACCGTGTATAAACAATATCAACACACACAAGCAATGATAGTCAAGCGCAGGGAGAAGAGTTGGGTCTGACAGGATAAGCTTCTCAAGTCCTCCTCTCATCATGCATTTAAAAGCCGTGTGACCATCCCCACCTCCAAGTGAAGGGCATGCAACCCACATTACCAACATAGGAAGCCTTGACCAACAACTCTGATGGTGTAGACAGGTTGTAGTCCCTTTCTATACACCTTCTTCCCTTTTCGATCTATCCTTTCGAGGAGGAGCCCTGCCTAAATCCATGACTGCCAGCCGATGTAACTCGGTGTGAACCAAGATTTGCTAATGGCAGGAGGCTAAATATACATCACGGGGACCATCCCTCTACAACAAGCACTGCATGCCCCACCCCTCCCCTTCTCGTCCTATGTGCTTGATAACCTGCACTATAATCCCTTACATATGAATGGTCTTATCAATGGTCTTATCATGTGACAAAATCCTAATCCTTGATTCGCATCTTACAAGCCCCCCGCGAGGAAAACATGGAGAACCAAGGGCAGCTAGCTTGCAAGGATGCTCTCCGCAGCCGACGGAACATGCAGCACACGCCTCTCCGCCGGTGCGCTACGTGTCCACTCTTAAAAGGTACGCCAAGAAACACGGCCCTTAGTGACACTACCCTGGATGGAGGCCGAAGAAGCTGTAGGCCAGGGGAGCGGACGCTCAAGGAGGCGCACACAATGTGGCAACACCAGTGGCACGGACCCCCAACGTACGCTCGAGCACCAGATGCTCAAGGGCAGAAAGGGCAGCTCGAGATAGGGAAGAATTCAATGAACTATTTAGAGGCATTTTGGAAATGGTGGTGGCTCGGGACTACACCATTCATGTCCCGACCGACATGTTCCCTGCCCAACCCCACGGGAGCCCTGCACCAGCAGAGCCCCAAATGCCCGACCACCTAGACTCGCCCCGCCTCGTACAAATAGAGTAGCCCCATGTTGTATAAAGGCTTATTAAAAGCTACCTGGCTAGGACTCTTTGTCTTCAAATGGTTAGGTGTTGACATGTTCCCCAATTGTACGAACTTTTCATATCTGCATTTAATGTATTTCATGTCTTTAGCAAAAGGAAAAGCTAATCAAGCGCAGGTGATAAATATCTAAGTCAACACCTTAGAATTTAGATAAGTGATGTCTCCTTGTGTTGAACTGGTTTATTATAGTTGCGGCATATACCATGCATGTACTCTCATGAAGTGACGAGTGGATGCAGGATGATGCAGGTCTTTGTGCGAAACCGATCACCACAAGACCATCGACCCCACAAAGAGCCACGGCAAAGCCACGCTGCCGAAAGCAAAAATCACCCTTGCCGACCGCCCACATCGCATGGCCCAAAGCATATTCATGGGCTACGCTCTCTTTCTGGGTCAAGCTCTATAGTTGGCTCATGGTAGTCGTTACCTCAATTGTATCAACATCGCGTGTGTCACAAGGAGGTTTGCAATATCTCAAGTGTATCTCCCCATCTCAACAACTGCTTCTCTAACAACGAGGCTAGGGCACAATCATCACTGTAATATCCATTTCCTGAGCCTTCGAAGCTTGACATTTTTCAACCCATTGAAAGGCTGATAGCCTCAACATATTGTAATGGTTGTACTCAGGCAAGTCCAAAAAAAAAAGGAGAAAAAGAACAGAACGAAAGAAAGAAAGAAAGAAAAAAGCACAAGAAAAAGAAACAAAAAAGAAAGAAAGAAAAAAGCACAAGAAAAAGAAACAAAAAGAAAGAAAGAAAGAAAGAAAGAAAGAAAGAAAAAAAAGAAACGAACGAAAAGATAAGAAGACCCACGATCACAGCACATCACCTAGGGGTCCTCAAATTAGGTACGTCCAGTGACCTTGGTCGACTGGCTCCGTCCCTAGTCCCCTAGCCCTTTAGCATCACCCACAATTGTTCAGGGAACATCAAGGGCAGGACATACCTAGGGAGCTTGTCTCGCCTATGGTTAGACCTGTCACCCCTGAACCACTTGCCATTTCTTTTGCACTCCATCTCAATGCCATTACAATCAACAGTGGTAAGTAAGACATGAAAGACAATGGAAAAGTACACCATACTTTTCAAGCACTACAAGTAGTCACTAGTTACCAAGAGCTAGACATCAAGGAGCTCAATTATGCTACATGGCCTTGACATGACCATAATGATGTCTCAAGCAATCTTCAAGTGTACTCCCCATCTTCATCGACAAAATTTTCCATCAACTTAGCCCCTTGCTTCACTGACCCATTGCTATACAAGGAACCAGGCCGACAATCTTCTAACTAAGTAATATCTAAGTATGGACAAGCACTCACATAATACCTGCACTGAAGTATATACACAGTTTGGGTCCTCAAGTGCAGGACAATACTCTCAGCTTGCTTAGAGTTCGACCTGTCTCCTAAACTAATTGCACTACGTCTTGTGCACAAGAGAGAAGACTAGCACTACCCTTGTTGAGATATCGAGCTCCACTCGTGATACGCCAGGGTGACCGTTGTGTATTTATGTCACCGACTTGTCAGTTTGCAGACGGGTTGGTACACCGCCCATGAATAATAGCTACATGATGGCTATCCTTATCTACTCTAGTTCGTGGCTCAGTTAGTATGCCACCTTAGTTAGTTGAGTTTGGTTTGAGACCCATATATAGGGTTCTTCTATTTCTTTGTATGAGAGTTCTTTTGGCTTACACAACTAAGAAGAGGAAAACTGTTTTCAGCCTCCACCCTTGTGTGTATTCCCCCATTGTGCAAGCAAGAAAGCTACAAGTGAGACTCCTTCCTTCTCTCCCACAATCTTGACATGGTATCAGAGCCTTGTTCATGGTAAGGAGCTCAAGAAAGCAAGCCAAGCTCGCGGTGTTCTGGTAAGAGGAGCAGTGTTACTTTCATTTTCTGTTTTGGGAGCAGATCTCTGCAGGTAGTACAGCCGGAAAGTGCAGGAGTGCATTGTCTCAGGTTGAGACGCCCTTCGCGGTGAAGCAAGAGGGCAGTATATGCTGCGGAAAAGGGCTTTAGCCCTTTGGCGACCCTATTTTTTTGATTTGAGGCCATTTCGGGGCCTGTTTTGGAGGAGGAAGTTTTCTGCACGCACTCAGGAAAAGGCCCTGTTTTATGCTGTGCGACCACTGTTCTACAGGTCGGTGAAAAGTTATTGTAGAAATTGCATCGTATGCTTGTGCGCAGAGACATTGGGAGTTTCAGAATCATCCTTGGTTCCTGTTTATGCAAAATCGTCACTAGGAAGTGACTGTGTGGTCAAATACCACTTTCGCCAGTTTTGTAGATTTGCCCTTGTGAGGGTGAAGCTGAGTTTTTGCAGTGACAGAATTTTTCGCAGTGTTCTGTAATGGCGTCTGATTCTCTTTCACAGATTGTAACTGAAAAGCTTGACAAGAACAACTTCCAGGCATGGAAGTTTAGAATGATGAATTTCCTTATGGGAAAAGGATATTGGGAATTTGTTGCAGGAAATGAAGAAGAACCAGTTCTTCCTGATGTTCCTAATCAACAGCAAATGTAGGCATTCAAAGCATGGCATGAGAGAGCCAGGAAAGTTATGTACTGGCTATCTATCAGCATTTCAGACTCTATGATTGTGCATATTCAGGATGCAAGTACGCCAAAGGAGGCATGGGATACTCTGTCAAAGATGTATAGCACAAATACGCAAGCCAGGAAAATGCAGCTCAAGCAAGAGTTGCACAATGTGCAAAGAGAAAATATGAGCATCAATGACTACCACATGAAGGTGAAGAAGATTGCAAATGCACTTGCTTCCATTGGGTCGCCAGTGGAAGATGATGATTTAGTTTCTGTGACCTTGAATGGTCTAGGAAAGGATTATGCACAGTTTCGGACATCCATTTCAGTTCATGAAAGATTTCCTGATTTTGAGGAGTTGATTGCTCTTCTAATTTCTGAGGAGCAGAGAAATGGTGGTGCATCTTCTTCAGGAGGAACTTCAAAAGAAACTGTCTTCTACTCAAATGCTGGAAGAGGTAGAGGCAGAGGTAGAGGAGGCCGATTTGGAGGCCGATTTGGAGGCCGTGGTAGAAATCAGAATATGCAGCAAACTCAAGAAAACCAGTCCTATGGAGGAGGACGTGGTAACTCTAGAGGCAGGGGGAGCCAAAGAGGTCGTGGTGGATGGCAAAGAGGCCAAAATGCAAACAGTAATGTTGAATGCTACTATTGTGGTAAAATGGGTCATATGGCTAAAGACTGCTATAAAAAGCAGAATGACATCATGAATGGAAAACTGCAACAAGGAAATTATGCATCTTCTAGTAGACAGGGTGATGACAGAAATGAGCATTTGTTTATGGTGCAGCACATGAACAATTCTGTGACAAGTGCAAAAGAAAGCAACGATGTGTGGTATGTTGACTCAGGTGCATCAAACCACATGACAGGTCATGCAGAATGGATGGAGGATGCAAGAAAAATGGAAAAACTAGGATTTGTGGAGACTGGTGATGATACTGTACATCCGATTATGCAGATTGGAAAAATTCCTTTGTCTATGCAGGATGGGAAAAAGAAATACATGTCCGATGTATTTCATGTCCCGAATATCACCAAGAATCTGGTTTCTGTTGGTCAAATGGTTGAACAGGGCTTGCAGGTCAGATTTAATCCTCATGGATGCTTTGTTGAGGATATGAAAAATAAAGGTCGCTTGATAGCAAAAGGAAAGAAGAAGGGCATAATGTTTACGTTGGATGCAGACATGTCTGAATTGAGTGCAGCAATGTTTGCACATGGGACCGGTGTAGTTGCAGATATTGATATCTGGCATAAACGCATTGGTCATGTTAATGTACAGCGACTTAAATCAATGCAGGCCCAAAATATTGTTGCAGGATTGCCTAGATTCAAGGTTGCAGAAATGCATAAGGTATGTGAAGCCTGTCAGTTTGGAAAACAGGCAAGGAAACCATTTCCTAGACATGTTCAAGAGAGTAAGAAGCCATTGGAATTAATCCACTCTGATGTGTGGACTACTAAAGCTGCATCTCTTGGAGGCTGTCATTATTTTGTTACTTTTATTGATGACTATAGCAGAAAATTTTGGGTGTATTTTATGAAAAAGAAAAGTGAAGTTTTTGGGCATTTCAAAACTCTTAAAGCTATGGTTGCAAAAGAAACAGGCCTGCAAATAAAATGCCTAAGGTCAGATGGAGGGGGAGAGTACCTCTCAAATGAGTTTGCAAGGTTCTTGCAGGAGCATGGCATAAAGCAGCAATATTCATGCAGTCATACCCCACAGCAAAATGGAATTGCAGAAAGAAAAAACAGACATATTGGAGAGGTGTCTCGTGCCATGCTCAATGAAAAAGACCTGCCAGATTTTTATTGGGCTGAAGCAGTTGCTACAGCAGTCTACATAATGAACAGGACTCCCACTGCAGCAATACATGGAATGACTCCAGAGGAGAGGTATACTGGTAGGAAACCAGATATTTCTCATTTGAAAATTTTTGGTTGCATTGTCTATGTACATGTGCCAGATGAGTTGAGATCCAAGTTGGATCCAAAAGCTGAGAAGTGCATCTTTATTGGTTACTCTCTGCACAGCAAAAAGGATATAGATGCTATAACCCTTCTACTCGTAAGTTTACAGTGAGCAGAGATGTTGTTTTTGATGAGATGAGTAGCTGGTATAAACCAGTAAATGTGATTGATGATGTAGATGCACAAAATGGTAATGCTGCACAGAATTCACAGCAGCAGTCACAAAATATTAGTGGACCTGGAGCGTCCTCTAGCAGTGGTTCACATTCTTCGGCATGGACAGGCAGATTGAGATCAGGAGAATCTTCTCAAAGTAATGCAGATAGTGGTATGCAGGTATCACGAAAAGGAAAAGAGAAGGTTGATCAGCCCATGTTTGATGTGAATGCAGGTCACTCTTATGTGGATGGTGAATCTAGTGGCTCAGAACAGAGCATTGATGATGAGTTGGGTATTCCTTCTATTGTTACACCTGGAGTAAGGAAGACCAGGGATGTTTTGAGAGCACCTGGGAGTGAACCCACTTTGCGCAGGTCTACCAGAGTTAAGTATCCTGTGGATAGGCTGAAATATGATGGATTTACAGCCATTCACTATGCATATATGGTCAAGGTGATACAGGAACCAGAACCCACTTCTTTTGAGCAAGCCATGGGAAAAGAAAAATGGGAGAAAGCCATGGATGAAGAAATGGATGCCTTGGAAGCAAATGCTACATGGGAATTGGTACCTTTGCCTAAAGATAAGAATGCAATTGGCTGTAAGTGGGTTTATAAGGTGAAGCACAATGCAGATGGTTCTGTAAACAGATACAAGGCAAGATTAGTAGTCAAGGGGTATGCACAAACATATGGCATTGACTATGAAGAAACATTCAATCCGGTTGCAAGGATGGAAACCGTAAGAGCAGTCATTGCTATGGTTGCATCAAAGGGATGGTCTTTACATCAGATGGATGTAAAGAATGCCTTCTTGCATGGTGATTTGCAAGAAGAGGTCTATATGGAGCAGCCACTAGGTTATGTGCATGCTGTTCATCTTGAGTTTGTTTGCAGGTTGAAGAAAGCTTTGTATGGCTTGAAGCAAGCACCTAGAGCATGGTCTGACAAGATAGGACAGTATCTTGTCACTATTGGCTTTCAGATTTCCAAGGCAGATTTCTCACTTTATGTGAGAAAAACAGAGAAAGGTATTATGCTACTTGTCATTTATGTTGATGATTTGATTATGACAGGTGACAGTGATGAAGATACCCTTCATGTGAAAATGCTATTGAAGCAGAAGTTTGAGATGAAGGATTTGGGAGAGCTGCGTTATTTCTTGGGCATTGAGGTGATTAGATCACCAAGTGGGATACAGCTCTTGCAGAGGCAGTATGGATTGGACATGCTGTCCAAATATGGGATGACAGGCTGTAAGCCTATTTTAGTTCCTTTGGAGCAGAATGTGAAGCTGAGCGCAGATGCAGGTGAGCTTCTGGAAGACCCTACTATGTACAACAGACGCATAGTAGGAACCTTGATTTATATGACCATTACCAGGCCAGATTTGAGCTATGCTGTTGGATTGGTAAGTCAGTTTATGCAGGCTCCAAGGAAATCGCATTTGGATGCGGCTAGACGCATACTCAGGTATGTGAAGTCCACATTGCAGTATGGACTATTTTATGAGACTGGGGTTCAGATACAGCTGCATGGATACACTGATGCTGATTGGGCTGGTAGTATTTTTGATAGACGATCTACCAGTGGATATGTGTTCTCTTTTGGGAGTGCTGCAGTCACTTGGAGCAGCAAGAAACAGCCTACAGTTGCCTTGTCGAGCACAGAGGCTGAGTACAGGGGTGCAGCAATGGCTGCATGTGAGGTAGCTTGGTTGCATAAGCTACTTTATGATATGCATCAGTCTACAGATGGGCCAGTTGTCATTTATTGTGACAACATGAGTAGTATACACTTGGCAAATAACCCAGTCTATCATGCTAGAACAAAGCACATTGAGGTGCATTATCACTATGTGCGGGAGAGGGTTTTACTAGGTCTTATTGATCTAGTTTATGTCAGCACAGAGGATCAGGTAGCTGACATATTTACGAAGGCATTGGGCGCAGAGAAGCTGCGCAAGTTCAGAGACCTGCTTGGTGTGCAGGAATTGGGATTGAGCTCGAGGGGGAGTGTTGAGATATCGAGCTCCACTCGTGATACGCCAGGGTGACCGTTGTGTATTTATGTCACCGACTTGTCAGTTGCAGACGCGGTTGGTACACCGCCCATGAATAATAGCTACATGATAGCTATCCTTATCTACTCTAGTTCGTGGCTCAGTTAGTATGCCAC
This sequence comes from Lygodium microphyllum, assembly GCF_053477565.2. Classification (NCBI taxonomy): domain Eukaryota; kingdom Viridiplantae; phylum Streptophyta; class Polypodiopsida; order Schizaeales; family Lygodiaceae; genus Lygodium; species Lygodium microphyllum. The sequence goes on from NC_141141.1 coordinate 23,305,582, forward strand.
CTTAGTTAGTTGAGTTTGGTTTGAGACCCATATATAGGGTTCTTCTATTTCTTTGTATGAGAGTTCTTTTGGCTTACACAACTAAGAAGAGGAAAACTATTTTCAGCCTCCACCCTTGTGTGTATTCCCCCATTGTGCAAGCAAGAAAGCTACAAGTGAGACTCCTTCCTTCTCTCCCACAATCTTGACAACCCTTAGGGAGAGACCACATGAGAGGTTTTCAATTGCAGGTGTTGAAGACTCCAACGAAAGTGTCGTTCGCTCTTCATCAACACCCAACTCTGAATGCTTATCCCTTACCATCCGACAAGCCCGCAAAGAATCGTCATGTGCAGCATCCCCAACAAACCAACACTTGTGCTGGCCATCAATGCAATTCCCAACACAGAATAGCCCTACCACCAACTCCAACAACCTTCCACCAGCCACCTTGGCCACCAACAGGCCCCCAGGACCTTCTTCCACACCACCACCAACACTCCTCCCCGGAAACCACAGGCGTCCTTGTCACCCACGTCTTCGGTGCATGCTACACCCTGCTACCTACAACGGTGAGTGCCATAGGGCTGGCACTCGTCTAGGAGGGGGTAATGTTAACCCTCAAACAAACGAAGGTGGAAAATCCGAAAAAGCTAAAGCAGAAGACAAAGACAAAGGCCAAGGCAAAGAGAAATGGAAGACAAAGACGCACAAGGAGAAGAGTCCTAAATAAGGGAGAAAGGCGCAAGTCAAAACTTTTGTAAAAGAGCGCAAGCGCATCATGGTTTAACTCAAGGAGCGCTGGGCTCTCACCCGTGCAATTTGTAAATGTAGACGGGCCGTGGAAAGGAAGCTAGGAAGATAGAAGGACAATAGGAAAAAGGGCCTAGGCTATGGTCGGCCATGTAAAAAAGGGGAAAAGGGGATGACCACCCAAAAGGGATTTAGGGTTTTGTATATAAAGTTGAAAAGTGAATGAGAAGCTCATTCTTGTGTGTGGCAAAAAGTAGCTTGCCTCTTCTTCTTCTTCTTCTTGTTCTTACTTGCTTGAGCTTGTGCTTAAAAGAGGGAGTGTGAGAGTGTGAGGGAGTGAGTGTGTGAGGGTGAGGGACCGAGGAGGAGAAGCTCTCCATCTTCTCCTCTCTACTTCTCTTCTTTTCTCTTCTCTTGTCTTGCTCGTGGAAATGGAGCTTGGAGCGTGGAGCTTGAGGATGGAGCTTGCTTGAAGCTTGTACTTGGATCGTGGAGCTACCGGAGGGTGCGGGAGAGGAGGTAACTCGAACGGCACGGAGGTAAGCTCACTACACCCTTAGATATGGTTGGCGCGTCGGTTATGTGAGAGGTAGCCATTAGTGCTCGGCTTGGAATGCTTGAAACAATAAGCGGTCCGTGGGTCTTGGCAGTTGAGCGAAGGCTCCCACACATTATGCGGCACCCTTCAACTTCCCATTGCAGCCTAAGAGTGTACCAATGCCTCAAGAACGGGGAGTCAGTATCAGTGAGCTTTGATAATGCTGTGATTTCTTGATCAGTGATAGCATAAGTGGTTTGCTGATCATATGACGTGATGAGGCGCTGTTTGATGGCTTGCTCCTTGGAGATTTTGTTGTTGAGCAATTCAGCAGTGGAGCGAGAAGCTTTTGCAAATGCGAATTCAAAGGTCTCCCAGGAGCATGGCATCGTTTTAACTTCAGTTGCAAAGGGTTCCTCCAATAGTCCTAAGTCCAAGCGGTCATAGCTTAGTGCTAGCGACATGAAGGTGGTGTCTAGTCGTTTAATGCATTCCACCACGTCATCCCCAGTGTCCTCCGCGAGGTCAGCGGCCAGCGCTAAAAAGGATTTGTGTTTATAGGAGGGCGTAAGGTTGACGGGTGGTCGAGGTTTGCTAGAACTAGAGCCTGGGACAACAAAGAGTTGCAGTTGGGAGTGTTCTTGAGTCTGCGGTTGGGCTGCTTAGATTATGGGTGGATTAGGAGCAGCCATGATGGATGGATTGCTGCATTCAGGTTGGATTTGGGGAGTCGGATTGACTTGGTCGGGTGATGACTCTTGTGATGGAGTTTGTTGTTTGGGTCGATAGGCTTGTGTGACTCTCTTGGGTTTAGGCGTGGATGAGTCAGATGGTTGTGGTTCTGGAGAGCACTGTGGCTTATGGTTTGGAGGGTTTATGGGACTTGGGTTGATCAAGCTTGAGGGCGGCATATGAGTAGTGTCTTTGGCCATGTAGGCCTTAGGGATCCACAGCCAGGTGTTGCACTAGCAGATTGTCAGAGTATCCAGGCTCGGCAAATCTCTTAATGAAGAGATCCTTGAGGCCACTGAAGTTGGCTCATTCTGCGGTATCTAGGCTTGTATACCAAGTCCTTCCCTTGTCACCTAAGCAGAGCTCGAATGCTTGAGAGCGTTGAGTTAGGTTGTTGAGGCCGTTGGCTTCACACACTTGCTCAAACTACTCTACAAAGCTGTATGGATGGTCGTGGGGTTGGTATTTGTCGAGTTGCTTGGCAACAATAGGGATTTTAGACTGGCTCTTTGAGCCTTGGTTCGCTCCTAATCCTGCGAATAGCGATGTCGCTAGTGCCGCGGCACTTTGCTCTACTGCCGTGTTATCTAGCAGTCACTTCATGAGAAGCTTGCTCAACGTCAAGTCTCCTTCTAGGGCTCTTTCGTGATCTGTTCGGTTTCTACCTGCTAAGTTCAGCACTCACTGTACCTCACGCAACTTCGTGCTTTGCCTTTGGCTCCTAGCCTGCTGGTCCCTATTGTATTTGACTATGCTTTGCAAAGCCTTGTGGGCTAGTTTTCTCTCTTTCTCTAGGTTTGTGATGATAGCGTGTGCCATCCTACCGTGGTGCTTGTATTGGGCGTGTGCATCGTAGCTGCTGACCAGCTGCTGCTGAATAGCCTCCGAGACACGTTCAAGTCAAGTTCCTCTTTAGACCTATGGTCAGAGCCTCCTTCTACCATAGTCGTGTTGTCGTGCACCACCAAGTTGTCGATCAGGTTGAGTAGATTTGTCAAATCCATGTCATTGATGCCACCTGCTTGGTCCTACTTCGTGCATTGATGGTTTGTCTACATCTTGGGTCCTCTCCTACTGGTGGGTTCCTTGAGTGGTTTATCTGAGTGAGTTCCTTCAGTTATTGAATACAAACCTCAATTTATGGTCACTCAGTGTGCATGTCACTTCTCGTGCACTTGTGCTCAATCAGACTTTCAATTTCCTTAAGTGCATTCAAGTGTGGAAATTCAAGATGAGTGTAGCAAACAATCTCGAAGCGTCTTACGCACTCTCACTTTGTTTCGGGCCTGATAGACTTGTTGGTCAATTTTCTAGCTGCCTTGACAGGGTTCATGGTTTTTCTAATATGTTGCCTCGTTTTTTTTTTGTCAATCAGGTTTTAACTGCTCAACGCTTTGCGTCTAGGTCTCTGGGTCTCGTTACTGCCTACTTCAAGCTGCTAAGCGAATGCTCCCTATGATTTTGTCTATTCCGTGTGCCAAAATCAAGTTCTGAGCGTCAGAAGGACTTTCTACAGTTTGGGCTATTGAGCTCTAGCTGGGGGTCAGATCAAATTTTTGAGAATTTGATAAAAAATTACACTCGGCCTAGCTGGTCCGAATTGCAGGGTCCGAGTGGGTCACTCGGACGAGCCGAGGTACATGGGCCGAGGGCCGAATTCGTGACTCGGACAGGGTAGACTCAGACGGGCCGAGGCGTAGACTCGGACAAAGTTGCTTGGACAGGTTGGCTTGGACGGGCCGAATGGTCAATTCGGACGAGGTCACTCGAATGGGCCGAGGCACTTGGGCCGAGGGCCAAATATGACACGTGGCCGAGGGCCGAATCCTATGGCTTAGACGGGGGCTGAGGGCCGAATTAGTCGATGGTCCGAATGGTCTACTCGGACAGGCCGAGTAGGTCTGGGCCGAGGGCCGATTAGGGTTTCGGGCCGAGTGGGCTGAACGAAAGAGGGCCGAGGGCCGATTCTGGGACTCGGTCGAGAAGCGACCGCTCAGATGGGCCGAACGCGGCGCGATGATGACAGCGAGAGGTCGATTTTACTTGATTCTTGCAATTTAATCAATCATAGCAAGCATAAACCTCCAGATCCTATCTAGGGGGATAGGGGAAGGGATTCATATACTTGAATAGAGTGGTAGGCTTGTCGATGGTGCGATCGGATCGAATCGTGCGATGGCTCTCTCCCCCCCTCTCTCTCTCTCTCTCACTGAAATGATCACAAATGAGCTCTCCCTTGGCCTCTTGGCTCTTATACCCCTTCTCGGGTATGGTGTTGATGCCCCCAATCACTCACTTGCCAATCTTAGGTATCACAAGCGAGCTTTTTACCATTTTTTTGCACGATTTTTGCCCTGTTTTGCCCTGTTTTGCAACAGTAAACCCTACCCTTCTCCGGTGCAATTTTCTAATCCTAACCTACGCTAAATGCAACAAGAATCGAAAGCAAAAAACTGAAATCATTTCTCCATGTTTCCCAATCATCAAACAAACAAAATATCCCAAAATACTTACTTTTTTTGAAGATCGAAGACACCCAAACTTCCTACCTATCTCAAGCTTCGTTTCGGGGATGAATCCCTTACTTCGATGCTCGATATGAGGCGCGGAAGTGCTCAAGCTTGAATCTGTTGGTCCCGGCAATGGAACCAAAATGTAGTGGGAGCTCACGCTCAACGGCCAAGACCCATGGACCGCTTATTGCTTCAAGCATTTCAAGCGAGCTCTAATGGCTATTTCTCACCTAGCCGACGCGCCGTCGATCCTATGAGTGTAGTGAGCTTACCTTGATGCCGATATGAGTTGTCTCCTCTCTCGCACACCCCGATAGCTCCACGATCCTAGATGCGAGCTCAAGCATCCTCAAGCCTCCTCCATCTCCAAGCTCCATCCTCCATAGCCGCACGTGCGAGAAAAGAGAAGAGAAGAGAAGAAGAGATGGTGAAGAGCTTCACCCTCTTGATCCCTCACTCTCACACACTCACTCCCTCACACTCTCACACTCCCTCTCTCAAGAGCACACACAAGCAAGAAGATGAGGAGAAGAGAAGAATAAGAGAGCTCTTGTTAGCCACACACCAAAGAATGAGCTTCCATTCACTTTTTGAACTTTATATATACAAACCCTAAAACCCCATGGGCGCCCATCCCTTTTTTATATGACCGGCCATTGTGGCAAGGTCCTTTTTCCACTTCCCTCTTCTAGCCTTATGCCTCTAGCCTACACCTATCTAATATTTTACAATTGGCACAGGAGGGAGCCTGGCGCTCTTTTACAAGAGTTTTTCAAGTTTTTTGAGGCGCCTTTCATTTAAAATTGTGTTTTTTGCCCCGGCTTAGCTTTGGAGGTTGCCTGCGTGTCTTTGCTCTTTTTCCATGTTTTTTTCTGCTTTTTCCTTCCTTTTTCTGCCATCTTGACTTGGGGTTAACAAGGAGTTAATGGGCATTGGATGAGGGTACTTCACATATTCTTTTATTTTCTATCTCCCTTAAAGGCAAATTGGCCTTTAAGTGGGAGGTTGTTGGGATAAAGGCCAATGTGACATTGCCCATCTCACTCAGTAACCATGACAAAGCTCGTATATACTTATATTTTATATGTTAAATGGTAAGGTAATAAGGTATTGCTCACATGAGAGCTGTTGAGGCACCATATATGCAACATCTTCTCTCTCTCTCTCTCTCTCTTTGTCTCTGTGTATATATTATATATCCATCATTGTGCATTATCCACACTCCATGTAGCTCCATCAACTCCAAGCCTCACATAGGCAATGTCAATCAAGCCACAAGTAATAAGCCCTTCATTTCGTAGGTTGGGGGCCCCTCTCTAATCGGAGGTTTTTTAAATCTTTCATACACTTTCACATACCACAATGAGTCCTAGAATGAGACTTGAATGGAATATAAAAGACAATTAACAACTTATCCAATCTTACCTTTACATCCTTGGTTAGAAAATGTATAAGAAGACACTCGATACATAGCTCTTATAATGTTTTTTACCCTCATACATGATCTACTAAATGAGCTATACAATGTCCTAAAATAGGTAAATAAGTGGATACTAAGTATATAGCTCTTACAAGGATTTTTACCCTCTTACATGTGTCTATTAAATGAGCTATACAATGTCCTAAAATATGTGTGTTCATACTCTATATGAGCTCTTACAATATTTTTAACCCTCTTACTTGTATCTACTAAATGAGCTATACAATGTCCTAGAAAATAAAGATGGTACCTCAAGTTGTGCCAAATTGATGTGAAAAATGAATAGAGAATAGAAGAATCAATTTCTTGCATATACTCCTTTATATATGGTCATCTAGGTGATTGTTGGTGATACAACCTTTCAACAATTTTAGATTATAGCCATATTTCACCCAAAATATAGTCAAATATTATATTTTGCATCTTACTTATAGCAATAATGTGAATTTTTTCCCAAGATAAGCATAGTATCTATAGAATCAGCTTTTCTATGGAATCATCTACACAAGGGTCACCTATTCATCAACTAACAACAACTTATTCATTGGTCCACACAATAAATAGGATGGGGGTAGACTTCCACATATTATTAAAACTATATGATGAGTTCTTATCATTAATTTCTAGGTGGAAAACATGGTGATGATTTTTGCAATGATGTAAATGACCCAAACAAGGCGACATGCAAAACACTCATCATGAGAACACTTTGTAGAATCTCTTCCCTTCCTATTTTGGTAATGAAGTGATCAATACAAGTGCTAATTTAAAATGTTGACAAGGATGATGATTTTCCAAAGAAGGATGAAAGGTGAGCAAAAGGTGGAAGCATGAGTAGAAGCAAGAAAAGTGCAAGAGCTATGAAGATTCAAGCAAGAAGAGAGAGACTAGTATGTGGAAACTTCAATAGTCACAATGTGTGATCTGCCTTCCCTTCTTCTATTTGTCACAAAAAGAATAAATAATAAAGTGACAGTAATGGGTGTGTGCCACTTGTAGTGTACATGTGTGCGGGTCTATATAAAAGTAATTGTAGGCACCTAGGCACATGCAACCTTTAACCCTCAACAACCTCCCACTTAAAGGAAAATGTGCCTCAATGAGGAGTGAAGGAAAAAAGAAGAAAAAATACAACATGTACATAGAGTACAATAGGATAAAGAAATATGACATCTTATCTTACGCCATCAACCTCCTAAGAAAGACGTATTGTTCCAATGGGAGACTTTGAGTGAGCACATTTGTAGGATTTGTATTCGTAGGTATCCTGACAAGCTCAATGGACTTGTCTACTATTTCCTCTCTGACAAATTGACAGTTTACCTCACTATGCTTTGTCTTTATATATGAAAGACTGGATTACGGCCTAATTGAATGGTACTCATCAAATTTGAATGCAGTGTAAGAATCATGGTCGTACTAGGATTTGCAACTAGACAACCTAACCATATGACCTCTTTGCAAGCCTTAGTGGCTGCAATGTACTCATCCTCAGTAGTTGATAAGGCTATCTAATTCTGTACCCTGGATATCCGAGAGACATAACCTCCATGATAGGTAAAGTTATATCCAAAGGTGAACTTTTTATTATTTGTAAGTCCTACATAATTTGAATCATGTAACCCACAACTCCTGCATCCTGGCTACCATAGCAAATGCACATATTTATAGTGCCTTAAAGGCATCTCATGATATCTTTCACAATGTCCCAATGTCGCTTGCCAGGTGTAGCCATATAAACTACATCACCTTCCACTGCAAATGTTATGTCAAGATGAGTGGCTACCATGGCATACATCAAACTAATCACTATGGATGCCTATAGAACCTTGGTCATATTGGCCCTCTCATCATCTAAATATGGAAATTCATCCTGACTAATCTTCACATGAGAAGATAAAGGATAATAATAGGCTTACTGTCGTGCATATGGAATCAATCAAGTACTCTATGTATGTACTCCTTCTAGGACATCTAGAGAAGTTTCTTGGAGAGATTGCATGTAATGTGTATATCAAGTATGTGTGAGGTCTATCCCATGTCCTTCATCTCAAAGCTCTTCTTGACTCGAGTATTTAAAGCATGCAACTCAACATGAGCACTCCCAGCTATAAACATATCATCAACATAAAGCACCAAGATAATAAGGCTACCATCATGGGCCTTCTTTGTGTATAAACACAAATCCATATCATTCCAAGAATGCCCTTGCAAATTCATAAAAGCATTAAACATATAGCACCACTCCCTAGGTGCCTGCTTAAGCCCATAAAGACTCTTATTTTTCTTCACAAAGCCCTTAGGTTGCTACATATAAATGTCCTTGTATACGTCCCCATGTAGGAAAGTTGTCTTAACATCCATATGGTTGCTCAAGGCCAAGATCAAGCTTAGGGTATTCATCTTGACCCATAGGAGAGAACATCTCATCAAAATCAACTCCATTTTCCTACTTATTAAAGCCCTTAGCAATGAATCTTGTCTTATATGCTAGGTTACGGTGATTAGGGATACTCTTCAACTTGTACACCCACTTGCATGGCAATGCAACTTTCCATCAATAAAGAAAATTAAGTCCCGTGTATGGTTCTTTTGCATCAAATCAAACTCAAACTTCATACTCTCTCCCAAGAATGAGAATCACCTTTGTGCATAGCCTCCTCATAGGTAAGTGGCTTAGCAGAGTCTTTCACCATCACATAATTTGTAGAGGTCGCATAACCTTTAGAAGGACATGAAGCTCTAGAAAAGTGTCTCAAAATTGGTTATGTGGCTTGTATGACATGTCCTCTCTGTCCAACATCATGATCTTGCAGAATATGTGGATCTTGGGCCACTACATAATCAACAATAATAGTAGGGTGTCTCATTAGGACCAATTGTACAATGACATGAGGCTTCTCTTGAAATATCACCCTTTGTATAACAATCACCTACTTTGGTCTCATGGATATCTTATCCTCATGGAAGATAACATCATGGCTATGGATTAAATTTTGAGCTTGTGTATCCCAAAGATGATAGTTTTTCTCACCTACAACCTGATATCTAAGAAATATCCCCTTACCATCGTTCGAACTTCATAAGAAAAATCAGACTTTATTTTGACTGGGTAGCCCTGACTTTACCTCATTGTGAAGAACTTTGCCTCTACCCATGAGGATTGATGTAAAGGTTTCTAGAAGACTTAATAGTCTCTATATCGAGACCTAAAATGGGCCTAACACTGGCTCTCTAGCACTAGCCAGACCTCTAAGACACACAAGACACCCCACACAGCCTCACAACTAGGAGCGTCTAAGGGACATGCTACACTAAACTCTAATATCGATCTTGCGTTTGTAATAGGATATAGTCCAACATTTGCATTCCCTACTCAGAGGGAGATCCCATATACATTGGTATAATATACCACTGGAGGGCAGCTACTTTATAGAGCTCTACCCCGAGACCTACGGACTGCCTATTGATCAAGTGTTTCAAGCTAAGCAGCCATGGCTACCTCTCACATAGCCGATGCGCAATGCCTACCTTACGGGTGTAGTGAGCTTACCTTGATGCTCGATCGAGTTCCCTCCTCTCTCTTGCACTCCGGTAGTTCCACGATCCTTGTGGAAAGCTCAAGCAACCTCAAGCCCTCTCCGTCAAGCTCCATCCTCCATAGCCGTGCGAGAGAAGAGAAGATGAAGAGAGAAGATGGGAAGCCTCTTCTCCACGATCCCTCACTCTCACACACTCACTCCCTCACACTCCCTCAATCCCTCACTCAAGCACAAGCAAGGAGGAAAGAAAGAAGAGAAGAAGAAGAAGAAGCTTTGGCCATACACAAGAATGAGCTTCTCATTCACTTTTGAACTTTATATAGATGCCCTACTTTTTGGGCGGTCATCCCCACTTTTTACATGGCCGGCCATTAGCCTAGGTCCTCTTTTCCTATTTCCCATCGTTCTAATTTATCCCCTTCCCAATTAATGCATATAATTTGCACAGGAGTGAGCCTAGCACTCTTTTACAAGGATTCAGGAGCGCTTTCACAATTAATGGTGCGCTTTTACTCTTTTCTTTTCTCGAGGCGACATTGAGGCCTTTTGGAGAGGTCGTCATTCAAAATTTTCAGGGTCCGATTTCCATCCGGGGTGCCTTTTCCTTCCTTTGTCCTGTGCCCATTCAGTTATCTCCTTCTTCCATTTTCCCGCTCCTCTGTGCTGCGGTAAATATTACCGCCTCTTAGCTAAGTGCCAGTCCCATGGCACTGTGGTGGGGAGTAGTGGGATAGTTGGGGTTGTTGCTAAGTGGAACTAGTGGGTAGATGACCACAATCAAAAGGTGTTGTTGTGAATGAGAGGTGATGGAGTTTGATTAACGATGACCGGGAGAGACTCCGGTGTGCTTTAGACTTCATGAAGATGTTTGGCATTTGTCACACAGTTGTAGCTCCCATTCTGTGACGGCTGTTAAACCTGGGGATCTCTAATCATTTGGAGAAGATGAGGTTCCAAGATCTATGACAATGGTGGGTCCATCACTGATTTTTCCTTCTGCTTGATTCGGTTTAGTCATGGTAGCCATCAACAGGCAGATGGTCGGCTACATCAAGCATGTTAGTCCATCCAACCATTGAAATATGCAGAAGTTATTCCTGAAGCTGTTGTAGCGGTGTGTTGTCCGACTCAGAGAAAAATTCTTGGGTATTAGTGGATGTCATGGATGATCTTCTTTAGCTAGGTAGCCATTAACTGAGTCGCCATCATAGCCTGTAAGTGAAAGTTGTGCACTCCCTAAGGGGTGTGTTTGTCTCATGGTGTGGTGTAAGTGTATGTGTAGTGGAATTGGGAGATGGGTCTAGCCTTGGGTAAGCCCTTGGTAATGTCCCACACTTGAGGACCCAGTTCGTGTGTCGTTGAAGGTGCAGTGCAAAACTTAGGGTGATAGGTCTGGAAGTCCTGCCCTTGATGTGCCCTAAGCGTGAAGTGGGGGAGGGGCTAGGTGTGAACCCTAGGTGTAGTGAGTGAAGTGAGCCCTCGTGCTTCTCTTTTCTCTCTCTCTTTTTTTTTTGAAGAATTGCATACAAGGGGATGTCCTGGCTAATGCCTATCACCTTCAGCCTAATTACGAGGTGGTTGCAAGCATTGGGATAGGAATGCGTGACTTTGTAGATATTCTTTAATAGCAGCCCAGGCCTTCAGAGGTGTGGATGACAAGAAAGGATGATTGCACCTCGTGAAGCGGGTATAATTAATATCCTCTAAGATTTCTAGGCAAAAGGAGGGAAGCAGGGTTTCCCTCATCATTAATCTAGTTATGGATCTACTATCTATCCCTATGTTGATGTCAAAAAAGAGTGGAGGGAGGTGGACTTCCTCGGCTATGGGTCTCTGCATTAATAGGAACTTGATAAGCCTAAGATAATTATAGGTGGTTAAGAAGGCTAGATCGGGGCAAGAAGAAAAATCCGCAAGGAAGCGGTTGATAGATGGGAGGAGATCCTCTAACCTAAAGACTAGGCATTCCTCGGGGCTCTGGGCATTAATGTTATATATCTTAGGAAAGTCAAAATCCCCATGAATGTTTCGATCATAGTCAACTCCATGCCTACGGGGGTAGGGCATGTAGATGGGGTCGTTGCGTTCTTCAGGGAGCGAGCTGCAGAAGGCAGTCTAGGCGTCAAAATTGGTATCCCAAATCCTCCTACGCCACTTCGGCTGTGCCTCGTAGCCTTGGACGGTTTTGGGAACCCTGTTTACCTTGTCCTACCAGTAGTCTGCAGGCTCTTGCCTCCATTTGGTTATTGTGAGGCTTCTTTCCTCTATCCACCTATTTGCAAGATCATTAGCCAGATCCTTGATCTTGGCTAGAATGCCTAGAGGCAATGCACGGCCGAGAGAGCATGGATAAGCAAATGAAAGCTCAAATGGCCTCATCTGGAACTCCCGTTCACGCCATATGACCAACTCCTGAGGCCAATTGATAGGATTGGGATCCCCTTGTAGTGGCACCGGCTCTTTAGGGAATTGTCTTGGCAATGACCATGCTCTACGTTGGGCTTCCTCTACTAGTTCCTGTCTTCTTCTTCTGGCTACCACAATGCGCTCGGGCATGTGGGCATCTTCGGGCTCTTCAGGCGGGAGGTCTGGTAGAGGCGGACTGGGCATTTTTTGTTGCTCTTCTTCAGCATCTTGCTCAAAGTCTGGACCCTCTTCGACATTTAGCTCGGCAACTACTGGGGCCGCTTGTGGTGGTGGTGGCGGCTGCTCATGTTCTTCGAACCCAAGTTCCTTAAGCTCAACAGTGGAGAGGCCGGCACGGTGTAGGTAGTGAAATTGCTACTCTTTTGTGATTCTTGTGCCTGTTGGAAGCTCCCCTTCTTGAAGGCCATACCTTAGCACTCGGGTAGTTAGTTCTAGCTTCCTTCTTACATTCTCCACTGAATCATTGCCCTCTGTCTAGGTGACATGTAGTACTGTGCTCAGGAAGGCTTGCCTTTGTGCATTGGCACATACATCAACAGCCCCTGCCCTGGATTCGGCAAGCACTTTCTTGCACTCAGCCACCACTGCCAAGCGTTCTGTTAAATGCCTAACTCTTTCAAAATTGTTCTTTTCCCACTCACTGGCTTTCTTGTCCATCTTCTTTCTTCCCTCCTCCAGCTCACTTGCCACGGTTGTCACAACCTGCTGTTGCTCATTTGTTAAAAACTAGAGTTGGTTCCTTTTCCTAGATTTCCGAGCTAGCTGTTCTTCAGCAATTTCTTTTGCCTGATTTGCAATGCTAAATCTCTGTTCTGCCTTAGCAATTAGTTCTGACTTTTCTTGCACAAGCTGCTCATGACTTTGGATCTCTGCAAGGTGCAATATTCTTTGGGTGAAGGCCGTGGCCATGAGGGCCTCTATGTCTCCTTTGGCAATCTCCAATGCACCTTGTAGTCGTTGTGTGTCATTTTGCAACCTTTGTGGTTCTGCTACGGGGATTGCTAGCCTTTCCTGTGCTAGGAGCTCTATCTCTCTCTCCAGCCTGTCTTGTTTCTCAAGTCCATACCATAGCTGAAAAGCTATGGCATCCTCTTGTGGCTCGCTTGGCTCGCCCTCTTAAGTTGCTACCTGTCTGTACCTTTCCAGCTTGGCCGTTCTTTGTTCCAGGTCAGCATACTCTTGCACTAATAACTTTAAGCTCCAGTGCTCTGCCACCAGGTTTTGCTCTTCATCCTCCAGCCTTTGTCTTAGGCGGGTCTCATTGTCTTGGGCTTCCTTGGTTTTTTCTTCCAGTTGATCTTATAGCGCTTTCACCTCCCTTCTTCAGTTGGCTCCTTGCTTTGAAACTTCTAGCCTTAAGGCTGCTGAAGTTTCCTTTTCTTTCTCTAGCTCCACCAGGGCCACCTTCTTTTCTTCTTTCACATTGTCCAACTGTGCTAGAAGCTAAGCCACATAAGGGTCGTAGTCAGCACCAAGCGGCATTGGAGTAGGGGCTATAGCGGTTGATGCCTCTAGCTTTTGTCATTTTGGATCTTTCCTGGACTTAGCATCTGCGGCAGCGGGCCTTTTCGCTCCGGCTTCTGGTACAATCTCAGCTACTTTAATGACAAGTATCTGCATCATGCTCATCAGTTGGGCTGTGCCTAGAGAGGGCGTGGGTTGCGGGGCAGTTGTGGTGTTGGTTGGCACTGGTACAAAGGAGGAAGGTACGGGGTGCAACAGGGACTTGCCCTTGCCTACAGCCATTGGGGCCACTTCCACACTGCCACTTGCTTCAGCCTCATGGCGGGGACTCAAAGGGTCAATTTCTCCTCCCCCATGGGTTTCTTCGACCAATCTACAAGTGGCCTCTGCCAACTCAACAAGTTCTTTCATCCTTAGCTTGTCGGCTTCCTCCTCTGCCCTTCTTTGCCTCTCTTCTTCTTCCCTCCTTGATTCTTCTCTAATTCTTTCAAGTTCTTTCTCTTCCTTTTTCCTTCATTCCTCCTCCACCCTCCTTGACTCTCCTTGTGCCCTCTTCATCTCAGCTCTCTCTTTTTTGCTTAATCTTTCTTCCTTCTTCTTCTCGCTCTTGTCAGTCTTCTTTTGCTTCCGTGGTTTAGCCTCTTGAGTGGGTGGTACCTTCGGCTCTCCTTTGTCACTTATTGTGTCTTCACTCAAGCCTTCCTCCTTGCGGTGAGGTGAGCTTCGGTGCACAGCTCATTCTTCCTCTACATCGGCATCCTTAATAGCCTCATCGGTGAATGCCGTCAGGACACCTTCGTATCTGATTGTAGAGGCTTTTGTGGCAGGCTTTTTCCTTATGGATTGTGCAGTAGAGGCTAGAGATTCCCCACCAGCTGATGCTGCGGCTAGAGCCAGGAGTGCGGCTGAACTCTTGATAGTTTTCTGAACAAAGTCGTTCCAATCCACCTCCTTTGGAACTCCTACAGCGATACTTTCTAGCAATAGCGCCCCGATCCTGTTCATTAAAGTGTTGTATCTGTGTCTTGAGAAAAGAGCGTGGACCATTTTAGCCTGCATCCTTGTTGCGGGGTCTGGAATATCAGCCAAACTGATTCCATCCACCATGTGCACGTCCTCTTTTTTGACTCCCATCATGGCATACACATCTCTTTTTGGGCGCCTCTCCTTCTTGGACACAAGCCCTAGGGCTTTCTCGACAATAACTGCATTAAGGGGCACTTGCACCCTTCTTTCCTGGTCGCTAGTTCTTACTGTGACCGTGCCACAGCTCCTACCTTCATCAAAGCTCCTTAAGAAGTCAGTGCACATGCTGTAATCCATAGCCTGTCCAACCTTTTCCATGTACTTTCGGAGGTTGCATTTGTCCACCAACTCCTTCGCTGCCGGCTCTTCCAGGATGGCTTCATCTAAATTCATGGTATGCTTGAACGTGAACTAGCTAAATCCATGTGTCTCAATGCTGATTCCATACTTTGTCAGCTCCTCTTCAGTGAATGGAAGTTTACCTTGTCCTGCCATGGTCATCACACCATGCCAACATTAGCATTATGAATTGACTCATCACTAACAAAAACCCAAGAAAGAATGCATGTGACAATTTGTCGTACTGATTCAAAGGCATGAAACTTGGAAATAATTCAAAAGCAACATCTATTTCCTCCTTGCATTCTTTCCTATTTGAATTTAGTTGATCATTTTCATCCATTATACATCTTGCTACATCACTTGGCTCTCACTTTGCTCCCCCCCCCCTTTCCTTAAGTTTTGAGGGAATCCTTCCTAGGATTAGCAAGGGGAGAAGGAGGGCTTGCATGGACTTTGTGGGGCGAGTTACTTGGTCAACAGCCAAGTATAGAGATTAGGGTTATATTCAAGCTGGGCATGACGATCAAGTTCACATGGTCGTATGGAAGCTTGGGTGATATAGGTCAAGACATCATGAAAGATGTCCCCAGAGTTGAGGCAACTAGCAATGTGCGACTCCTCTTCCGTGAGGAATTGGTCAATGTAAGGGTGGGCGGCTAACACATGGTTGTCTAAGTATATGTTGCGTGTAATGGCCAAAACCCTAAATGAAAGAGGTGCCACACAAGTAGGGTCGTGTTCAATTGTTTTGATTGCCCTTCTTTGCTCGGCATTGGTCATGATACGATAGCCTTATTTCTCCCATTGGAGTCGCAAGGCATACCACAGTTGTAAGAATGAAGAAGTAGAGCTGGCAAGTTGTGTGAGCTCCTCCAGTTCTTGTTCAGGTGTAGAGCGAGCAGGCTTGCGGTACGAGGTAATCAGTCTTCTGAGAACAGCTTGCACCTTTGATATTTCTCCATTAGCGATTAATTTGGCAGCAAGTTTGGGGAATTCGACAGTCATAAACTCGTAGTCTTCCCAAGTGCGTGGCAACGCATGAACATCAGAAGCAAGGGGTTTATCAAGAAGTTCTAGGTCAAGCCTCTCATAGCTCTTAGCGAATGTGGTGAAGGTGTTATCTAACTCTTTGATGCATGTCACTACGTCATCTCCCGAGGTCTCAACAAGATCCTTGGCCACTGAAAGGAACGTCTTTCATACGAAGGCCTAAGACTTGCTGCTGGTGGTGGTGCAATTGGGCTGGATAGTGGTGACTCCATTGATGGCGTCACAGATGGGACTTTGCACTCAGAAGCACTTCGAGATGTTGCAGGGGACTCCAATGGCATAGGAGGTGTGCTGCATCCTATCTGAGTCGGCATGGGGGT
Source organism: Lygodium microphyllum (assembly GCF_053477565.2). Classification (NCBI taxonomy): domain Eukaryota; kingdom Viridiplantae; phylum Streptophyta; class Polypodiopsida; order Schizaeales; family Lygodiaceae; genus Lygodium; species Lygodium microphyllum. Next base: position 23,321,748 of record NC_141141.1, read on the forward strand.
GCTCAACTCCTCTGACTTGGATAATGCAAGGGCATCTAGTTTAGGACGATAAATGTGTTGGGAATCATTAATCACAATCGGTACTGGTCCAGCTTGCTCTGCAGCCTAGGCTCTATATGTGCAAGCCTCTCTAGCTGGAGTGAGGTTGCTTAGAGTTGAGCCTCTTGAATGTCCAATTTTAGGCACCCATATCCAGGGGTTGCCCTCATAGTATCCTTGTGCTCACAAGAGATCTTTGGGGATCCAGCACGGCGTAGTAGTGCGCTTATGTTGATAGCGTCTGAACTGCCTCTTAGGCTGTGACTGATAGTTTTTGCGTTTAGAAGCACGTTTTTGTGGTTTTTTACAAGGAGGTGGCCCTTGTCGTTTGGGCACCCATATGAGCGTGGGCTCTTTGGCCTTGTGAATGGCCTTGGTGGGCTTGGTTCTAGCAGTTTGAGCGTGGGTTGAGATATCACAGCCCTTCTCCCTAGGCTTGGTCATGGGCGTGGTCGTAGGGGTCTCTATCAGTGGCTTTGCAATTGTAGAAGGATCAATATAACCCTTGCTGAAAGTAGTCACTATGCGCACATTGCCTATAGCAAGATGGATGCGATCTAGATTATAGTCCACATTGCAGTTCGTCTGCTTTTTAAAAGTGCGACCTAGTAGTGCCTTATTACCAGCCCCTTTAGTGTTTGGCAATACATAAAAGAAGACTGGTATACTTTAAGACTCGATAGAGATGGCCACTTTGCATTTTCCTAAGAGTGAGTAAGTGTTGCCCCCAAATGGGCTGAGTTTAGCATTTGTAGGATGTAATTTAGGTTGACCAATGCATGTCCAATGGTCATGCATCAAGATATTATAGTCGGCACCTTTGTCGATCAAGGCATCAAAAGAATACGTCCCTTCTGCAGCAGTGACCGTGATTCATAGGTAGGCGGGTGCTACTGCTTCTTCATCTTGATCTGTCAATTCGGTAATTGTGGCCATGTAGACGTTGACAGGGGATTCAAACATAGGTGGCTTGTGCAATGGATGGGAAGGAGGATATTATTTTTTCATGCGACTGCCATTGAAGAAGCCTATTCCTTCACCTTCGAGCATCTCCAACTCAACATTGCTTGTTCTACTAATTGTACGTACTCGGAAAGGTCCTAGTCCTCGAAATTTTATTTTCTGTTTGTGACCCTTCACAGAGTATAGTAGAACAAGGTCCCCCTGATCAAAGTTGCGCTGTTTGACATGCTTGTCAAACCACATCTTTCATCGTGCCTTCTCACAAATCAGAGCGTGGGTGGCTAAGAGTTGAGTCTCCGTGAGATGCTCTAACTCCACTAAGTGGTTGATCCAAGCCTCTCTTCCCTCCCAACGCTCCTGGGTTGCTATCCTTAAGCTAGGAACAAAGAACTCTAAGGGTAGAATGGCCTCCTTTACATAAGTCAGCCTAAAGGGCATCTATCCTACAGTCGTTTTATAAGCTGTATGATAGGCCCACAAGGCTGCCATCAATTTGTTATCCCAGTCACTTTGTGATGTGGATACTAGTTTCATAAGCACGTTGACTAGGATTTTATTCGTGGATTCTACTTGGCCATTTTCTTGCACTTCATTAGTGAAGTGCGTGCCTTGATCACTTACTAGTTCAATTGGACAACCAAAACGTGAAAGGACCTGCTCCCACAAGAACTTCGCAGTGGTTCTAGCATCGTTCTTCCTAGTGGCTCTTGCCTCTGCCCACTACGTCAGGTAATCAGTTGCCACAATGATGTAGCGTGCCTGGGAGTACTGTGCCGTAACACTGATAGGTCCAATGAAGTCAATGCCCCATTTTTCGAAGGGCTGTCATGCTATTATGGGGGTCAACTCCATCTTATCCTTGCGCACATGCACCTTAGTCCTCTGGCACTCATCGTAGTGTTTTACAAATTTAACAGCATCATGGAATAGGGTGGGCCACCATAGTATGGATTGTAGCACCTTATGGGCTGCTATATCCCCACTAAATTGTTCTCCAGCTATTCCACCATGCGCTTCTCTCAATACATTGTGCACCTCGTGCTCACACCACATCTACGCAACAAACCATCTTGTCTTAGCCTATAGAGTTGGCCGATGATCAGTTGGTATGGCTGGATCTTTAAGATAAGTCTCCTTAGCTTGGCTTTCTCAATAAGTCTCTCAGGCAGACCATTCTCTAGCACTTGAACTACATCATCGGCGGCCCAATATGGCGTCAGATCGACCCTAAACAAGTCTCTTTCGCTAGACAGGCCAAAGAGATGAGCGTCCGATAGGTCGTCAAGTATGCCTTGTCCAGCAGCTTCTCCTGTGGGTATGCGGGACATGTGATTAGCCATGTAGTGCTTCTTTCCCTTATGTACAACCACATAAAAATCAAATTCCAACAGGAGAAGTAACCATCTAGCTATGTGACCTGTAGCGCACGGCTTGTTCACGAGATAAAGTAAGGCTTGATGGTCAACGAAAAAGACGAAGGGGATGGCCAACATATAATGCCTAAATTTCTTTACAGCAAACATCATGGCTAACCCTTCCCTTTCTGTAGTGGAATAGTTCATCTCCATTTTAGTGAGCTGCCTGTTGGAAAAACTCACGGGGTAATCTAGTTTATGCTCACCAGGCTGACATAGAACAGCTCCAATAGCAAACTTAGAGGCATCTATGTGTACATGCAATGTTATGCTCTAGTTTGGGGCTCGTAAGATTGGTGCAGTGGTGAAAGCCTTCTTCAACTCTTCAAATGCACGCTGGCATTCCTCAATCCACTCGAATACAATCAGTAGCTTGTACAATGGTTTAGCAATCAGTGCGTAATTCAATACAAAGCGTCGATAGTATCCCGTATGGCCTAAGAAACACTGAACGCCCTTGTAGTTAATGGGTGGTTGTAGGTCAACAATGACCCTGACTTTTGAGAAGTTGGTGGCAATGCCATTCCTTGACACTACGTGCCCTAGGATACATATGTGCTTCACCCAGAACTGGCACTTTAAGGGGTTTAACAAGAGGTTGTATAACCGATACTATTCAAAGACAGCTCTCAACTTTTCTAAGTGTTCCGGCCCAACTAGAGTATATGCATAAGTCGTCTATGAACACCTCTAACTCCTGTCTAAGCATATCCTTGAAGATGGTGCACATTAATTGTTGGAAGGTTGCATGCACATTCATTAGCCCAAAGGGCATAACGATGTAGGAAATACACCCCACTCCGTGGTGAAGGTAGTCTTGTGCCTGTCGTTAGGGTGCACTTGCACTTGATTATAGCCAGAGAAGCCATCCAGGAAGCTGTAGGCTTCTTTGCTTGCTACCCTCTCCAACATGTGCTCGGTATACGGTAAGGGATAGTTGTCCCTCTTCATAGCGGCATTAACTTTCTTGTAATTTATGCACACTCGAATTTTACCATTCTTTTTCATAATGATCACTATAGGTGATACCCAATCCGTGTGCTCAATCTCATATATAAATCCCGCCATCATGAGCTTATTGATTTCCTCCTTCACTGCATGGGCATGTTTGGGATTCATAGGGTAAGGTCGTTGCTTTGTTGGCACTGCATCTGGAACCATTGGGATATTATGGGTCACAACCCTAGGATCGACTCCTTTAAGTTCCTCCAAGGACCAGGCAAACATGTCGACATACTCTCGTAGGAGAGCAACAAGTTCAGCCTCCTCATCCTTGGTCAAGTCGTGAGCAATGAACATAGGTCGAGGCTTCTCGCCTTCCCCTGCCAAGTTGACTTCCTTGACCTTGGCGGGTCCCTCAATTGGCTCACTGGTTTGCCCTTGTCTCTTTTCTCCTAGCAGAATCACCACTCTATCACCCTTCTTAAACTTCGTGAACCATTTGGGGAGATCCTACGGCTTCTTTTGCATCTCTGCTTTTGAGTCCTTAGTTCCCTTCCTGGCCTGCTCCTTTAGCCGTCTGCACCTTAGGTGGACTGGCAAGTCTCCTTTGGTGTGTCTAACCTTAGAGGGTTGGGGTATTTCGGGATCACTCTCCGTACTGATTTCTGACTCCGAGTTAAACTCACATCCCTCGCTTGATGAAGGAGTTTTGCCAGGGGGTCGTAATTCAGTAGGTGTATCCGTCTTAAGCACTAGAACTACCAATGGTTGCGCCACCCCTGCCTGCTCGTAATCCATGGCTCCTATGTGCTCCAACCAGGATCTATCACACTCCATCTGCATGACTCCTCTTTCATTCCAGCCTGCCCTTTCCCTTCTAGGCCTAGAGTCTGCCTTGATCTATTCGATCGCTCTCCCTTCAGCGTCATATTCTATCATGTCTAACTCTTCTTCACTCTCGTCTCCAATAGAGCGACAGTCCTCATACTCCTCATCATCAGATTCTTGCCCCTTTGACTGCTCGTCATCCCCTAGGTTTTCCTCTCCAATCTCCTTTTCGTCAGTGACTAAAGCCCAATTGTATAACAGGTCAAGATCATGAATTTTGGTCCATTTCCACTCAGGCTTAGCCAAAAGATCACTTAGGGGTTTTAGATTGGCAGCCATGTTGCCCTTCAGTTTATTGGTCAGGTACTCTATGATTCCTTGAAGCTTGAGTTTGTTGGTGGGGATATGGAACGAGACCGGTTTCCTTGGGTTACGTGAGCTTCTTGCCATCATGCAGAGTGGCACAATGGGCTCCCTTGCTAGCATGCTTGGGGATTTAGCAGATTGCCTATATAGCTCTTCCTCATCTGAGAACGGTAGGTCAATGGTTGCCAACACGTGCATCCAATCCCACTCGTCCTCAGGGCAAGGGATGTACTTGGTCAATGACCCATAGGGTTTGCTTGCCTGTGCATCACCTTTTAGCATGGTTGAGATAGCATCAAGGTCGGCTAGGGTAGTCTTCCAGGTATCCATGTCAACCCTTACCGCTTCTGTTCTATTCCCCAAGAAGATGAGATTGTTACCCCAATCTTCAATAACTCGTGCGTTCCTCATCCAGGGTCGACCTAGCAGTATGTCATAGCCCACTCCCTTCATGACAATGAAGTTCACGGAAAATTGCACCCCTGCGACCTTCACTGGCCAGTTCTTTAGGACCCCGAATGGTCTGACTTTCATTCCGTTGGCCAATGTGACATTGAACCTAGCCGTCTCCATAGGTGGGTTTCCCCAGGCCTGTAGAACTGCGTGGCTCAAGACACTAACATCAGCGCCTGTGTCTACGATTCCTTTTCATGTTACATCCCCCAAGGCTAAGATAGGTAAGAATGCATGCATCTCAGTGCCTTCCTAGAAAGCATTGATGTGCATTGACCTTGGAACTGAGTGTAGTGTTAGGCTTGGAATGTGCATGACTGCGTCCTGCTCTTGCAAGTCAGCGGCAGTGTGCTCCTCTTTTCCCTCCACCCAGTGCTTTAATTCTTGCCATAAGGAAGGGTGCTGCCGAAGTAGATCTCCTAGGCTCAAGGTTATTCGAGTGGTTACTAAAGTGGTGAGGAGGTTGCTGGGTGGTTGCCTTCCTCCTTGGTCAGCACTCTTTGGCCATATGTCTTGGTTAGCTTGCTGACATACTTCTTTCTGGTCTTGCCTCTGTGGCATTTCATGTGGTGTGGGTGCATTCCCCGATTGAGGTCGCGATGGTGAAACGGGTGTACCCACACTGGAGAGGTCTTCAATTTGGTCTTCCAGTATGGGCTCCACATCCTTAAGGTGTTCCTGGGCATCCTTGACCCACTCCTTGACTTTGGCTATAGCCTCGAGTTGCCATCTGGGGTGGGGGTATTCTCCTACCTTGGCACTCCCTAGTTCTGCTCTCTTAGGAGCTGAGGTCTCTGCCTCTGCATCAGTGACCCTCTTTCCTGTCACTAGTGTTGTAGCTTCCTCAGTCTTAAGGGTAATCTTTGCATCCGTTCTCTTTCTCCTTCTCCTCTGGCATTTCTTTCCCAACGAGGCTGCATCCAGGTTACTTGGCCCAGGCAATGAGATGCCTGTTTGTTTTGTCTATGCTTGCATCATGACATGTAGTGGGATGGGTATATCCTCACTACCAAAGGTCTCCACACCGAATAGTTCCAAGGGTACTGAGGGCATGTTGAAAGAACTAGTTGATGGCTTCCGTCTAGGGCAGTCAGGAAATAGGTGTGTGATTCCGCACTTGGTGCATCGAAGGTCAACTTTGTCCTTGTTTTCCTGTTCCCTTTCTGAGCAGCGTGATGAAATATGGCTTGGATGACCGCAAGTCCAGCATGAGATTGGATCTTGGCTTGGTCCTCCAAAGCCTCTGCCTCTTCCTCTACCTAGCACCATTACCGGTACTGGTCGGTAGTCCATCAGGATTGGATTGCCTTCCTCATCATAGGATATGTATGGGTTCACGTAGGTCTCTTCTTCACTAGGTTCTTCCACATAGTGAACAGGAGCGTCACTCGGTGGATGGGTTACATAAGGCCCTAGTGGTTTGGGTATGCCTGTTGGGTTTATCTCTAGCCTAGGAATGGCCAGTCTTGCGTCATTTGGTGTTGGAAGCGCCAACTGGGCTCCCCTGCCAAGGAGGTTAGGTGGCCTGTTGCCTAAGTAGGGAGGGTTGTATTGCTGCGCATATGGGAATCTCCTTGGAAATATGCAATGTAATGCATCATGACCGAACCTACCACAGTTCGAGCACAGCCTGGATCTAGGATCTTGGCACTCGGCTGGGAGGTGGTTACCGCCACAGTGTATACACTGCACATGCGACCGCACATGCTTCCTCATTTTTTCTTGCAATAGTGCAAGCTCCATTCTTACCTCAGCCAGCTCCTGGTCTTGGTCAACACTCTTTCCCTTCTCCTGTATGCTAGATTTCTCTCTCTCTCTTGAAACTGTTGACTGATCTGGAGCTCGCTGGCTTGTAATGTCCCGACTGGTGTTCCTCATGCTTTGCTCCCTAAGCTGATCGTCCACCCTTATTGCCTCTTCAAAGACTCTAGCTAACACATCTCGGTGTAGAGTGGAGTTACTAGCCAAAGCCTTGTAGAGGTCCTCGCTTTGAATTCCATTTATAAACACGGTAGACACAACCTTCTCGTTAGGTCGCTCATTGGTAGGGATCCTCTTGAAGAGGCTACGCATATGAGTGACATAGTCCCTCATGTCTTCATTTTCCCTCTGAATGACTGACATTCATCAACCGGACGATGAGATTGTCAGAGTACCCTGCCTTAGAGAATCTCTTGATAAAGAGGTCCTTAAGATGGGCAAAGTTCATGCGCTCAGCTACATCTAGACTATGTACCAAATTCTCCCCTTATCACCTAAGCACAGACCGAAAGCTTGAGAGCATTGTGCAAGGTCCATGAGACCGTTTGCTTTGCAAACTTGCTCAAATTGCTCCACAAAGCTATATGGGTCATTGCTAGGTTCATACTTGTCTAGCTACTTTGCTACAATAGGGATTTTAGATTGCCCCTTTGCCCCCTGTGGCATGACCCCTAATCTCGAGAGTAATGCTGTGGCTAAGACTGTTGCGCTCTGCTCAACAGACGTATTCTCCATGAGCCGCTTGGCTACGAGCTCACTCAATGATAAGTCAGCCTCTACTGCTCGTTCTCTCTCTGCATTTGGCCCTGCTTTGGTTGCACGAGCCAAGGCTAGCACATGCTGGGCCTTGTACATGTCTATGTCTTATTGGATTTTTCTAGCCTTTTGCTCATGGTTATAGGCAATTATGCTCTCTAGCGCCTTTCTAATCGCCTTTCTTTCCTCTTCTAGGTTTGCTACCACTTCCTCTAATGGTCTGCCCTAAACTACCATCCTAGTCAACAAGTCATACTCATTGACTAACTCATGTACTAAGACTCGGAATTCTCCCAAGTCCAGTCGGTCCTCTCCTTGTCCGCCTCGTGATCCTGACATAGCTCCCATTTCCAACTCCACAAGATCGTTGATCAATTTGAGTAGCTCCGATAACAACCAATCCTCTATGTTGTCACCTTCTGGATCTTCGTGTTCTCTTAGGGTCCTACTGATGGGGCTCTCAGGCACCCAACTATGTTTTGGGATCTTCTCCTAATAGTGGGTTCCTTGATGTTATTATATCTCCTGATGAGTTCCTTGTTATGGAAAGAAGTTGTCAATCTTATTCACAAGTTGTGCTTCGTGCTTTCTAGTGCTCAGTGCGAAAATAGTCTTTTTCTTTTCTTGTAGTGCACCTTTGGTGATAAAATCAAAAGTGAGGTGGTGCAGATGTAGGAAATGCTTAATGCAAACTCCACTCTTCCCCTCACGTTCGTAGCTTGATATGGCTCTAAGCGTAGGTTTTGGCTGATCTAAGGTCTTACTGAAAGTCCATGCTGCGTTCTCTATTCTGCTTCGGGCTTGGTTGGTTGGTTAACCGAAAGTCAAGTCAAGTTCTAAATTTGGTCTGCTCAGTGTCTAGGATGGTCCGACTCCAGAAATCGGGTGGTCCTATTCTAGGAGTCGGACGGACTGGTCTGATGGTGCAGACGACGGTCCGGGGTTGCGCATGATGCTTCAAGGTCAATGCCTACTCCATGGAATCATCCTGTGCCTTCCAAATAGGAGCAAAACAATACAAGGAAATGCCAGTCAATACCTGGAATCAATGTGGTGCTTGAATTGATCAGCACTTCAAAGATCTCCCTGCAGCTCTCTCTCTCTCTCTCTCTCTCTCTCTCTCCCTCGCTCTCAAGCTCACTCTCTTCTCACAAGGCAGAATGTCAAATGTGGTCTTTCATGATTCCTTAGTCCTCTTATTGCCCCATCCCAGCCTGATGTAACCTCAGAAATTAATCCCTCACATTCTTCCAGCCAGAAATCTGAATCTGTGCCCCTATGTCCATGTTTCCAGTAGCAGCAGCAGAATCCTTCTGTTTTCCTTCTTTTTCCTATCCTAATCTTAACCTAATGCAACAAAAATCAAAACCAGAGATGGAGATGGATGGTCCTACTCTAATATTCAACAACAAATCAAAATACTTACTTGCTCCAAGGATTAAAACCTCTTAAATCTCTTAAATATCTCGAGCAGCGGTTTGGGCTGCAAACCCTACTTCTATGCTCGATTCGATGCACGCGGCGGCTCGATTCCGTCGATCCCGGAAACGGAACCAAAATGGAGGGGAGCTATGGAGCTCTACCCCGAGACCTATGGACCGCCTATTGATCAATCATTTCAAGCTGAGCGGCCATGGCTACCTCTCACATAGCCGACGTGCAATGCCTATCTTATGGGTGTACTGAGCTTACCTTGATGCTCAATCGAGTTCCCTCCTCTCCCTTGCACTCCGGTAGTTCCACGATCCTTGTGGCAAGCTCAAGAAACCTCAAACCCTCTCCGTCAAGCTCCATCCTCCATATCCGCGCAAGAGAAGAGAATAAGAGAAGATGGGGAGCTTCTTCTCCACGATCCCTCACTCTCACACACTCACACACTCACTCCCTTACACTCTCTCAATCCCTCACTCAAGCACAAGCAAGGAGGTAAGAAACAAGAGAAGAAGAAGAAGTAGAAGCTTTGGCCACACACAAGAATGAGCTTCTCATTCACTTTTGAACTTTATATATATGCCCTACTTTTTGGGCAGTCATCCCCACTTTTTACATGGCCAACCATTAGCCTAGGCCCTCTTTTCCTATTTTCCATCGTTCTAACTTATCCCCTTCCCAATTGATGCATACAATTTGCACAAGAGTGAGCCTGGCACTCTTTTACAAGGATTCGGGAGCGCTTTCACAATTAATGGTGCGATTTTACTCTTTTCTTTTCTCGAGGCGACATTGAGGCCTTTTGGAGAGGTTGTCATTCAAAATTTTCAGGGTCTGACCTCCATCCAGGGTTCCTTTTTCCTTCCTTTGTCCTGTGCCCTTTCGGTTATATTCTTCTTCCATTTTCCCACTCCTCTGTGTTGCGGTAAACAACCACGTATCACATACATAGGAGGTAACCTCTCGGTTGAAATACCATGGCCCCAATGGTACCTCTCCTACATCTCAAGGATTGGCCCCTTGATGCACTGCTCCAACATAAAGGACAAACGTACAAGCTCCACTCTTTGATTTATCAAATGATCCAGGAGTTGATATTTCCTCACTAAACTTACCCCAATCATCTATCTTACAGCCTAGGAATCCTCACACAGTCCACGTTGGCCATTTATTAGGCAATCAAGTGCTATGCATCCAGGTTTTATACCATGTGGCATGCAAAATGCAAAAGTGTATGACCATTGTGCGAAACCATTTTATGATTAAAATCAGCCATGTGGTGTGCAAAACAATCCTTTAATGATTTTCAACCTACTCGTTGTTGCTGCGTTGCTAGAGGCTAGCATTCAATTTCTTCGTGCTACTAGTCTCCTTAAACTTAAATTTTTATCGGCCTATATGCTATGCATAAACCAAATGAATCAAATTTTAATGTATTTCCAACAATCTCTCACTCTTAAAATCTTTTTTTCCCCTAACCGTTTAGGTTTTGCAACATTGCATAGGTGTAGGGTTCATTTTTATGTCATTTTTCATGTATAAAGCAATAAAGCTACACTCTAACATAAAAACAAGGCTGACCAAAGGCTTAATCCACATGCCTTAACCTTGCTAAACATTCACAAACATTAATCATATTTTTTTTCTAATTATTTATCGCAAAAAACCTAAATTTCCCCATTTTTCTCTATTTATTTCTTCAAAAAATTATGAAAAATAAAAATTGTGAACTCTCACTGATCAAGGCACTCAGCCCCATTTTTATATTCATTTTTTATTCAATGGGAACTCAAAACACTCACTAAAACCCCCAATTTTCATGATTTCTTCAAAAACTGCACTTTGCAAGCTTTACGTGTTTTGAGGAAAAAGTATTATGTCATCAAAATGTTTGGTTTTTTCTTTCATTTCAGAGATAATTCAGCACCCGCAACCAAGATCAATAATCATCAATCATTTCCCTCAATTATCTTTCATCAAACAAAGAAAAAGAACACTTACTCATAGAAATGTGCGTGTTCAAGGTGTGTATCTCGAGATTGAGAGGCTGCTGATGCTCTTTCATTGATGCATATAAACAGCCCATAAGAGGAGAGAGGAGAGAGAAATACTAGAAAATTATATTTTAAATCCTCCATTAAAACGGGTAAGCTTACAGCCATCTCGTTCCTCTCTTTATTGTCCCGATTGAGGATCTCCCTCTCTCTCCAAACGGGTGTGTATTGGAGAGGCATTAGGAAAATTTGAGGAGGTGCATTGATGCTTCCCTCTTTGTTCAACAATTTTTGCATTAATTTGATGCTTCTTATTAAACCTAAGGTTTAAAACATTAAAATTACCAGTTTAACCTTTTGTGTTCACATTGTCCCACAAGTGGATATTTTGGTTTAGGATGGGCAAACGGACCCGGATTCAAGATCCATCTAGACATGCGACTTCAAACCATCGAAATCTATAAACCCGGCCTTCATTGTGCACTTTACAACTCTTGGATCCAATAGCTACTTGATAATGTCAAACCTTGGGGGGATTAAATGGGGGGTTAAACAACCTCCGATCGACGAACTGAGACTTGCGTTGGATTCGTGATGTCAAAATGCATTTAAGAAAACTTTACCTCAGCCATCTACCACCATTTAATTTTTCATGAAAATTGGCTCTTTGATACGTCTCGGCTATGTTTCTGCTTCAAAACCGGTCCAAACCGCTTCGGCTCAAAACCACTCTTAAACTCCATCTCTCATTGGTGACCATGGGATAGGGTGACTCACAGCCCGTCGAATCCCACGAACAAGCCTGCACATAAACACAACCATAAAGAGCATCAAGCTGATACAAAAAATACACAACAAAACACATCACAACTCTCACCCTACCCTGTGTCAAAACCAAGGCATGAAATCCATGAGGAGTAGGCCTAGCATAATCTGACAAAAATACCAAAGCTATTCACTAACCAACTGCTCCAACATGGCCAAGCTAAAAAGAACTATCAAAGAGGTGATCCTAAGTGGTGGTTTGAACTACCTTCCTAATTAAGGACAACTCAACCAAGAGCTCCTCCTAGGCGAGGGCTCCTATAGCATGATCAAGAAATATTATCTTTTAGCACATTGTCCTTTTAGACCTTTATTTTCCATACTCGGGCGTGTAAAAAGGAGGGAGCTGAGCATAGTGACCCAAGGAGAACAGGGCATCGTCTTAGGTCCTGTCTCAGTATCCAAGAATCTACCAAGCCCTTGCAAGGTGACACTTAATCATTTTTTCTTTTCATCTACTGATCACTTTTATTTTCGCTCCAACCTTCCTCAGTTTTCTTTGCTTTTCAGCTAGTTTCCACCCCTAGGAAGACAAGGCATCGGCCTCGAGTCTTGTCTTGTCCCTAGGAACCTACTAGGCCTTCACAAGGTGATGAATAACTACTCAAGGATTTTTCTTTATTTCCTTTTCTATTTTTATAGGGGTTAGAACCCCTTTTTACACACCTCCGTATATTTTTATTCTTCAGCTATTTGGGATTTTACTTCTTTGCATATACTTGTTCTAGTAGGCTTTCCTAACTGCCTCACAACTAGCAGAAACCCCTAGAACAACTAACTAGTAGGTCAGCAGAATATGGTAACTAGAACTACCTTCTAAACTAGGTCTTTTAGTGCCTGAAAATGCCTTTGCAGGAGGCAACAATTGCTTAGACCTCCCTCGGACATACCTGACCTATACATGGGACTTCATGCCTTAATTGTTGGTCCCCAACAAAAGAAATCCCTTACAAGTACACATACATATGTAGCATAAAAATAAGGTAATCGTAAATGAAAGATATCACCTGTGGATTGGGCCACAAGAAGCTCTAGTGCAACAAAGGCTCCCCCCAGGTTCCCGGTAATCTGTCTAGCACAGCACTAAAAAAAAAACCCATAAAACGCATCCGCACTAAACAGACAAATGGCTCTCTTGGCCTAATGAAATAGAACATTTCATTGCAAAGTAACTGGCCATCTTGGCCTAATGAAATAGCTCATTCGACTGCATCTAATGGATGGTCCTTTTGGCATATATACTACATCTTATCTGGCTAGCCGAGACCAAAGATATCATGAGATGTGAGGGCTAGCCACATAAGCTCAAAGCTTGATCTTGGGCTTTTGTAGATCCACTAGCCTAAGCCATTCTACTGATATCTCAGTAATAAGGGCCATCTCTTCTCGGCTACTATGAGCTAAATGAACGACCTCATTGAATCATAGCTTTGTGCTCATCCAAACCTTCCTTGTTTGGATTTTGGCATAGGTCAATGTTGCAACCCAAACTAGGTAGAACTTCAACCCTAGGCCCATCACTTAGATGTAGCTTAGGGCTGTGCATATTGATAGATGTGTCATTATGGCCGTTGATCTCATCCACTTGGGATATCATCAAGGCATATCCACATGGAATTCTTGGTTCCTCATCTGACACAACAACCATACATTTAGTTATTTTGGGTCTCGAAACCCATCTCATATTCCTTTTTATATTCTTATACTGCCTCATTTTTCCGCATTGGTATAATGGACTCAAAGCGAACTTGTTGCTATAGTCAGATAGCCTCACATCCTTAGGGCTTCTACTCAGCATAGGTGGACCTTGGGCATGGTACATCTTCTTCATATGAGATGTCTTCCCTTTCCTTTGTCCACTCTGAACTGCTTAGCCATAGGAACCATGCTTTTACTAAAAGGAATAGCATCTACTCAAAAGCATGATTCATCACTAAATTGAAAAGGCTTCTGAAGAGCCTTACTAGCAACACAACTAGGATCACTCATAGCACACTTATCCATACTCATAGGCCTGATAGCCTATCAATGCCACCATTGCAACTACCTCTCATGGAAGCATTGCAAGCCTTGATGGGACTTGCTGGGCTTGGAAAATTTTTATCCCCAAGAGGCATATTATCACTACTCATCAAATTGCCATTTCTTGCTTGCAGATTCTGGCTACCAAGATCCCTTGCCAAGGTTGTCTTGGTATTAGCAAATGAATCTTCTCCTTGTAGAAAAGGCTGGATATTTGGATGCACTTGCACTAAATGGGGGAAACTCCAAAAGTTTTCCGAACATCTTTGGATATACTTCTCATAGTCAATTACATGCCCCTTGGCCTCATTTAATGACTTAGGATCTTGCATCCTCACTTGGATTTGCGTATTAATCTCTAAGCCGCTCATAAATATATCACGTAGCACATCACCTGGCAATACAGTAGTCCTTCTTGGCCAAAGCCTAAGAATATCGTCAAATGCTTTAGCATATTCTTTAGTAGAAGGGTAAAACTCGTCTTATATCTGCATAAGTTGCCCTAAGACCTAGGTCATAGGCACCTTCTTTTCATATTCATCTAAAAATTTATCACATAGCTCATCAAAGGATTTAATCGATTCTCTTGGGAGGCTCCAATACCATTTCCTAGCTTCTCCCTTCAGGGTGCTAGAGAACACAAGCATCCGATGTGTGTCATCAAACCCACTTGCAAGGCATTTTAGGCGGTATTCCTTTAAGTGCAACATCGGGTCCTCATTTACCAGCCCATGAAACACTTGGAGATCCCTATAAGGAGGAGGGCATTTAGTTCTCTTTCTTGGGATCAGCACTAGGTCATTAAAATCTTCATATTTGTCATGACCTAGTTCCATCCTTTTAGGGTCTCTGACCTCTTTTGTTTCCACCTCTACTAGTGTAGGAACGTTAATACTATCCTTAATGTCCCTTTCTGCCAACTCATAAAGTGGTCTAGGGAGGCCTAAAGCTCTTAGCATGTCATTTCGATCCTTTCTTAGAGGATCTTCCATATCTTGCCCCTTCCTAGGCAGTTCCATGATGGCTTTATCTAGGAGCTTCTGCCCCTCATCAAAAGAAAACTTATCCTTAGCACTTAGGACTTGGGGACCATTCCTTTTAAGCAACGATTTTCCCTTTACAGCTAGGGCTTCTAACATCCTTGTGATACCTAAAATTTTGGCACGATGCCCCACCACATGGGATGTTTCATCCATAACTACACTCCACTTTATGTCGAGTTTTTCCCATGGCACTACAGCTTTAGCATAATCACTTGTTGATGCCATGACCGCCATAGCTTCCAACATACTTGTTCCATGCCCTCTAGGTTGATGGATGGTTATACATGATTTCTCTTGGGTAGAGACCACACCAAGGCGAACCTCGGCCCATGCCATCGCATTAGAGTATGGGGTAACCACTAATTGGTTACTCTTCTCATCACCTAAATTATATTCTGCAGAGGACTCATGCTCTACATAACTAACTAAGTCCATCAGTAAGTTTTGTATAGGGGAAGCTATGGTTTTCCATCCTTGAACAAACCCCATTATATGGGCAGCCTAGCACACTCCTAATGGACACAATAAACATAGGTCCCTTCATGACCTAGATACGGAGACTACCACTTATAAGTAGCTCCCCGCAAACGCACCACTTTAGACCTAAAACAGGTGACACTGGCTTTCTAGCACTACCCACACCTCTAAGACATACAAGACACCCCACACGACCTCGTGGCTAGGAGCATCTAAGGGATACGCTACACTAAACTCTAATATCGATCTTGTGTTTGTAATATGACACAATCCAATGTCTGCCTTCCCCTACTCCTCAGAGGGAGACCCCATACACATTAGTATAATATACCATGTATCACATACATAGGAGGCAACCTTTCGATTGAAACACCGTGGCCCCACTATAGCTCTCCTACATATCGAGGATTGGCCCCTTGATGCAATGCTCCAACATAAAGGACAAACATACAAGCTCCACTCTTTGATTTATCAAACGATCCAAGAGTTGATATTTCCTCACTAAACGTACCCCAAGGAACTGCTCATCTATCCTACAGCCTATGAATCCTCACACACTCCGCGTTGGCCATTTATTAGGTAATCAAGTGCTATGCATCCAGGTTTTATACCATGTGGCATGCACAATGCAGAAGTGTATGACCATTGTGCGAAACCATTTTATGATTAAAAATTAGCCATGTGGTGTGCAAAACAATACTTTAATGATTTTTAACCTACTCGTTGTTGCTGCATTGCTAGAGGCTAGCACCGAATTTCTTCGTGCTACTAGTCTCCTTAAACTTAAATTTTTATCGGCCTATATGCTATGCATAAACCAAATGAATTAGAATTTAATGTATTTCCAACAATCTCTCACTCTTACAATCTCTTTTTCCCCTAATCGTTTAGGTTTTATACCATGTGGCATGTAAAATGCCGAAGTGTATGATCATTGTGCGAAACCATTTTATGATTGAAAATCAGTCATGTGGTGTGCAAACAATCCTTTAATGATTTTCAACCTACTCGTTGTTGTTGCATTGCTAGAGGCTAGCACTGAATTTCTTCATGCTACTAGTCTCCTTAAACTTAAATTTTTATCGGACTATATACTATGCATAAACCAAATGAATCAAAATTTAATGTATTTTCAACAATCTCTCACTCTTACAATCTCTTTTTTCCCTAACCGTTTAGGTTTTGCAACATTGCATAGGTGTAGGGTTTATTTTTATGTCATTTTTCATGTACAAGGCAACAAAACTGCACTCTAACATAAAAACAAGACTGGCATGAGGCTTAATCTTATGCCTCAACCTTGCTAAACATTCACAAACATTAATCATATTTTTCCTAATTATTTATTACGAAAAACCTAAATTTCCCCATTTTTCTCAATTTATTTCTTTAAAAAATTATGAAAAATCAAAATTGTGAACTCTCACTGATCAAAGGCACTCAGCCCCATTTTTATATTCATTTTTTATTCCATGGAAACTCAAAACACTCACTAAAACCCCCAATTTTCATGATTTTTTCAAAAACCGCACTTTGCGGGTTTTACATGTTTTGAGGAAAAAGTATTATGTTATCAAATTTTTTGGTTTTTTATTTCATTTTAGAGATAATCAACATATGCAACCAAGATCAATCATCATCAATCATTTCCCTAAATTATCTTTCATCAAACAAAGAAAAAGAACAGTTACTCATATAAACGCGCGTGTTCAAGGTGCGTATCCCAAGATTGAGAGGCCGCTGACGCTTCCCTCTTTCTACTGACACACTCTCCAGCCTCGATCTATGCCCTCTACCACTCCATCAACATCGTTTGCTTCAAAATTGTCATCACCCCCCATCCCCTTCTCTCTTTCATTGATGCATATGAACAACCCACGAGAGGAGAGAGGAGAGAGAAAGACTAGAAAATCAGATTTTAAATCCTCCATTAAATTGGACAAGCTTAGAGCCATCTCATTCCTCTCTTTGTCGTCCTGATCGAGGATCTCCCTCTCTCTCTCCAGACGGATGTGTATTGGGCAAATTTGAGGAGGCGCATTGATGCTTCCCTCTCTGTTTTTGCATTAATTTGAGGCTTCTTATTAAGCCTATGGTTTAAAACATTAAAATAACCAGTTCAGCCTTTTGTATTCACACTATCTCGCAAGTGGATATTTCGGTTTAGGATGGGCAAACAGACTTGGATTCAAGATTCGTTTAGACAGGCGGCTTCGCAACATGGAAATCTATAAACCTAGCCTTCATTGTACACTTTATGGCTCCCAGATCTAGTAGCTACTTTATAATACCAAACCTTGCGGGGATTAAATGGGGGGGTCAAACGACCTCCGATTGGACGAATCGAGACTTGCGTTGGATTCCCCACGTTGAAATGCATCTAGGAAAACTCCAGCTTAGCCATCCGCCATCATTTGATTTTTTATGAAAATTGACTCTTTGACACATCCCGGCCATGTTTCTGCTTCAAAATCGACCCGAACCGCTTCCAGATTGGCTCAAAACCGCTCCTAAACTCCAGCTCTCACTCTATTAGCGTTCTAGTGCTCAATTGAGTTGATCACATTATGACTTTACAAGACGAAGAGCAGGTCCATTGCCACACTTGGTTCATAGTAAATGAGAGAGGAGGGGGAGCTAAACTCTACCCCTTTGTCCATAAGGAAAAGTCTCATATCAGTTCCCTTAAAATAGTGCATGATAGAGATCTAAGACAGATCCTAAGAAAGTCAACATTCAGCTCTTGCCCTAAAATTTCCATAAGAGGAAAGAACCCAACTGATTGGATCGACTCAACCAAAGATCATTTTCCATTGGGGAAAGATAATTGCCTACTTTCTAATTAAACATGGTTTTCTTTAGTTTTGTAAACAAAGCAAGCTAACATGTGGGTTGATATTTAAAAGTAGCTTCCTTAATTATTCCTATTAACACTAGGTTTGTTTCATGTCTCCATTATGCACAACTCGAGAGCAATGAAGACAATCCTTTTAAAACAATTGCATCATTAATAAAATTTATAAAAATCTACTCTCTTCTTTAGGGCAATAACCATTCCATAATTCCTAGGTTCTTGATGCTCACTGCATTTTACTTGTAGAGATTTCTTCTCCATCTTAGGACGAACTATGAGGAGAACCTTGGTAATCTGTTGCATAGGAGAGAAACTTCCATATAGAACTTTTCCCACCATGTGTCCACTCTTCCTCCAATGCACTAGTCTCGTACCCTATGCCTGTCAAGGATTCTTTCCCTATCTTAGGATTGGTTTGAGTATTACCACTAGAGCCCAACTAGTTCTTGATCACCTTAAGGGATCTAAGAGAGAATAAAAGAGTCTCCCACTGACTCACATGAAGTAAGCTCTACATAAAAAATACCATAGTACTCCATTGGAGAAAATCCAGAGTATCCAAAGTAGCAAAGAAAGCTCAACGCATAGAGTTCATAGCATGGGGGTGCCCAAAGTACATAATGTAAACATTTGGGAGCATAAACCTTCAAAAAGTTTCAAGCTTGCAAGTGGAAATCATTGAAGCAAATAGCCATCCAAGTTTAATAAATTGAGCTCAAATCCAAGTTGTAGAGTCTGAGCATAAACAACAATGTCAAGCATCAATATAACCATGTAGCACAATGATCTATAGTTCTCATCACACTCCATTTTGAGCTATAGAATACCTATATTGGATATCCTATGCAAAAGTTATGGCCAAAAATATAAATGTTGTCAAGTTTCCATAGCTTCTCACAACTTCTACAACATATTCTACATCCACTCAAAATGGATAGAATGTTGCTTCTTAGCTCAATAAACACTCGATTGTTGGGCCATGTGAATGTACAAAATCTGAGCTCTATGCAACAGAAGGAGATTGTGCTTGGACTGCCTAAGTTCAAGTATCATGACTTTGGACATGTATGTGATGCATGTCAGTTTGGAAAGCAAGCACGATTTCCATTTGAGACATGTACATAATAGCTCATAACCCTTGCAGCTGGTACATTCAGATGTATGGGGTCTGTCTCATAATGCTTCGTTTGGTTGTGCTCGTTACTATGTATCCTTCATTGATGATTTCAGCAGGTATACTTGGCTTTACATACTGAAACATAAGGATGATGTGTTTGATGCATTCAAGGACTTCAAAAAGCACGCTGAAAATGAGTTGAGCTGTAAAATTTCATGTCTTAGATCAGATGGAGGTGGAGAATATGTCTCTAATTACTTTGACAGGTACCTTGCTAAACATGGAATTAGAAGACAGTTAATTTGCACTTATACACCACAGAAAAATGGTGTAGCAGAAAGGAAAAATAGGGTACTGATGGAATCGGCAAGAGCTATGCTGAATGAGAAGAGTTTGCCAAATGGTTATTGGGCTGAAGCAGTAGTGACCGATGTCTATGTGATGAATAGAACCCCTACAGCAGGGACTCATAATGTAACTCCATATGTCTGAGAGGTTGTATGGTCATAAGTCTAACATTTCACACTTGAAGGTATTTGGCAGCATTGCATATGTGCATGTTCTTGATGAAAAGAGAAAGAAATTAGATCCTAAAGCAATCAAGAGTGTGTTCCTTGGTTATGCACAAGACCGGAAAGCTTACAAGTGTTATGTACCATCTACACATGAGACATTGATTAGCAGAGATGTTGTTTTTGATGAGCTAGTATCGTGGTATGGTAATCCTGTTGCAGTGGCTACTGATGGATCAGCTAGCACTAGTAATGCTGAAAATACACCTACAGTGAGTACATCTTTGAGTCGTCCTATAGGTGATGGGTCACCTATAGTAAGTCCTTGGTCAGGATGCTTGCGGAGTCGTACTCCTACATCCACTGACACTGATATGTTAGTGAGGGGGAGATTGGATAAGGGAAAAGAAAATATGCTTGAGGGTGTGACAGGTCCACTTACAGCAGGTTATGAGTCATCTAACAATGATAGTTTGGATAGTGAGTTGGGCATTCTATCTATTATGGCGCCTAGAGCAAGGCAGAGTCATTATGTGCCGCCTCATGAGAGGCAAGCTCAGAGTGAGACAAAGTTTTGGAGATCTGAGAGAGTCAGAAAACCAGTTGATAGATTTACATACACTAGTTATTCAGCCCGCCATTATGCATATATGGCTAGTGTGACATGTTACAAAGAACCTACAAAGTTTGATGATGCAATTACAGATGATAATTGGTGTGCTGCCATGGATGGGGAGTATGCAGCCCTCTCTAAAAATGAGACATGGGAATTGGTTGAGTTTCTTGAAGGTAAAGTCCCTATTGGCTACAAATGGGTGTACAAGGTTAAGTGCAAGTCAAATGGTTCGTTATAACGCTATAAGGCTAGGCTGGTTGCAAAAAGATATGCATAGCAATATGGCCTTGACTATGGGGAGACTTTCAGTCCGGTGGCTAAAATGGCAACAGTTAGAATTTTCATTACTTTGGCATCATGCAAAGGCTAGAAATTATGGCAAATGGACGTCAAGAATGCTTTCTTGAATGGTGATTTGGTTGATGAAGTATATATGGAGCAGGCTGAAGGCTATGTAAGCTGAAAAAGGCTTTATATGGCTTGAAACAAGCACCTAAGTCATGGAATGCTTAGATCAGTAGTTATTTACAGCTACATGGATTTAGATTGGGTAATGCATATCGCAGTCTGTTCATGAAGAAGACAGATCATGGATATATGTTTCTAGTGGTTTATGTAGACGATCTTATCATCACTAGAGATGATGAAGAGGGCATTGCTAAAATTGAATCATGTTTAAAGGCTGAATTCAGAGTTAAAGACCTTGGTGAACTAAAGTATTTTCTTGGGATTGAGGTAGTCTCTACGCCTCAAGGTATATGGCTGTTACAGAAGCAGTATGCTCATGACATGTTACAAAAGTATGGTATTGCTAAATGCAACCCTATGGAGACACCTCTTGATCAGAATGTCAAGCTATAGATTGATGTTGGAAATGACATAGAGAATGTGACCATGTATCGACATATGGTGGGTAGCTTGATATACTTGATTATTACCTAACAATTACCCATCTTGACTTATGTTATACAGTGGGGTTGATTAGTCAGTTCATGCAAAAGCCTCGCAAACCACATTTAGATACAGTAAGGAGGATCATGAGATATGTAAAGGGTACTACAGATTATAGGCTATTTTATGCATATGGAAAATCTCTTGACTTGACAGGGTTTACTGATGCTGATTGGGCTGGTTGTGCCTATGACAGGAGGTCAACCAGTGGTTATGCATTTGGATTGGGCAACAATATGATTAGTTGGCAGAGTAAGAAACAGCCTACTATTGCATTGTCTAGTATAGAAGTTGAGTACAGAGGAGCTACCTTAGCGGCTTGCGAAGCACTTTGGTTGATAAAACTATTGAAAGACTTGGAAATACAGCTAGAAAGCAGAGTGAGATTGCATTGCGATAGCCTCATCAGTGTTATGTTGGCTAGAAATCCTGTCTACCATGCTAGGTCGAAACATATTGAGGTTCACTACCATTTCATCAAAGAAATGGTTCTTACAGGGCAAATTGACTTGATTCATGTGAAGACTAAAGACCAAGTAGCAGACATATTTACCAAGTCTCTTGGTAAATAAAAGTTCATATACTTCAGACAGCTACTTGGAGTTTATCAGATGGTTTGAGCGTGAGGGGGAGTGTTAGAATATCAAGCTCCCATTACTCATCAGTCAACCTATCTTTATGTGTTTGACCGACATTAGCTGGATACAGCTGTACACGTGTGTGACATTCAATAAGTCCGTGTAATCAGTGACTTAACCACAGTTAGTCTTGGTTAGTCATACCTATGTGTGTAAGTCTCTTTTAGTTAGTATGATGGAAGAATAATGAAAGAAGAACAACAATGAGTTGAGGCTCATCTTCTGCTCCACTCTGTGTCTCTCTTGTGAACTTGCAACCATCTCATCAAACCATTCTCCATGGGGTGTCATATGATTTGAAGCCCCTGAATCAATGTACCATCTCTCATCTCTATTCTTCCTAGATGCATTCTTAGACACATGTTGCATGGCAAACAACCTGTCAACTTGCTCATCATGAGCACCGCTAGAAGGCGCATAGTGTCCATGTTGTTTTCCCTTTTCCTTTATATCTCCCTGCTTCTTGTAACAATCCTTTGCAATGTGTCCATATCTGCCGCAATAGTGACTATCCTTATCTCTCTTTGACTGCCATGAACTAGATCCACCACCTCTACCATGGGGTGATCTCCCCCTGCCTCTAAAGCCACCAGATCCACGCTGGCCCTATGTATTTGTGCCATGCGAGGCATTCTGTTGATGTTGTCCATAAGTGTTTTGAGTGTCTCCTCGATCTCAAAAAGAGCCACGGCCTCTACCGTTTCTACCACACTGGCTAGAGTAAAGAACATTGTCTTTGCTTTGAGACGTACTAGAACCTATATTTAGCCCAAGCTTAACTTCCTCATGCAAAAGCAAAGAAATTAGCTCATCCCAATCAAGGGATTTAGCTCTCACAGAAATAGACGTATCAAATGCTTTATACTCTTTGCCAAGTTCATTCAATGTCATTGCAATCATATCATCCTCAGACACTGAAGATCCAATGGTGGCAAGCTGATCCGTTGTGTTCTTGATCTTTGTAGTGTAGGGATGAATGCTTTTGCCATTCCTAGACATGTTATTAAACTATTGCTTTAGCTGAATCTTTCTTGCATGTGTTACATTTCCATAATTCTTCATGAGTATGTCCCATGCATCCTTTGGAGAACTGCATCCAGTAATCCGTATAACCATAGCATCTGATATACATAAGGAAAACCAATGTAACACCTTGCATGCTCTCTCAGTCCATAGCTTATAATCCCTTTTTTGATAATTTGTCAAATTCCTTTCATGCATTTTAGATTCAGCCTCATCACCTGTACATAAGTCCCAATAACCTCTACCAACCAAAAAATTCTTCATACGAAACTTCCATAAAGAAATTTTTTTCTTGTCCAGCTTTTCTCCCACAATTTGAGTGATATTTTCAGTGCCTTGAGCATTTTCCATAGTTGCAGCTTAGGTATTCAGTGATGTATACAACAACCTATAAGTATCTGACTCCTTTTCCTATAGTTTAGGACGAGTTTTTTGCTATTCAGGATAGTTTCCTGCAATTTAGGATAGTTTTCTTGACAATCTGCTTGTTGTAAAATGTATTCCAATAATGAAAAAAAACAGTCAAGTGAGCATAAACCAATCTCAAATAAGTTCAAAACATTCTATGGTAGTGACAAACATCCTGGCAACAAACTTTATCCATACAAGTATCAATGTTTGTATTGTATGCAAGTAGCATTACCAAAGACACCTAGCCCACTGCTATAACTAGCAGTATTTTCTCTATTAAAACAAGAGTATTCAGATCTCAAAATAGCCCCAAAACATCTCATCCAGTTGCCACTCTATGCAGGAGTTGATACATGTCCAACCCGTTAGAATATATTGCATGTATGTCAAGTGAAGATGATAGTTATCCTTCCTGCAGACAATAACCACTCAATACCTTGGTATAACAGCAACAAATCAATCCAAACTTTGGACTTTTAGCACTCACAATATCCCAAAAAGCATCTACCACTCAAGTGGTATGATCTAAGCATTTTTTAGTAGCAAATAAGCATCACAGATACTTCAACTTTGTAGGTATATTGTTTCCAAATTCAGGACAGCAACCAATTCACTGTTTCCAGCTTGTAAATAAGCTCCAAAACTGAGCATTTAACACTCCAATATCATGCTCAAATGCATGTTAATAAGGATATATACATTGTTAGGATAAAAGCCACCAGTGCCTTGGAATCACCTATTGTTTACTGCAGTAAATAGCCAGTCTGCACAGGTCTGTGATGAATATCTCAAAATTTGTGAGGAATTTGAAAAAACTTTCTTCTGCAAAGTTGTAGACCACATCAAAATGGTTAGAAATTGCAGGCCATCTCCAAAAACCATTTCTATATAGCAAGATATAAATTCTGCAAAAAAAGGGGTTGCATGCACAGTCTCCTTTGATGACGTTTTCTTCAGATATGACGTCTTGATGTCAAATGGTCACTGCCAAGCCTTCAGACTTTAGGCGTTCAAGCTCTAATACCATGTTGGAAGAGAGGAGAGAGATAGAGTGGAGCGGAAGATGAGCCTCAGCTCATTGCTGTTCTTCTTTCATTATTCTTCCATTATACTAATTGAAAGAGACTTACACACATAGGTATGACTAACCAAGACTAACTGTGGTTAAGTCACCGACTACACTGACTTATTGAATGTCACACACGTGTACAACTATATCTAGCTAATGTCGGTCACACACATAAAGATAGACTGACTGAAGAGTAACAAGAGCTTGATATTCTAACACCGATAAGGCTTAGCTAAGCCCTTGGAAGCTCCTCAACTAGCATGGAATAAGTGTTGAAGGGAGGGAAACCAACACATACCTCAAATGGACTGAAATAGGGTATGAAAGTTGTAAGCCAAGCTCTCTTCCTGTAGGGCGAGCAAGCGAGAGCCTGATGCTCTTAAAATAAATCATGGTGTGCCCTGCACTGTTTTACGAAAGTATTGACTTGCACTTTTTCTTGTGCATCTCTCCTTGATTTAAGACTTTTTCACACTTCTTGTGTTTCTTGATTTCGTTGTCTTCTGCTTTAGATTTTTTGGATTTTCAACCCTGTTCGCCTGAGGATTAACACTTCCCAAATTGAATGTAGTGTAAGTGAAGCTTCTCAAATGTGTGCTTTAATACCAGTTAAAAGAGGGAGCAAGAGTGAAAGCATGAGTTGGAGTAAGAGAGAAGCGAGAGCTATAACGGTTTAATAAAAGAAGAGAGAGTCCAGTATGTGGTAACCCCAATAGTCACTATGTGTGACCTACCTTTCCTTATTCTATTGTTAGTAGGTGGAGAATAAAACTTAAATTGACAATGATGGGTAGCTACCACCTGTATTGTATATGTGTGAAACAGTAAGTACAAGTGAATGTAGGTGGTAAGGCACATGTAGCCTTTAATCCCCAACAAAACGTAGTGGAGTTTTCCAAGCATACCTATAAGCTTGGTGGCATTGAAATAAAGAAGAAAAGAAACCATTAGCTTAGTTATGTTTTACTAGCATCAGTACATCCCTTTGTATATTTGTCACAAAATTTTTAAAACTATATGACAATGTCCATAGCTACTTTTTGAAACTATTAGCATTGAATATTTGGACACGTATATTGATGAACTTACCATAGTATTTACTAATGTCTCAATTTTTACCAAAGTGCATTGTACATAATTGCCAATATCCATGCCATCCCTTGTACTAGTTCTATGCCTAATGTTTTTGTTATTACTTCTACTGTGTTTGAATGATATAAAAATAATTATTTGAATGAATAATTTATTATCTTTCCAACATGGCTAAATAAATATGGCAAAGTACTCCGTAGAGAGGCTTTTGATGAGTAGATCTGCAGGATTCTGGTTGGTCAAGATCTTGACAAGGTTAAGAGACTTGTTCTCAACAACCCCACGTATCAAGTGATCATACCTCACCTCAATGTGTTTTGTCCGCATGGAAGACCAGATTCTTGGCTAATTGAATAGCACTCATAGAATCCAAATGCAATGTAGGGATAGCATCAATACCAAGGTCATGAACCAAATGGCCTAACCATATGGCCTCCTTGCAAGTCTCAGTGGCTGCAACATACTCGGCCTTAGTGGTGGAAAGAGCCGTACACTTCTGCACCCTAGACATCCAAGAGACAACACCTCCAACATAGGTGAACACATAGCTAGAAGTGGATTTCCTACTATCTGCATGTCCTGCATAATCAGAGTTAGTGTAACCTACGACTCCTATATCCTGGTTGCCATATCATGTGCATATATCTGTAGTGCCCTTCAAGTACCTCATGATACCCTTCATGGCATCCCAATGCTTCTTGCCAAGTATAGCCATATAGCATGCCAAAACACCAACTGCAAAGGCAATATCTGGATGAGTGGCTATCATGGCATATATAAGATTGCCCACTGCGGATGCATAAGGAATCTTGGCCATCTCGACTCTCTGCTCATCTATCTACAAATAATCGGCATGTGATGCCTTCACATAAGAAGGTAGTGGACAACCAATAGGCTTCATGTCTTGCATGCGAAAGCGCTCAAGGACTTTATGAATGTACTGCCTATCGCGTCTAATGTGCATATCAAGTATATGAGATTCCTGTCCCAAATCCTTCATCTCAAAGCTCTTCTTGAGCTGAGCCTTAAGAGCATCTAGCTCATCGTAAGCTTTCCCTGCTAATAGCTTGTCATCCACATAGAGTACCAAAATAAGCAAAGATCCATCACGAGCTGTCTTTGTGTACAAGCATGGATCCATAGCACTATAGCTGTAGCCTTGTGATTGCATAAAATCATTGAACTTATGGTACCATTCCCTAGGTGCGTGCTTCAAGCCATAAAGACTTTTCTTCAACCTGCACACTAGGTGCTCCCTGCCAGGCTCTGCAAAGCCCTTAGGCTGCTCCATGAAAATCTCATCATGTAAATTCCCATGTAACAATTTCATCTTGACATCCATTTGATATAAGTCCAAGTCAAGCTGCATGATTAAGGCCAAAACCAAGCAAAGGGTGGTCATCTTAACCATAGAAGAAAAAACTTCATCAAAGTCAACTCAATGCTTGTGTTTGAAACCCTTAGCAATGTCTTGTCTTATAAGCCAGCTTGGGGTGTCTAGGGGTACTCTTCAACTTGTACACCTATTTTCATGGTAGAGTCTTCTTGCCACTAGGTAAGGAAATCAAATCCCAAGTCTCATTCTTATGTAAGCAGTCTATCTCTCAGACTATGTAGCCCTCTGCCAGGAGTGATTCTCACTCCTACGTATAGCCTCATCTGTCAGGGGGTGTCTATCTCAAGTAGAATGCCATGCTGCAGGCTCTGCTATCTGCCCAACATTCTGTCCAACACCCTAACCATGAGTACTTGTTGCTATTGCAGGCTATCCAGATGGCTGTTTGTGAGCTCGTGGCTCCTCTTGAAATATAACCTTGCGTATCTCCACTATCTTCTTAGGCTGCCTATGCATCTTGTCTTCATGGAAGACTACATCATGGATGTGGATGACTTTCCGCACCTGCAGATGCCATAGATGATAACCCATCTCTCCTACATCTCCATAGCCAAGGAATATGCATTTCACACTCTTAGGATCTAGCTTGTTATGCTTGTCCTTGGGCACATGGAAAAATGCCTCACATCTAAAGACACGTAAATGCACATAAGAGGGAGGCTTTCCTGTCCATACCTCCTCTGTAACTTGGAAATCAATGGCACTACAGAGCGATCTATTAATGATATACATGTCAGTCATAACTATCTCAGCCCAAAAGTGTTGCGATAGGCATGCATGGCTAAGCATAATGTGAACCCTCTCCTAGATGGTCCTATTCATCTGCTCAACCCTACCATTCTGGGGAGGGGTGTAGGGGGTAGTCAACTGACACTTAATATCCCTCTCATCTCATAATTGCTCAAAGGCATGTGAGACATACTCACCCCCATTATTTGTCCTTAGGCATTTTAGCCTTTGCCTAGTCTAGTTTTCTGCCAAAGCAAGCCATCTCTAAAAAATTGCCAATGCATTGGACTTTTGCTTTATGGGATAAGCCCCTACTTTACGAGAAAAATCATCTATGAAAGAAAAAAAATACTTCGCACCACCCATAGATTGACAAGGCATGGGCCCATAGACATCAGAATGAACCAAAGCCATGGGCTCACTCATGCGTGACATACCAAACTACTTATGCGTAGACCTAGTCTGCCTTCCATAAAGACAATGATCAAAAGAATCAAAATGACAATTGTCAAGGGGCGGTAAGTACTACAACTCCATTCAACCAACTTTTGCCAACCCATTCTCAAGAAACTCCAAACCAATATCTACTGCAACATCACCATTGTATAGAGAACTGAAAAAATCAAGTTGTTGAACTTATCAACACCCTCTAAAACAATCCGTACATCTCTATGCAAAATTTGAACTTCATTGAAGTGTTTTGCTTTCCTTGCATAAGGATCTGGCAGAACCTCCACATTGGCTGCAACAGCTATAAAAGCAGCCAATCTATGTCAGCTCCACAAATTTTGACTCACCATTTGTAAGTTTCGCAACATCATCATTAGAAGCTGGAGTTTTTGTATTTAGACTACACGTTCCCATAGATGAAACCTGAATTCCTGCCACAAAAACTTGCACAAATTGGAAGTTTGGAATCAAGTATACCTGGACCGTGCTTCCATCTTTGACCTGCTCTACAATTGTAGGAAATGCTTTCTCCTTGCTTGAGTTGAGCAGACTCATTGCATCAAAGTTTGCTGAATCTTCAAGAGCAGAAGGTGGAAGATCCCAAATGGGAGCCTCTACCGCACCAGGTGACTTATTCGATATTTCAACCCCTTTTTTCTTTGCATGTTCCTCTGGGTGTTCTAGATCTGTCAAATAAGGGCTAGTCTCACTGTTCTGGCCCAACCTTCACTGACAAATTCAACTAGCAGGTTCACTTGATCCATATACACAGACCCAAATTCTTTGTTGATTGATGGCACAATGTAATCAAGCGCATGCCTTCAAAGGTAGAAAAGCCTATGGTGGACAGAAGCAAGAACATAGGACTAGGGATTTTGAAGGGAGGCTACCATGCTACTCCTAGCATCGTGGCAGCTGCAAAGGGACTTCCATGCAACCATTGCTTCTCCCCCTCTTGCACATCACTCATTTCACCACCCAGCAAAAGATCGTGTAGAAGAGCTCTCACTATGCAAATTTTCTGTTATGCCAGGCTAGTCAATTGCTTATCTTCTTGCAGAAAATTTCTGCACACCCCCCCACTTGTCCGACCTATTTCCAAATCCCAATTGCGATGGCCCCAAAGTGCCACACAAGAGGAGCACACGCGCAAGCAAGAGGAGCACATGTAGGACTCCCCACCTGAAGTGCAAGAATCGATAATACCCCTCACGTGGATGTTTAGGTTCCATCAAATTCACCTTCTTCATTTCCGCATGATATGGGTGCATTAAGTATAAAATTGATAGGTTAAACTCTAGGTTGGATTATTGATCGAGGCCTACGCCTTGGAAATTTGGAGAGGATAATTTCAGAAAATCATCGGATTGTTTGATTAGACAATCTTACTAAGGACAAGTGGTCCATAAGGGAAAAGGACGTGATCTTAGGGTTCTCATCTTAAAGATCGAAGGACCAAATGTTACAATCTCACAAGAAATCCTAGAGCCAAATCAATCTTCAGCTTAGTGGGACTAGGGTTTTGGATTGGGGTCAATGGGACTCCCAAATCCTATACCTTGATCAAAGATATTCTTAATCAAAGAATGCCATATGATAGGAGATGTAATTCCTCAGGTTAGGTACTGCTACCTATCTCGTGCAACAAGTTTGCAAGGTCATATGCTATTGCAATTAAATCATAAGATGATACTACTACATCTTAGGCCAAGGAAGGCGAGTTTTAATTACAAGTTAGATTCGTTAAGAGTTGAGTAGTCGCCCTACTACAACTCTCTCTCTTGGGGACTAATTTGTCAAACTTAGGGCAATTGTGAATTATCAAGAAGCAAATTGACCAACCAAGGACGACGGGGTTGTCCAAGATCTATTTGACTATAGTACAAGGAAACCTAAGGTAATGATAATTGGGGTCGGTAGGGTATAAACCCTAACCCAAGGAAAAAGGGTAAACAAGCAACCTAGCTTGCCAAGCCCTTGGAATCTCGCCAAGTCGTGAATGATCTAGGATCGAATGCTGGGAGCATTCGGGAAGAAGAAATCACACCTTAGCAGTTGGTCGTACGAACAACCACTGAAATGATCGTGATTGTACACTTAGGTACATTGTTTGAACTTCTTTGCTCAAGGAACTAATTCAAGGCAAAACACTTAGTGCTTCAAGTTAAAATCCTAGAGGGAGAGGTAGGTTCAGTTACCTTCGACTGCCTGCTTGGCCCTATCCAAGGGAGTTGTTAGCCGCGCTGGGTACGTGGACCAAACCTGTCGCGAGAGGTCTCTCCGTGGGTGCTGCTTGGAGCGGGAGGATGCTTGGGTGCCAGGGGAGGCTCTGGCTGTAAATTCCTTGCCTTCGGATCCCGCACAAGAGGCCAATGTGACTCGAGATGGGAACTTGAGGCCCGTGTACTAGTCTATGGGCGAAACTTGGAGCAGCAATCCTGATGATTGCTGGGATAGCCTTCGGGCTCCAGTAGGCAGCATCGCTCTATGCATAGCCATGATCGTGAAGTGAACTCACTGAGGTTGGGGAGGAGGTGATCAAACAATGGAGTGGTATGGGAAACTTGGCGATAACCTCGCTTTGTTACAAGAAGTGCAAACTCGGGAGAGGCGTAAATTCCTCTGCCCTCTCAACAATGGCATTGAAGTTTCATCACCAACGATGACCCCTCCTGGCAAAGGCAGCAAATTACTCACTTGAGAAATGGATAAGAGTGATTATGATTGGCTCTTAACTCCCCCCGACACTTGACCTGCTTTCCACCTTTTTCACTTTCTCATCTCAATCAAGCAAAGAAATAGAATGGGGACATAGGCTCGTGTGCTACACAAGGTCATCAATGGTGATGCCAAGAAACTTGAGGCGGTGGAGTCTATGATCACAAATGAGTCACTCAAGCATCCCCCAATAGAAGAGGCAACTACGCATGCAATTGGGAGAAAAGAATGTAATGCCACCCATTGTGGCGATGTTGCTACTATAGTGCAAAGGGGGGTTGTGGCCCTTGCAGAGAAGGCAAGAAATCTGCAACCAAGAAGGTCCATGGTGATGCTAAAGGAGGGGAGACCAAGAGGAAGATGAAGCCAAGGGGAGGAATATGAGGACGATGAGGAAAGTGACAACACCCTAAAACCTTTTGTACTCAATGGTAAAGGTAAAGAGCCCAACAAGGAGAAGGCCAAGAATGAAAAATGACTTGCTAAGTTTGGTGGTTTGCTTCTAAATACATCCAAATCTTCTGTGCAAACTCTAAAAAGGCTACCATCTCTAGTACTCCCTGACTCATGTGGTCTTTCAATGTTGTACATGTCACGATATACATGTGCACCTGAGTAACTAGGGTTCCTGAACTAATGAAAAGAAACTAAAACTAAAAGGAGGAAAAAACGAAGAAGGATCAAAGACCGACACACTATAATACCAACTGTAATGAAGGAGACCTAGGAGAGAGGAGAGAAGGGAGAGATTGTAGAGTGGAGAGAGAAAGATGAAGAATATGAGAGAAGAAGAGAGAGAAAGACAAGAAAAGAGAGAGAAAGAGAAGGGAAGCTGGAAGGAAGGGTAAAAGAGACTTGATTATTGATAATTGATGCCTTAATAGGGTCTCTCAACACCTTAAATACCTTGTTAGTATAATTGGGTATTTCGGTGTTAACCTCTGTCTTACCCGTCTATCCCTACTCTTTTACAATAGAGTGGAAGATATTCGATTTTGAATATCTTCCACTCTTAATACATTCTTTTGAATGTATTAAAATTCATTCTTTTGAGGATCACCATAGTACCATTGTCCTAATAGTACCAACTCCATAGGTTTTCAATAGCATAAGTTGTTAAGAACACTTTGCCTACTAGCTTCTAGTGGGTTTCCAATTGAACAAATGGGAGCTTATTAGTAGACCAAGCATACCACATTACTTGTTGTGCATCCACAAACAAGTCCCATCTCTTTTATTCTTGTGAATCTCCACTAATCGCCATCTTGAAGCTTCTTCACAATCTCCCACTTGATGATGTCTAGAAAATTTTCAATTAAGCTGAAATCTTCTATTGATACTCATTCTGTCAATTTTGTTCTTCACTTTTGTGCAAAACAATTGGTCATGGTGATATAACTTTCTATAGCTTCAAAACATAGTGAGATTGTAACATCCCCATGACCCCTGTACTTCCCCCCCATGCGAACCCCCCCTTAGAATTTAAAAAAAAAATTACACAAAATTTTTTATCCCTCTCTCTCTCCCCACCAATAGCACATCGGGGAGAGAGAGAGAGGGAGTGAAGTGAGAGAAGGGGGGCATGCAACCCCCCAGATGGCGAGGAGTGCCATCTCCTCCCTCCTAGAAGCCATCTCCCCCCACCTTAAAAGGCGGTAGCGCCCCCTCCTGGTGGTCTGGACAGGCAGCAAGCCCTCCCCCTCGGACTGTAGCACGGCCCCCCCGTTGTCCTGGACACCTCTCCCCCTCCGTCTGGACAATGCAGCCTCCTCCCCCTCCCCCGGCTCGAAAACAACCTCCCCCCCGTGGCCTCCAGTAGGCACCGCCCCCCTGGTCATGAAGGAGAAGAAGAAGAGGGAGAGAGAAGAAGAAGAAGAAGAAGAAGAAGAAGAAGAAGAATAAGAAGAAGGAGAAGAAGAAGAGGGAGAGAGAGGAGAAGAAGAAGAAGAAGAAGGAGAAGAAGAAGAAGAGGAAGAGGGAGAGAGAGAAGGAGAAGAGGAAGAAGAAGAAGGGAGAGAGAGAGGAGAAGAAGAGCGGAAGAAGAAGGGAGAGAGAGAGGAGAAGAAGAGAGGAAGAAGAGGGAGAGAGAGAAGGAGAAGAAGAGAAGAAGAGGAAGAGGGAGAGAGAGAGAAGGAGAAGAAGAGAAGAAGAAGAAGAAGAGAGAAGAAAAAGGAGAAGAAGAAGAAGAAGAGGAGAGAAAGAGAAGGAGAAGAAGAGTAGAAGAAGAAGAAGAAGAGGAAGGGAGAGAGAGAAGGAGAAGAAGAAGGAGAAGAAGAGGGAGAGAGAGGAGAAGAAGAGAAGAAGAGGGAGAGAGAAGAGAAGAAGAGGGAGAGAGAGGAGAAGAAGAGAAGATAAGAAAGAAGAGAACTTGAAGAGAAATCAGAAGGCCAAGCACGAAGACTCGTTCGCAGCCATTGAGAAATCAAGGACACTCAGGGTTATGCAGATGCATGAGACCGAAAGTCCGTGGATGGTTCGTGACACCTAGCAAGGCGACATTGACTACCCACTCGAAAAGGGTGTCCTCTAACCCTCCCACTATTCTTATTGCTTATTGTTCATGGTTTTCTTCCATACTTAAAGTGCATGATTATGAAAAGTCAAGTGCACGAGTTGCATGAAATATTGACTAGCCTAGTACATGAAATATTGTTGCACGAAATATTGCAAATACGCGATGATTGCATGGGAGTCAAGTGGACAAATAGAATGGATTTTGCATGGATTGACGCACATGAAATGATAAGGTTTTCATAAAATTTTACATAAAATGATAGACCTTCGCGTAGAGCAATGCTTAAATTAACCAATAAAAATCACAATTTGCATCTGCATAAAAATTAAACACACAAAATGTTAGTTTTAATTCATAGGATGCAATTGCACCGATGGATAGAAACCTAGACTTTCATATACTCAAGTCAAATGAGATTCGATGCATTAGGAATAAGTATTCATTGCCACATATGAAGAGAGTTAAAGGTCGATTAGGATGTACTAATATGTTAAATGCACCATGTGCATGATGGGTAAGTTTGATTGGAGAATTTTGCATAGTACTGCACTAAGAGAGATGGAAGGGACGCATGCATCTAGACTGTATCCTGAAGGCCTAGGTGAAAAGTATTGTGTTGCCAAGTGTGTTAACTTTACTTGGTTAGAGAGAGATGAGTAAAGAAGTGGAAGAATAAAAGGCTCTTGGATGGGTTGCAAATAAGGCTTGTCCGTTGCCTTGGTTGACCAGTCAATGCTTTGAGTTAGGACTAAGTTACCACAAGGAAACACCCAAGGGGAAGAGAGCTTCAAAAGAAGTTAAGAGGTCAAGTATAATTGCCTGCGAGTTTTTTTATTGATCTTGCTGTAGACTATTGCAAATGGATATGTTCCTAGCTTAATAGAAGCTGGTGACCTAACTCTAAATGGATTGTTGACCCAAGTTATGCTTGGTTGTTTGAAAAGGGTATCTCCCAATGAATATCGACTGGTTGTGTTGGTAAGAGGAGAGAATCTTACTAAGGATAGGTGGATCATAAGCAGAGTGATTGCTTGATGTGGTTTTGGATGCTAATCCTAGTTGTTTGTGATTGATAATTTCATGGCGGGAACTGTAAGGATAAATTGCCATGGGAACAAAAGGGATGTTTTCCCTAGTAAATGTTATTAGGCTGGTTGTTTCAGCTTGATTGTTTCCGGAAGGATACTTAAGGATTGGTTGTGGTTTTGGATGAATATCTAAGTGATTGATAATTTCATGGCGGGAACTATAAGGATAAATTGCCATGGGAACAAAAGGGATGTTTTCCCTAGTAAATGTTATTAGGCTGGTTGTTTCAGTTTGATTGTTTCTGGAAGGATACTTAGGGATTGGTTGTGGTTTTGGATGAATATCCAAGTGATGATAATTTCATGGCGGGAACTGTAAAGGATAAATTGCCATGGGAACAAAAGGGATGTTTTTCCTAGTAAATGTTATTGGGCTGGTTGCTTCAGTTGTGGATGATTTCCTAAAGGGATAATTAAGGAAGGATGGCGCTAGCTATCCCCGTGAACCGCCAAACCCTAACCAAGGGGGTTATGAATCCGCGCCGGGAATGTGGACCGAACCCGCTGTGAGAGGTCTCTCCATGGAAATTACTTGGCATAGGAGGATGCTTGGGTGCCAGGGGGGTCTCTGGCCGTAAATCCCAATGCCTCCGAACCCTACACAAGTGTTCTACATGACTCGAGATGGTATCTCAAGGCCTTGATACTAGTTACGAGGCAAAATCTTGGTAGGATAAACCTTCGGGTTTTTATTTCCGGGATATGGAAGGATTTTTCTGCGGAGGCAGAAAGGGATGCTTAATTCTCCTGTATGGGCGGGAGACAAACATTAATCTGAAGATAAGTTAACGAAGTTTGATCTTGTTATCTGGTCTTTGTGTCTATGCCCTAAATTACATGAAGGAACTTGTGATTAACGAGTTAATTAAGGAAGCTACTTTTATGTGTCAAACATAATGTGGCAGGTAATTAGATAACTAAAGCAACCCCTGAGGGAAGCGTGGTGGATGTGACAATCGGGTCCATCCTATGGCAGGGTGGTCTCGGTTAGTCGAGAGCTTTCCTCAATGGAATTCATTTGATGCGAATGTTAGATAGACAAGGACCTTAGAACTTGTAAGAAAAAACCTGATTCATACCGTTTTAGGGGACCGGAATGGGACTATGCCCTACGGTCAGAGAGGTCGAGTGATGCATTCCTCTCATTTCCCATTCTCTTTGAACCAAGTGCGGTATGAGTTTGCTTTGGTCCAGTTGTATCTGTGCAAAGTGGAGCAATTGCAGACCGACGCTAGAAGGCTGTTAAGAAGTCCCAACTACAAGGGACTCGGACTTTAGGTCGATCCTAGTGGGAACGGCCGGATAAGTTCCGTTGCGAGGCAGACTCGAGAGACCCTAGTTGGCAAACCCCGTGTCATTCCTGGGGAGTGCTGAGTGGCGTCTTCTAGATATATCTCTCGATGGACTGCTAAGACGTGCCCCACAATTTGAGGAGCGGGCACGTTACAGAGATCATTTTGTCACATAGAGCTCACATCAAGATAGTGATATGCTTCTTCCATTGAGGAATGCACTTCTTTTAGGAAGTGGATTTGGTGATGAAGATCTACAATTTTTCAATAGTAGTAGGAATGCTACAATCTTCTATTGCTTTTCTTTCGCTTCAACAATGCTGCTACTTCCATTTTCAGCCTTTGTTGGTGGTTGTTGATGGTAGTTTCCCTTGGCTATGTTTCAAAACCATGAAACGCCAATCTAAACACCAAGAAAATGGAAAATTATTACAAGAAAATAGATATTGTCACACCAATAAGCATGTCCTTCATACTTTAATCAACCACAAGTAGAAAAAAAAACCAAGAATAATCAATCTTCTGTTGAGATTCAGCAATCACACTCATTGACAGCCTCTTTGTATGGAGCTTCAAGGCCAAGGACATGCAGGCTTACCTATCCCATATGCACAGTGGTGCCTACTGCAGTTTTCTACTTTCCTATAAAGCATTGTACTTGCTTCCTTTTCTTAATGCAATGATAGTACTCTTTTCTTTGTAGTAAAGTGTCAGTGTCATTGTCCACATACACAAGATTGTGTTTATGAGTCCAAGTCTCAATCTTGGAACCTAATTCACTTGTGTAACAAACAGTGTCTTTGTCTTCTCCATCATGAGTCCACTCTTCTCCTTCCATCCACCATAACTAACTGCCATGTCCTAGATCCCGCATCTTTCACATCTTCACGTCGCATCACATATTGAATCTCCCACACAAATTTCATCACAAAAAAAATTTCAATATATTCTCCATAGAAACCATCAAAGAACCAAGAAAAATACAAATAAATGCTCAAATTTTAATGCAATTCATCATATAGTATTCATATTTTATAGTCTTCATAGTCTTCTCTCAATCTCTCACATGCAAATACAATGTTTCTTCATAGAAATTGGATGTCTCTCATACACACACACTCTCACATGTACTCTCTTTCAATAGTACAGGAGAATAAAAATGAATCACACTCAATAACCCTCTCTTGGTCGTGGATACCCCTAAGAAGAGGTATACATAATATGAAGGGGTACTAGAGCCATTGTAGTGTTCCTTGGGAGCTCATGAGTGTCATTGTCACTTCAGTCTTCATTTCAAGTCTTCATCATATTCTTTTTTTGCTTCTTCAAGCTATTAAGAACTTCCATTCTTCTCTTAAAATATTAGAAAAAATTCCCAAGTTAAACATCCATCCATTAGAACACTTATAGAAGCATACAAAAGACAACAAAAGGCATACAAACGCTCAACAGTACACTACAAAAAGTCTATAGAAGGCATAAAAATCATATAGCTCAAACCAAAACCAAATCAAACCATCAAAAACCATCCAACACACTCTCAATAAATTTTCAAATCATTCATTCACAATTATAACCTCTCAAACAAAAAAAGAACAAATCAAAACTAAAGTAAAATAAACCTATCAAAACCAAATAGACACACCACAAAACCAATTAGAACATTATAACTCATTTAAAAACAATCATGAGCTTCTCTAACCTACTCAATACATTCCAAGATACTTCAAAATACTTCAAACCCATCGCAAAACTAATCAATCAACCACAAAATCAAACAAAAAACACCCAAAATTCAACAAACAAGAGCTATAAATACAACCATTTCAGCACTCAAGCTAAATGTAGATGTGTGGACCCATCTGACCAAGCATTCAATCATCAATGTCCTCATGTGTTGATCTTGCCATCTCAACACTTCAATGATACATACTTTTTGCCCCCCCTCTTTCTCCCCCTCTGTTCCTTCTCTCTTATAACCTTTATTTGTTTTGTTCTCTCTCTTCTTCTTTTATTCTCTCTTCACACAGCAAAACTATTGCACTTTGGTTTCAGCACCTTTTTTTATCCATAGTAAGTTGTCACTATTCACATAATTAACATAATCTATAATGGAGTCTCTAAAATCATCAATATTTACATTAATATACCCATTAATAAAAGCATCAGTAGCAAACTTGAAAAAGAACTTTGATGTGAGCCTTGTACTAAAACAGTATGAAGACCCTAAATTGTTTATATCAATAGTGACTAAACAAAATGGTAGAT
This sequence comes from Lygodium microphyllum, assembly GCF_053477565.2. NCBI lineage: Eukaryota > Viridiplantae > Streptophyta > Polypodiopsida > Schizaeales > Lygodiaceae > Lygodium > Lygodium microphyllum. The sequence goes on from NC_141141.1 coordinate 23,359,802, forward strand.
CCAAGATAGTGGAGTGAGAGTAGATTTTTGGAGTCGATTTTAAAGTGCAAAAGACCTCAAGACCTGTAAAAGAGAAAATTTTCATGGAAAATGAAATGGTTGTGGATCAAGGAACTAGAGTTTTCCTAGATGCATTTCGATGGCCTCTAATCCAACGCAAGCATCCGTTCATCACAATCAGAGTCTATTTGACCCCCCATTTAATGGCCGCAAGGTTTGGCATTATGAAGCTGCTACTAGACGTGAAAATTGGAAAGCAAGTGACGGAGGCCAAGGTAATAGATTTCAATGCCACAGAAAGCCACCCGTCTAGTTAGGTCGCAAGCTTGTTGCCCCCTCAATTGGGTCAGAACCACTTTGCTCAAATGTGAAAAGGCCAAATTGAACTAGTTATTGGGTGGCTTACTATTAACCTTGATTTAGAAAAAACTAATCAAAATATGGAATGACATGGGGGGCACATTTTTTTCGATGGCTCCTCCATCCCCCCAAAAATTGTACTTTTCGGGCTGCAACCATTCTCTTTCTCCCCTGGGCATTGGCTAAATCATTTTTCCAATTCTTGTGAGCAATAATGTAGTATTCACTACGATAAAAAACCGGTCTTTCTTTCTCCTCTTTCTCTCTCGCCCATAAACGTGGTTCATATGGGTTGAGAGAATGAGGGTGAATGGGTGCCGGATCATGATGGAATGCAAGGGATAGATAAAAAAGCACCAAGGAAGTGTTAGCGGTTGTAGACAAGCATCAATGGCTTCTTGTTTTTGAATTACGAGGTGTTCATATGCGGTTTCATGATTAAATGGGCCTCCTCTCGGTTTTATTATCCATATTGATTTCCTATAATTCAAACTATTTTCTAATATTTGAAAATGTTTCATTCTATCAAAAATATCAACATGAACAAAAGTCTTAATCATTATACATTTTAACACTAAATCCTCAATTTTATGAGTTCTATCATGACAAATTGTGTTTGCATGGAGAAAAATGGGAAGTAATAATGAATCTTAGTATTCTTAAGTGTTTAACATTATAAAATGTAGAAAAACTAGAATTTTAATTACAAATAATTGTGAAAAATAAAGACAAAATTAGTTTTAATTTTAAAAAAAGTAGATATCCTACATGAAAAATTATGGAAAATTAGGGCTATGTTTGTGCAAGTATAATGGAGGCAAGGCATGAGGATTTACCTCAGCTTACTTCCATTTGTGTGTTTTAGTGCTTATTTATTGCTTATATTATGAAGAAACATTCATGGAAACACATCTTAACCTACCCATTGCAAGCAAAATCATAAATGATAGGGAAAGATAGGGTTTTATGTGCTAAATATGGCTTGAAATTTGATTTATTTGCTATATGTTTCATATAGATTTTGATCTTATTTTAAGTATTAAGAGTTATAGTCTAGCACGGCCTTATCATCACATCAAAGTCATTAGTGAAAGAAAATCATGAAAAGAATGTTTGAGAACATTTGCAATGCTGATTTCATTTAGGTAAAATTTTGTGCACTCAAACTCATCCACTTTGCATTTCATTACATCGACATGGTACAAAGAAAACTATCTCCTAAATGCATGGTACTCGGTTTCAAACTATTGATCCATGATAAGTGTGAGGCTCCCTATGGTGTAGGTTTACTATAATCGTTTCCTTGGGGACTGATTTGGCGGGAAACATACTATCTCTTGGAACGAATATTGTGAAGAGTGGACTTTGTGCATATACATTATATATTGGGATGGCACATCTTGCAGCCAATTCTTGGGGTGTAGGAGAGCTGTAGTGGGGCCACAATGATAAGTTGAGGGGTGCTCCCTTTGTTTGTATTATGAGGTAATAGTGTAGTAGGAGCTCATGCTCGACCACCAAGACTCATGGTGTAGGAGAGCCGTAGTGGGGCCACAATGATAAGTTGAGGGCTGCTCCCTTTGTTTGTATTATGAGGTAATAGTGTAGTAGGAGCTCATGCTCGACCACCAAGACTCATGGTGTCGGAGTGTTTGGGATCTACAAAATTCTACCAAGGGGGTAAGAGACAGTAGGGTAAAGGGAGATTTGGGGAGAGGAGTAGACAGAAGAGAAGGGGTTTAAAGAAATAGAAGATGTAGAAGAATACTCATAGAGGTGAAGCCTGCCAATTTATTTCTGCATCCTAAGAAGATAAATCTCTTGTAGACCAAAAATGTGCATAAAATAATAGCTTCCTCTCTACTGCTCAGACCACCAATCTGATGCTTCCATTGGGGGGGTAAAATACTAGGACACTTGGTCAAAAATCTCCCAGATAACTCATTCTTCTTCTCCTAGGTTGGAGTGATGTTTGCTGCCTGTAAATTGCAATCGCGCATCGTGTGATTTTGCCTATCCTTCTTTTTGCATTAAATCCCCCAAAAATGGATGAAAATCACTTTCTTTTTTTTATATGTCATCCTATTCTAGAAGTTGTCTACAACTTTTGTATATTTACAAGAAATAATATCTAAAATATAAAAAATAGGCTAAACTTATCCAAAAATCTAGTATTTTTGAACCATCCATACCACTGACACTAACACTAATGGCATTGACTCTTTAGATCAGTAAGAAAGCCAAATGATGATGCACTTTAGAGTTTTTCACATTGTGTGTCCGTGTAGCGGCACGACATCCACCCCCTCTTAATCTGCACATCCTCCGGCATGTGACAAAGTCTTATGGATTTGCAATGTCAGAAGAAGTATCCTCTGCCATATCAATGTCTTCTTCTACCTCTTCTTCTTCCATATTCTCATGTTTATGCTTAGTATTCAACTCATTCAACTCATATACTGAAGACTCCCTACGTTTAAAGAGCTTGATATGTTTTCTAGCCACTGAAATCCTTAGAGCTATCCCGTCCATCTCATTTAATGCATAGGTAGCATTGTCAAAAACAAACCTTACCACATATGGACCAAACCATCACTTTGACATCTTTTGACTAGCACTATGCTGATTTTCCAAGCTACTGTTATAAACCAGCACCCAGTCCCCTTCTTGTATAGCTCATGGTTGTAGTTTGTGTTGCTTGTCAAACCTCTTCTTGTTCTTGATCCTTGTAGTCTTTAGCTTTTTCATGGTTGTCTCAATGTCTTCAAGCCTACTTTCTAACTGTCTTATGCGTAGGACTAGCAACTCTTCTCTATTCAAACCCTCTTCCCATGGTAGAACACTCCAAGTAGCAATAGTATCCTTAGTAGGCATGATTGGCTATTGTCCATACATTAATTCAGTAGGCATATATCTTGAGTGATTATGTCAGCCCATAAAGCAAAGGGTAACATTCTTGGACACTCTTTTGTCCTGCCCTCGCATGACTTTGCTAATGCCTTAATGATAGGCCGATGGCTTCTTTCACTTTTGCCATTTGATTCAGGATTGTAGGCTGAAGTTAAAGCCATCTTGATACCCAATCATGAAAAGAAGTCATGAGCCTCATTTGCATCAAATTCTCCTCTATCTGCAACCATTTTACTAACACAACCATACTTGCAAAAGGCTTCTTCCAGTAAGAACCTACAAATTGCTTGAGTAGTTTTTGTACTAAGAGCTAAGCCTTCCACTTAATTGTTAAGTCTTCTTGTGCAAGCACAAAATATCTCATATTCCATAAACCTGTAGGTATGGTAACCAAATCAACTACCCATTTGTAATGCATAGACAAAGGATAGGTCGGTTGCAACCCATCTCTATGCTTTACCATCGAATACATCTAATAGTCATTGCACGATTCCACATAATGCTCCACATCTTTATACATGTTTTGCCACCAATACTTCTCTTTGATCTTGGCAAATATGCCCCAAACTCTTCTATGTCTAGCCCATAAACTTTCATGAAACTCTTGCATCACCTGTTGTTGAGAAGCCCTATCCCCCAATACATGTACTGGAGCTCTTCTCTTTATCTTTGCATGCTTCCATAAATATCCATCTTTCAAGAAAAACCCATAAGATTTTCTTTTAATCCTTTTGAATTCAACTTTGGACCACTCAACCTTCTTTGTCATGAGGCTGAGATATTGGCTTATTTTCAGCCAATCATCCTCACACAACTCTTTCAAAAATTGTGTTCTTACTAAAGCGTAACAATAATGATGCTTTCTCTCTACTACTCATCTCTTCTCCATGGCTATAATCTCTTTTCTTACTACTCAAATCCCTATTACTACAGTTGTACCTGTAGTAACAACAACTGCATACTCATTCCCTGCTATTGTCATAAAGTCATTTTCAGCACCTATCACATTGTCCTCTTCATCTTCAAACCTTGCATCAGGGTTAAGTGACTTTATATATGCAATCCATCGTAACATGGCAATATCAAGAGTTATGCAATTTACTATCATGCCCAATAGAGGTAGACAATCAGTCTCTACCACTACATGAGCTCCCATAAAATTCTTCCAATCACACTTAAGCGCTGTCACTACACCCCAAAGTTCTCTTTTGACTTGAGAATACCACCATTGCCATTCATTGAGGACCTTTGCTCCAAACCAAATGGCATACCTATTTCCATCAACATCATCTTGACCCACTACCCAACCAATGCCAATTGGGCTTGTATGCACGATGAGAATAATAGTCTACCCATTCTCATAATTTGCTCTCTTTAGTGTTGGGGCTAAAATCAATAAGCTCTTTAACTTCCAAACTACCTTCATATGCTGTTTACCCCACCAAAACTTTTTCCATTTTCTCAAGAGCTAATATAAACTTTCAACCACATGAGCAAAATGCGGAATCCATATCAAGTAAAAGATACATGCACCCAAAAATCTTATAATCTCAAATACATTCAAACATGTCTCTCACATCTTGCTTATGTCATCAATCTTCATTAGTGAGGGCTTTCTCCCATATGGTCCACACATGTGCCCGAAAACTAATACTTCATCCACTCCAAAAACCTACTTTTCTCCTGACAGAGTCGAATGCACTTCTTCAAGTCAGCTCAAGATCGTGTCATAATCAACAATATGATCAGCCACAAATCTTCTATATCCATTCTCATTCAACTCTTCATTCTTCTCATAAATATCACATCCTTTGATCGACACATCATCAAGAAAGGGTAAGGTCAACTAAGGGATATACTTCCTCAAAAATTTATGCATAGCATTCATCATATGTGCCACTAAATTGGTTGTTCCCTCCTATGGAAGCGTACACATCCTAACCAATCCAAGTGGTGTCTTCATGGTAGTGATATCCTGGCTTTTCAATGCAAGTTGGTGCTGATCATATCCTAAATATATATCTCCCATAGATTAAATTTCCTTTTCTACAAATGCTTATGCAAATTCATCCACGATCGGGCATGATCCAACATTCCTTATGGTGACTTTTTTAACTAGTTGTAAATCCTGTATAAACCTCAAAGCACTACTCTCCTTTGGAATAGTAAACCACCGATTCAAATATGGAATTGAAGAAGGCTCCAAAGTCCAGATTTTGATCTTCTCGTTCAAAAGCTCCAGTAGCTTAGGCAAATATGCCCGAGGTACTGCAATAGGCTTTAAATTCCATGGCACATGAGGTACTGTAAAGATCACCATAGGTGCAACTATGGTTGGATCAACACATCCAATTTCATCTAGTTGAAATGCAAAGGCTTTCCCATGCCTTGCTAACATTTGCAAAAAACAAGCTCTTTCTGCAGAAAAAAGAAAGCTTGTATCACCAATTTTCAGCTTTTGTAAAGTTTCAGCTGTAAATTTATGTCCTACTCCATGAGAATCTCATAAACTAGGTTGTTGAGTCACTTTTTCAGCCAATCCATCACTTTCAAGTGGTAAAGGCAAAGCCACATGCTTAACCCTCTTTGCAACTGTTTGTATCCATCCTTGCTTCAACCCTATTTTGCAGCCCATAACATTCATGCTCAAGAAACTCTTGAATGACTTCATACATCTCTAAAGTGTCAACATAAATAACCTCTTTTTCTATCCTATTTTCAGCATTAATTGGTGTAGAAAATTCAGCCATTGTATCAACATCAACCAGCTCTAAAAACATCCCTGAAATACCTTCATTTGCAGCCATCAAACCATATGCCTTCAGATCTTTTTCAACCCATCCTACACATTTATTTTCAGCCCTGCACGTGGCTAAAATATTCTTAAAACTACCAAGACTACGTGATGTCCATTCCTGCATTCTAGACACAAACACAATTTTTCTGTTTCTTGGAGGCATAATTATCTTCCTAGAGGCATTGCCATAGCCTCCACTTATAGTAGTGTTGTCTGAAAAACCCTTAAACTCTCGTGCATTAGGCGGCATGGGATTATTCCGTAGTCTATCCCGATTGTGAGGATGATTCACACAAACAGTGAGAATGCATCACCTTTGTATTGTCCTTACTCCGAACCTGAGCATATTAAGCACCATCATCCAAGGATTTTGTTTCCAGCCTTGATTCCAAAATATAGGGCTGCCCCAAAATCATCGGATAACTACATGAATCTTGCACAAAAAAATGATATTCATTCCTAACATCTCCAATAGTCATGAGTACATTCGGGCCACATAAAGATCCCCTAATGAATTGTTTGCTACCCACATGCACCATCTCGGATCTATGTCAATTGGCCGACCTCCATTCTCATACAAGCTGCGTGCCATAACATTGATTTCAAAGCCATGATCTAAGAGAGCTATGCAAGATGTCTCTCTTTCTCCCACTTTAACAATTGTCTCTGTTGTAGCATGAGCCCAATGCATTCGTGAATAATGACTGCTTGGAATAAAATGAGCATCTTCTTCTTCATGTACTTGTTGATGGACATAGCCTTCTCTCTATGCTTTTTGCTACCCATAAGAAAGCTTGCTATCTACACTCCCATTTAACCCATTTTCAACATCAGCCTACTCTAAATCAACATTACATGCATCATCATAATCCACTCTGAAGTTGTTTCTCTATGTCTTGGTCAACCTGCATCAATGCTTGCAAAACTTCACCATCAAACTGTCTTTTTCATTTCAGTATATCAATGATTGCATCATGAAATTCACGCTTCGCGATTCCAAGAACTTTGCCAAGTGTGAATTCCACTCTACTGCCAAGTATGCGATCTTCTAGGGCCTTTTTAAGGTCTGTGGCAGTCTCAAAATCTGATTGTAACCTATAACTGGGCTGCTTTCCCCTTTTCTTCCCTTCTTGTATCTTCTCTTGAGATGCATCCTCCATAACATACTCAGGTATAGCTTTTTCAACCTCTTTTTGCTGCTCCATTTTACTTCATGTTATGCATTTAGATGGGCCTGAAGAGGAAGGAGTAGTAGTGTCCTCATCTCTTCTTCTCTTTTCTTCCATAAGAGATTCTTGATTATGAACCTTAGTCAAAAAAGCATAGGCTAAAAATGAATCCACTTGTGCACTCCATCCTATTCTCCCTCGTATACTCTGACTTGCATCAACCAATTTAGACTTTGTTGTTTTGCATTTTTCCATGCAATCTAATGCCTTCATCCAAACACGAGATTTTGCTTCAGCCATGTCTCCTTTACAAGCTTCTTTGGTACTTTTAATTCTCAACCCATATGTGGCTACATCTATGGCAATAAATGCTCTCCTTGTTGCCATATCTTCCAATCTCTTCTACATGCCACCACTTCTAAAATTTGGCTCTATTGAAAGTCCTCTTTCTATTGCATGTATTTTTTCATCTTTTCAAAAGACTAATCTTTTTACTTTCGCTTCATGGTAGGTTGTACAGTCTCGCTTTTCATACTGTAAACTTTCACACGAAATGCATTTCCTCTTGTATCATTCTTTGTACGGTTGATAGGACCTAAAATGGGCCGGCGCTGGCTATAGCACTAGCCGGACCTCTGACATGCACAAGATAACCTCACAGTCTCGCTGTCAAGAGCGTCTACAGGACACATTGCCCTGCCATTGTATACATTTTGCATTTGTATGGTGTTTTGTAGTCCAACCCTTAACCTTCTTAGACTCCTCAGAGGGAGACCCTACACATTTGGGTGTAATTCACCACGTAGAACAACATAGGAGGCACCCCTTGGCTGATTGCTGTGGCCCCACTGCGACCCTTCTACACCTTGGGGATTGGCCCCTCAATGCATCGCTAACACATATAACACATACGAAACAGACTCCACTCTTGGCACCAATATTATATCATTCCAGGAATGTACCAGTCCTCACTTACTTGTCACCTTGGACCCACCGTTGTCGTAGCGCGTAGGGTTGAAGGTCACTACAGGGGTTTGGCAAGAGAAGAATGTATGGGGGTTCAAGAGCTTAGACTTCGGAGATGGTAGATAAAAGAGAAGGGTTGAAGGTTTCAAGCCAAGTTCTTGAAGATAAGAGACAACAGGATGTAGGTAGATTCAAGGAGAGGAGTAGACAGAAGAGAAGGGGTTTGAAGAGATTAAAGCTGTAGAAGAATACTCCCAAAAAGAATTAGAAAATATAGAAGAATACTAACAAAGATGAAGCCTGTCAGTTTCTTTCAGCATTATGAGAAAATATAACTCTAATATACAAAAACGTGTACAAAATAATACCTTCCTCTATGCTGCTCAGATCGCCAATCTGATGCTTCCAATGGCTTTGAAAGGGGGGTTAAATACCAGGACATCTGATCAGAATCCTGCCAGATCACTCCTTCTTCATCTCCCACTTTCGGAGTGCTGTTCACTGCCTGAAAATAGCGATTGCGCATCGCACGATTTCACTAATCTCTTTTTTTTTTACATAAAATCCTCTCAAATTGGCTAAAAGCAACATGCTTTCTTTTACATGTCCTCCTAATCTAGAAGTTATCTATAGTTTTTATGGATTTTTACAAGAGATAATATCTAGAATATAAAGAATTTACTAAAAGCTTGTCCAAAAAAATCTAATATTTTGAACCATGGACACTAATACTAATGCCTAAAGTGGCATTGGCTCTCTAAATTTAAAAGGAAAACATACTCTAGATTTTTTTTACACGGTGTATGCATAGCGACACGACATCCACCCCCTCCTAACTTGCACATCCTCTGGAATGTACCAAAGTCTTACGGATATGCAGTGTTAGAAGAAGTATCTTCTGCCTCTTCTTCTTCCTCTATGTCTTCATGCTCTTGAATTATATTCAAGTCTTCTAGCTCATATGTTGAACTTTCTCTTCATTTGAAGAGCTTGATTATTTTTCCAGCTATGGGTATCTTCATGCTTGTTCCATCCAATTCAGCCAATGAATATGTGGCATTGTCATGAACGACCTTTACCACATATGGGCCAAACCAACACTTTACCATCTTCATAGAAGCACTGTATTGATTGTCTAGGTTGCTGTCATAGACAAGCACCCAATCATTTTCTTGAATTGCTCTTGGCTGAAGTCGATGTCGCTTATCAAATCTTCTTTTGTTCTTTAGTCTTGCTGTCTTTAGGTTCTCAATAGCTACTTGAACATCTTCAAGTCTTCTTTCTAGCTGCCATATGCGCAAAGTCACAACTCTTCTCTACTGATGCCTTCCTCCCAAGGTAGAAAACTCCATGTGAGAATAGATTCTTCAAGTGGCATAATTGGTTGTTGTCCATGCATAAGTTCAGCTGGCATATAGCCAGTCACTGAACTGTGAGTAGTCCGGTTAGCCCATAATGCAAAAGGTAGCATTTTAGGCCATTCTTTGATCTTTCCTCTACAAAACATTGCTAGAGCTTTGAGAATAGGTTGATGACCTCTCTCACTCTTTCCATTGCCTTCAGGGTTGTAGGATGTTGTTAGAGCCAGCTTAATACCCAATTGAGCAAAGAAGTTGCATGCCTCATCACCATCCAACTCTCCTCTATCTGCAGTTACTTTACCCACACAACCATATCTACAAAACACTTCTTCAAGCAAAAAACGACAAATATCTTGAGTGGTTTTGGTTGTTAAGGCTTTTCCTTCAACTTGATTGGTTAGATCCTCTCTCGCAAGCACTAAATATCGCATATTCCATATTCCTGTAGGCATGGTTACAAGATCAATAACTGTCAAAAATCGTGTGATGGGGGAATTCGCTTGAGCTGCTGCGCCAAACACACACTATATACACAAGAGGAAGCTCACTCAAGAACACAAGAAGAGAGATGGAGACCAAAACGTTTTCTTGCTGGCCTCTTCTTCTTCTTCCACACACTATAAAATGTACACAAAGTATAGATAAGATACAACATAAAGGAAAGTGGCCTACTAAGTCAAACAGTGCATAACCGACTACACTTACCGACTGGCGCTATTTCTTTGCCAGCTGTAGGTAGGTGTAACAAACTAAATATAATAAGTGATAAGTTAGTGGCCATGTGAGTATCATAATGACCACCAACGTGCTAAGTATAGACGTGCGGACCCATCTAGCCACGCAGTCCATCATCAATGTCCGCACGTGTTGAGCTTGCCATCTCAACACTCCCCCTCAAGCTCAACTCTATCTCTGCAACTCCAAGTAAGCTTCAGAACTTTCAAAGCTTCTCTGCACCCAATACCTTTGTGAAAATGTCAGCTATCTGATCCTGTGTGCTGACATATACCAAGTCAATCTCTCCTGCAAGTACCTTCTCTCTTACAAAGTGGTAGTGCACCTCAATGTGTTTTGTCCTAGCATGGAACACTGGGTTCCTAGCTAGCTGTATGATGCTCATGTTGTCACAATGAATGACAACTAGACCATCTCCCTGCACGTCCAAATCACCTATTAACTTTTGCAGCCATACCACCTCACATGCTGCCATAGCAGCACCTCTATACTCAGCCTCTATACACTCGATAAAGCAATTGTAGGTTGCTTTTTGCTGCTCCATGTAATTGTTGCACTACCAAGGGAAAACATGAATCCACTTGTAGATCTTCTGTCTGACATACTACCAGCCCAATCTGCATCTGTGTATCCAAAGACTTGTATGTCCTTACCTGCCTCATAAAAAAGTCCATAATGTAAACTGGACTTCACGTACCTCAATATACGTCTAAGTGCATCCAAATGAGACTTTCTAGGCATCTGCATAAATTGACTGACAAGGCCAACAACATAGATCAAGTTTGGCCTTGTGATAGTCACGTCAATCAAACTCCCTACTATCCTCCTGAACATAGTAGGGTCTTCTATCTCATCCCCAACATCAGCACTCAACTTTACATTATTCTTTCCAACCAGTTATTCCTCGAATATACTGACTAGCGTTAGCCAAATCTTCTTTGGTTGCTTTACCACGTTCGAGTTGATCTAGTGCTTGCATCCATATGTTAGATTGCACATTAGCTTTACATGCTTTCAAACTTGATTTAATTGGCTCAATTTGCAACCCATAGGTAGCCCCATAGGTAGCTGCATCAATTTCTGGATAGGCATTCTTTACAGCTAAATCTTCTAATCTTTTCTTCATTCCACCATTGCCAAAATTTGGTTCCAGTGGAAGACTAGTTTCAGTTGCATGAATTTTTCCATCTTTCCAAAAGATGATCTTTCGTGCTTCAGCCTCACGGAAGGCAGAACACTCCCTCTTGTCATATTGTTGGGTGTCACACAAAATACAGTGTCTCTTAAAGCCTTCTCTCATGGGTCTTTCAGTTGATGCTCGTCCTCGCTCTTCGACTTTGACATCCAGCTTCTCTACTTTGGAACTAATTTCTGTAAGATTCAGATGAAAGTCACACATGCTTTTAATGAGTTCATCCATTACATCATTTTTAGAAGGAACATAAGAAGAAAGAGTTGGTTGATTAGTCAAAGGAATGGGGGATTTTGAAGGTGGAACAAGCTCCATCAATGGAGTTGTTGAAGTTGAAGTAGAGCCCAATCTTAGTCGCATTCGCTCTCTTCGAGCAATCATGTTAACTGCATCAGTAACATTTGTCCATGCAGTCTTGACTCCTGATTTGGAGGTAGCATCTTCTAGGCGATCAACAAGCTTCTCTTGCAGAATGGGATCTGTGGCCTTAAGGAATAATTCAATCTTTTGACCTTCCATACTTTGTTGGTCTTCAGCATCAAGTTGTCCAAATTTACTTTTAAACTCATGGTATAGAGTTGTTAGAGCTAAATCTTTGTTGGGTTTTTCAACCCATTCAGTGAAACTTTTCTTCGTCATTAGGCCAGAGTCTTCTAAGAAGAATTCTTCGCATAGGGCTCTTTTGAATGTAGCCCAATCCGCATCTTGTTGAAAAAGGCCATGGATTCTTTCTTGAAGACCATGCTTGGCTAGTCTGGCAAAATAATGGCTCCATGCATATTGTGGTACACCAAAGAAGAGCATTTTTTCAACATATAAGCGAATAAAAACAAAGACATTTTGACCATTAAATTGTTTTAATTCGCGCCCAACTTCCTCTAGGGCCTTGATAGTTGTGGAATCAATCTTCTCTTCGTCTTGCCTTTCTTGTTGTTGTTGTAACATTTGGATTTGTTGTTGCTGATTCTGCTGTAGTATGTGCACCAATTATTGTAGAGTATCTCTTGAAGAATCCCCCATCTTGGAGTTCTCTTACACCGACCTTCATGTCGGGTTCACCAATGTCGCAGCACATAGGGTTGAAGGTCACCATAGGGGTTTGGCAAGAGAAGAATGTATGGGGGTTCAAGAGCTTAGACTTCGGAGATGGTAGAGATAAGAGAAGGGTTGAAGGTTTCAAGCCAAGTTCTTGAAGATAAGAGACAACAGGATGTAGGTAGATTCAAGGAGAGGAGTAGACGGAAGAGAAGGGGTTCGAAGAGATTGAAGATGTAGAAGAATACTCCCAAAAAGAATTAGAAAATATAGAAGAATACTAACAAAGATGAAGCCTGTCACTTTCTATTAGCATTATGAGAAAATATAACTCTAATATACAAAAACGTGTACAAAATAATACCTTACTCTATGTTGATCAGATCGCTAATCTGATGCTTTCAATGGCTCCGAAAGGGGGGTTAAATACTAGGACACCTAGTGAGAATCCTGCAAGATCACTCCTTCTTCATCTCTCACTTTTGGAGTGCTGTTCACTGCCTGAAAATAGCGATCGCACGTTGTGCGATTTTGCTAATGTCTTTTTTTACATAAAATCCTCTCAATTTGGTTGAAAGCTACATGCTTTCTTTTACATGTCCTCCTAATCTAGAAGTTATCTATAGTTTTTATGGATTTTTACAAGAGATAATATCTAGAATATCAAAAATTGAATTAAAAGCTTGTCCAAAAAAATCTAATATTTTGAACCATGGACACTAATACTAATGCCTAAAGTGGCATTGGCTCTCTAAATCTAAAAGGAAGCCACACTCTAGATTTTTTTTACACGGTGTGCGCGTAGCGGCACGACATCCACCCCTTCCTAATCTTCACATCCTCTGGTATGTGCCAAAGTCTCACGGATATGCAGTGTCAGAAGAAGTATCTTCTGCCATGTCAATGTCTTCATCTTCTGCCTCTTCTTCTTCCTATATGTCTTCATGCTCTTGAATTATATTCAAGTCTTCTAGCTCATATGTTGAACTTTCTCTTCGTTTGAATAGCTTGATTCTTTTTCCAGCTATGGGTATCTTCATGCTTGTTCCATCCAATTCAGCCAATGAATATGTGGCATTGTCATGAACGACCTTTACCACATATGGGCCAAACCAACACTTTACCATCTTCATAGAAGCACTGTATTGATTGTCTAGGTTGCTGTCATAGATAAGCACCCAGTCATTTTCTTGAATTACTCTTGGTTGTTGTCCATGCATAAGTTGAGCTGGCATATATCCAGACACTGAACTGTGAGTAGTCTAGTCAGCCCATAATGCAAAAGGTAGCATTTTAGGCCATTCTTTGATCTTTCCTCTACAAGTCTTTGCTAGAGCTTTGAGAATAGGTTGATGACCTCTCTCACTCTTTCCATTGCCTTCAGGGTTGTAGGATGATGTTAAAGCCAACTTAATACCCAATTGAGCAAAGAAGTTACATGCCTCATCAGTATCCAACTCTCCTCTATCTGCAGTTACTTTACCCAAACAACCATATCTACAAAACACTTCTTCAAGCAAAAAACGACAAACATCTTGAGTGGTTTTGGTTGTTAAGGATTTGCCTTCAACTTGATTGGTTAGATCCTCTCTTGCAAGCACTAAATACTGCATATTCCATATTCCTGTAGGCATGCTTACAAGATCAATAACCCATCTATAATGTATAGACAAAGGATAAGTTGGTTGTGGCCCATCTCGATGCTTGACCATAGAATACATTTGACACACATATCAGGTCTCAACAAAATGTGCTATGTCCCGATACATGTTTTGTGACCAATATTTTTCTTTGACTTTACTAAAGGTTCCCCATATGCCTCTATGGCTAGCCCATAGGTTTTCATGAAATTACTTCATTACCTGTTGTTGCAATCTTTTGTTACCTAAAACTCAGACAAGCACTCCTTTCTTCTTCTTTGCGTGCTTCCATATATGTCATTCTTTAAGAAAAAAGCCATAAGCTTTCCTCTTGATATGCTTGAACTCTTCATCAATCCAAGTCTCCTTCTTCTTCATTGTGCTCAAATATTGGCCGATCTTTAGCCAATCTTCTTCATAATATTCTTCAAGGAAATGAAAGAGAACTTCAGCAATGCAATGAGCATGCTGGCTTCTAGTTGACCATCTTGTTGTTTTCAGCTTTGGACCAGTATATGCAATAACTAAAAATGTATTTTCAGCAGACATGGAATGAAATTTAGCAAGTATAGATTCTTCAGCTTCATCTTCTTGCATTCAACATTCCTACCACACTTTTGGAGATTTTGGGTCTCCAAACCCATCCCACATTTCCCTTAATATTCTTGCATTTCCTCAATTTGTTGCACTGGTCTAACGAACTCAATGCAAACTTATCCCTATGGCTAAATGGCCTCACATCCTTATGACCTTTGTGAAGCACAGGTGGACTTTTAGCATTTTTCATCCTCTTTACAAAAGATGCCTTTACTTGTTTACGTCCATACTGCAAATTTTTCCCCATAAGAACCATGCTTTCATTGAAGGAAACAACATCCACCCGGAAGCATGATTCCAACACCAAAGGTCTCTCAAGAGCCTTACTAGCAACAAAATTAGAACCACACACAGAATGCTTATCAACACTCATAGGCCCATTGGTTCTATCCATGTTGCCATCACAACTACCTCTCGTGGAAGTGTTGCAAGTGGGACTTACATGGCTTGGCACCTATTCACTGAGAGGCATGTCATTACTACTCATAGGATGGCCATTTTCTGCTTTGAGATTTTGGCCACCAAGGTTCCCCTCATAGGATGTCTTGGTATCAACAAGTGAGCTGTCTTCTTGCAAAAATGATTGGAAGCTAGGATGAACTTGTACTGAGCGGGGAAAACTCCAAAAGTTTTCCCAACATCTCTGAATATGACCCTCATAATCAGTGGCATGCAGTTTTGCTTCCCTTAGCAACTTAGGATTCCGTAGTTCCACTTGGATTTGCGTATTAATCTCTAAGCCATTCAGAAAGAGCTCACATAGCACATCATCTGGTAGTGCACTAGCTCTTGTTGGCCAAAGCCTAAGAGTACTATCAAAGGCTCTAGCATACTCTTTAATAGAAAGATAAGACTCCTGTCTAAACTGCATAAGCTACCCTAAGACCTGAATCATAGGGAGCTGCTTTTCATACTCATCTAGAAATCTATGACAAGACTCCTCAAATGATCTGATCGACCCTCTTGGGATGCTCCAGTACCATTTCCTTGCCTCTCCCTTTAGGGTACTTGGGAATACAAGCATCCGATGTATATCGTCAAACCCACTTGCAATGCAAGTTAGGTCATATTCTCTTAAATGAATCATCGGATCCTCATTTGGCAACCCATAAAACACTGGGAGATCCCTATAAAGAGGAGGACATTCAGTTCTCCCTTTTGGGATCAACATCGGGTCATTAAAATCTTCATATACATCATGATCTGGGTCCAGCCTCTTAGGATCTTTAACCTCTTCCATCCCCACCCTTTTCGATGTAGGGAGGTTATTACCCTCATTGACATCCCTTTCTGCCAACTCACTGAGTGGTCTAGGGAGTCCTATAAATTTCAACATGTCCTTTTGATCCCCTCTTAGAGGGTCTTCCATACCTTTCCCTTTAAAAGGAAAGTCCATAACGGGTTTATATAAGAGCTTTTGGTCCTTATCTAAAGCAGATTTATCATTACCACTTCTTAAAACTTGGGAACCGTGCCTTTTAAGCAACGGTTTTCCCTTGACAGCTAGGGCTTCTAGCATCCTTGTGATGCCTACTATGTCCTCATGGTGGCCCATTACACAGGATGTTTCAACCACAAGCATATTCCATTTTATATCAGCACTTTCCCATGGCATCATGGCTTTAGCATGATAACTTGTTGATGCCATAACTACCCTAGTTTCCAACATGGTTGTTTCATGCCCTCTAGGTTGATGGATGGTTAAACATGATTTCTCTTGGGTAGAGACCACACCAAGGCGAACCTCGGTCCATGCCATCATATTAGAGGGGGTAACCACTAATGGGCTACTATTTTCATCACATAAATTATCTTCTGGAGAGGACTCATGCTCTACATAACTAACTAAGTTCATTAGTAGGTTTTGTATGGGGAAAGCCAAGTTTTTCCATCCTTGAACAAACCCCATTTTATGGATAATTTAGGGTCCCTTGAAACCCTAGATTCAAAAACTGCCACTTATAGGCAGCTCCCGGCAAACGCACCACTGATGGGATCTGAAATGGGCCAGCACTGGCTATGGCACTAGCCGGACCTCATGCTCATGACACACAAACACCCTCACCGCCTCGCGGACCAGGAGTGTCAATCTAATGCTAAAGGACAAATTGCCCTAAAGCTTAATTCATGTGTTTATAGTTTATAGTCCAACGTTTCCCTTAAACTCCTCAGAGGGAGAACCCATACTTATTGGCAATGCCACGATCACACACATATGGAGGCAACCTTACGGTAGAAATATCGCGGCCCCACTGCAACTCTCCTACATCATAGGGATTGGCCCTTTGATGCACTGCTAAACATATAACACAAACTCCTCTCTTTTATATTTCTCGTATTTCCAAGAGATATACCATGTTTCCTCACTTCACAGTCCCTTAGGAAACCGACCCTCTATCCTACGACAAGGGATAACCTCACAATCTCAATCGTGGGTCAAAGTCCTAAGAAAACAATTGCTATGCAGTCTAGGAGATTTCCTTTTGATACCATAAACTATGCATAGTGCAAAATGTGAATGGTTTAGTGCACAAACAGAAGAAAATCAGCATTGTGCGTCATGCGAAACTAATCTTTTCATGATCTCCATACTAACGTTTATGTAATGAGGAAAGACATCGAGCCTTACGCTCATGCTGCCTTTCCCTTTATTTTAAAACCATGTCCTATAGGCGTGATGTAGCACATTAATCAGATTTAATATTGTACTTTGACGCTCAACCTCCCCCCTCACCCTACCGTTTAATGTTTTGCATTCGTTGATAGGTGAAAGAGTCATTTTATGTGTATTTCTTTATACAGAAAGTGATAAACACGGACAAAAACATAAAAATGAGGGTAAACCAAGGCCAACCTCATACTCTACCTTCATTATACATTGCACAAACACTTATGTAATTTTCTGGAATTTTCCTTTTATCGTTTCCTAATTTTCTCTCATTTAAAACCCATTTTCCACCATTTTTTGGTATTTTTCCTCTATTTTCTTCAATAAAAATGACTAAAAACTAAGATTGATTTTGGGTTGTGGCCCTTAGGTTCCTTGACAGAAAAATTCCAGGTTTTCTTGATGTTATGTCTCATATTTCCCCTTTATTTTGCAAAAAACCCCATTTTTACCCTTAAACGCGTGATTTACGGGTTTTATACCATTAGTTTCAGCCATATCACTTATGATTTTCTGATTTTTTGAGCATAAAATGATCAAAATCGTAGCAAACAACAACATAATGCATAATCAGCCCATGGGAACAATATTTCATCATCCAAATAGTGTAAAAACTCATTTTTTCTTCATAAAAATTGAATTACCGCTTAGGCTTCATGTCTCGGGATCTCGATTTTTGCTACGGGACTGCGGGTCAGCCCTCATTCAATATCTAGCACCTTCAAAATCAGCAATCTTCATGTCTTCATTGATCCGGAAGCAATCTGGTCTCATCCGGACAAGCTTTCCTTCACTATTCTTCATTTTCCTCTTGCACACAAGAACAACCCCTTAGGGGAGAGAGAGGGAGGAGAGAGAAAGACTAGAATCAGAATTCTCCATCCACGCCACCATTAGACAAGCGAAGGATGGCGATATGCTCGGCCCACAGGGGAGATTCCAGGCCCAAGATTTGTTCCATGGGTTGTATGCAACCCCCCAATCATAAGAGAGAGGATAGAGGGCGCAAAATTCGAGCGTGATGTTGGCGCCTCCATCTCCTCCTTCTTCATCTTCTCTCTCCACGTTTTATCATCTTGTATGCTTAAAATTTTGAGGGGGGGGGGGGGGTTTGGTGTTGGAGGGGGGTCCAAACTCAAAAGGCATGCCCAATTTTGGCCTCCCATATGTCCACCTTTTCATATCTTAACCATTTTGTGGCCATTTCCCCGTCTCGGCTCCGATTTGAGTGCTGTAAATTTTTGGGCATCCGGCTTGACATCATGCATTGGCTGGCAACTCCTGACAACCCACACGGCAGTCTGAAAAATTATCAAAAATCAAAAAGTGTCGCTCGGGCGCCTTTTAAGAGTCGTATTTCACTTAGTGCTCAAAATCGTCCTAGCTGGAGCCGTTGCCTTCGATGTTGAATATTTTCCCCCTAAATTCCAGATTTTTTGGCAAATTTTAGGCACATCCCGAGCTCAAAACTCTGCTCTCAATCGACGACCCCGAACAAAGAAGATTCAAACTCAACATCAACACAGACATAGTCTCCGCATAGTGTGTTTTCACACTGTCATTACTTGTGTCTCTTGACATATTGTAATCTACTCTTCCACTGATAAATCTCAAGATTCTAAAGTTGATTTGCTACTGCTCCCGTAAGTCTAACATGGGCAAAGACTCTCCAATTTCTCGCTTCAAAGGAGTCGGGTTTCACACCTGGCAGACCCGCATCAAACTCATCCTAATGAAGAAGGGCCTCTGGGCCATTGCCACTGGAAAAGAAAAGAAGCCTCATGATGTGGATCTTTCTGTAACCTGGCAAAAGAATGATGATAAGGCCTATGCCATTATCAAACTGGAGCTAGATGACAGCTATATCCACCATGTGGATAACTGTGAGACCTCACAGGATACATGGAAGAGACTTGACACCTTGTTCGGTGCACAGTCTAAATCATCAAAGTATGGTCTCCTAATTGATTTTTTCAGGCTTGAAATGAAGTCCAGCACATCACTTGCCACACATCTAAATTTCATGGAAGGACTTCTAACCCAACTTGCAGGAATCAACATTAAAATGGAAGAAGATGTTTGCATCAGTGTTCTACTTAAGAGTTTGCCTCCTGAATATAATAATGTATCAACAACTTTAATCAACATGCCAAATCCTAAACTTGTTGATATCGAGGTATCACTTTTAGAATAGGAAAAGAAGCTAAAAACTAAGGAAGAACCAAGTACCTCTAGAGATGAGCATGCATTATATGTTGGCAACAGGTACAAAGGCAAGAAGGATCAGCTCTTCTGTGACTTCTGCAAAAGGATCGGACACACTGACAAGTTTTGCCACGCAAGAAAGAGGTCCCAAAAAGCCTATCTAGTTGCACTCAAAGAAGAAGAAGATAATGGAGCAAAGGAAGAAGAAGAAGAAGAATAAGACCACCAGGAGAAGGACAAACCTCATCAGTCCTTCTATTCAGATAGACTTTTTTAGTTTTGTATTTCCTAGTCCTAATGTCTCAAACATAAACTTGTAAAACTCCTTAGTTATCCTTGTACTACAGCCTCTGTACACTTTGTAAGGCCCCTGCTACAGCCTCTGGATGTCCATCATGTTTGTGGTACCCACATTTAGCCTTTTCTGCGGACCTCCTCTAGTGTTTTGCCATGTTTATGGTGTGCCCACACTTTGTAGGTGTTGCTTTAACTAAAGCCTCTACACACTTTGTACTTTTGGTTGTGATTGAGGAGGGGTGTTGAGATATTTGCAATCACACCTACTTTAGTCCCTTTGTATGGAATAGCTAGGACAGGAAGATGCAGTCCATTCTAGGAAGAGAGATAGATCCCATATGCACAGTGGATGTTAAGTGCTACCAAAGAACTCTATATAATGATGTGCTTGAACTATCACTTTCACATATGATAATGCAATAGTACATGTCTCTTTCTGTCAAGTGTCTATGTCATTGTTGTCCATACATAAGATTGTGTTTATGAGTTCAAGTCTCAATCTTGAAACCTAATTCACTTGTGTAACAGTTGTCTACATTGTCATGTCAACATGAGTTGTGTCTTTATCTTCCATCCTCCATAGCTTCCGCCTTTGCCATACTCTAGATCCCGCATCTTTGACAATTTTTACCAAGTGTCCTGGTATTTTACCCCCCTTTTTCGAAGCTAACAGAAGCATCAAATTGGCAGTTTGAGGAGCAAAGAGGAAGCTATTGTTCTATGCACATTTTTGGTCTACATGAGATTAATCTTCTCAGGATTCCTCTACATCTATGATTATTTCTCTATATCTTCTATTTCTCTAAACCCCTCTTCTATCTACTCCTCTCCCTCAATCTCCCTTCACCCTATTGTCTTTTACCCCCATGGTAGACTTTCGACTCCAAACACTTCGACAGTGGTAAACCTAATGTGAAAGTTGATAGCATGTATGTAAAGATGGAGTATTTCGTAGGTTTAAGTAGTGGTGATGCTTTACAATAGATGATTGCTTTGTTATAGCAACAACAATAATAGCAGTTGTTGTTACAACAACATATGGAAACTCGACAAGAATTAGAAAGAATTGATTCCTTAGATGTGAATGCATTGGAGGCAATGGGACAAGAATTGAAGTAGCTTAAGGGTCAAAATTTTTCAGCCTTCATCTGAATGTATGAAGAAACGATGTTGTTTCATGGGGTACCATAGTATGCATGGAGTCAGTATTTCTCCCGTTTGGCCATGCAGGCCTTGCATAATCGGATTGATGAGTTACGTATAAGAGATGTTGATTGGGTAGCTTTTAAGAAAGATTTGAGAGAAGAGTTTTTCTTGGAAGATGTAGGATTGGTAACTTAAAAGACATTTACAAATTGGATTGAAAAGCCTAATAAAGGGTTGGCTTCTACAGCTTTGCCCTGTGAATTTGAAAGTTGGTATTTGTAGTTGGATGCCAATGAGCAACAACCATTGGAGAGTCAAAATTTTGATTTGTTTCTGAAGGTGGCAAATCCTGTCTTGTAGAAAAAGCTAACTGATCATTTAGAAGGTGCCTCTTTGAAACGGGGCTGAAATCAGATTGGACTAATGTAACTAAGGCAGTGCATATTTTGATAAAGAGAGAGTGGATGAAATTAAGATGGGATACATGCACCACACCTGCCAATGCTCAGAAGGGAGCTGAAATTGCAGCCAAGGTGCTTGTGGCTATGGCAGAACAACCGACTATACACGTTGGTCCGGCTCTCAAAGGTGATGGTGTGGATGAATCAATCAAAGGCATACATGATTTGAGGTTGAATTTGAAAAAATCTATACAAAAGTCAAAAATTTGAATGTTAAGGTAGAAGAGAAGGGTCGTGCAACAACCCAAAGACCGTTGACAGATGATTTTTTATACTGAGAAGTGCTTAAAAATAGCCAAAATTTTCGAATTTTAGGGAAAAAATTGACTTCATCGAAGGTGACATTGGCAATTAGTATGATTTTAAGTGGCAAGTCCCTAAAGATGATGCCAGGAGGCATATTCCACGGTGGATTCCGTGAGGTTTTGCGATGGATTCCGTAAAATTTTATTTATTGTCAGGGCTCATACACAAGGTGGATTCCTTGTACGAAAAGTCGATGGGGACGCTTGTCCTTTTCGGGCATCCTATTAATTTAATGTGCAAGTTGGTGATTCCGCAAAATACATATTTAAATTAATAGATGTTTATGAGTTTAGAGTGCGCACTCATAATAAATTAAGGTTAGGATTGAGTTCTAACCAATTTATTTATTTTGTAGCTGAAGACTGCTAGGTATTCACTTTTGTCGATTTAATTTTATTATTCTCTAACAATTGTGAATGCTTCAGTTGATGTGTAGAGCAGGTAGCAGTGGCGTTGGGAAGCACTGGGTGATAGTGTGTATTCAAGTTATTTAGAAGAAATTATCATTTTTGGTGGACACGCATCTTAGGCGTAGCGCCAATATTTATTTTGACGCACTTATTTATTGAGACGCTTGGCATTTATTTATTATTTTATTTGCGCATGGGCGCACGATTTAAATATTTGTATTGGACATTGTATTTGGACACCGCCCGACTCTTTGGGCACCCAATAGCTTTAATTCTTTAGTGGGACAAAAGCAAACACAATAAGCTAAAGCGTGCTAATTGTAAATTGGGCTATTTTTTGAGCTTGGAGATCAATAATATATCAAATAAATGCTTTATGGAGTGCTCACACAAGGCATGGGGGGAGATTGTATTCAATTAGTCTTTTGCTTCATGTCGTGCAAGCCTTCTCTCTTGTTTTTTGTGCAAAAGTAGAGTTCTTTTATTCTTGGGAACCTTCCGGTGCTCACTCTGCGCGCATACAGCATCCGATTTGTCCACCAGTGGTATCAGAGCGAAGCTGAGATTGAGAGCTTCCAATCGCTTACCATCTCACGCAAAGGCGGAGCTCCTGGAACGATCGAGATCTGCAGTCAGTATCGTGGCAATCCGTCAATACCAACGTGTTCCTGGCAGTCAAGAACTCCCTGCTACGCACTTGGATCGTGAAGGACCAGCCTCTGCAAGTGGAGGACTATGCGGAAAGCTTCTTCAACAAGATGTTTTTTTTCTCTCAGAGCAGATAAGCAATTCATAATTAAGTTTGGATTAGCAAGCTTATTAAGCTTTATAAAAAGCTTTTATAAAGCTTAAGGCCCATAATTTTTCCGTTGACGGCGACAGCATGTACTGC
This sequence comes from Lygodium microphyllum, assembly GCF_053477565.2. NCBI lineage: Eukaryota > Viridiplantae > Streptophyta > Polypodiopsida > Schizaeales > Lygodiaceae > Lygodium > Lygodium microphyllum. Next base: position 23,382,949 of record NC_141141.1, read on the forward strand.
ACATCGTCAAAACTGCTGTCGATGTCCTTTTGTCCTCATGATTTACAAAAATTCAATAAGCCTTATAATCCTAAAGCTTCAAAGTCCCAAGCTTTCTAAAGTTTCAAGTTTCAATTTCAACTCTCTTCCATAGCGGCAGTTCCCCTCGGCTTAAACATGAACTTGTCTTCAACCCTCTACAAGCCCCTGTTCACACCTATGGACTGATAGAGCCAGATTCTAGCAAACAATTTGCAACACGCAGTCTGCACATACAAAATATATTCTTGGAAGACGACTGTAATATCAAATTCCGCATCCGCAAAGAAGAAATACTACAAAAAGCCATAAAAGAAAAAAGAGAAATAAGCCTTGTAAACCTAACTTTGAGCTACGCTCATTCCGCTAATTATATTTCGAGTGTGTGAGGTCTTTTGGAATTTTGCAGGATGTCCGATCAAACCATGGAAGATTTTATGGATGAAGGTGACCTACCCGAACCAACGATGGAGCAAAAACTAGATTTGATTATGATGCAGCTTCAAGAGGAACGAAGAGCACGTCAAACTTTACAAGCTCAATTGGCCAATCTGCAACGATCTACCAACGACCAAGAAGGACTACAATCTGAAGATCTTATACGACATATGATTGATGCAACACTTGAAACGCAATCTATTCGAAAAGAAACAAAGATAAGTAAAAAAAAATTCAAATTTCGTACTTTCAATGGGTCACGCGATAGAAAGGTTGTACTTGCTTTTATCAGTCAATTTGATTATTATTTCTATGAAGAAGAGTATTTTGAGAAAGACAAAATTAAGTGTGACACTAATCATCTAGTGGACAGAGCATCCCTATGGTGGACTATTGTTCACAAGAGCATTGATTGTCCTACTACATGGGAGACTTTCCAAAAGAAATTTTTGCAGAATTTCCTTCCACCCCAATTCCACAAAAAAACAATCAAACAATGGGATCTTCTACAACAGAGGGATCGTGAGCCTATTTCACAATATACCGAGTGTTTTTGGAATGCTTTATTGCAACTATGAATGCTTGAAGATGTACCTGAGGCAACCCATAAACGCAAGTTTGTCTGTGGAGGTCAACATGTTCAAGCCAATGACTCTCGAAGATGCAATTTCCTTAGCCCATGACACTGAAGACAAAATTCAAGGACAAGAGAAGCGACCACAACAATTTCAAACTAATGGTAACTTTGGTTCAAAAAAATTCAATTCAAATTTTTGAAGATTCAATCAAAGTCGTTTCCTTCCATCTTCATTCCGTAAATCTTGGACACGACCACTTGCTTTACCATCAAATACAAATCCAAACCCTAAGCCATCTCTCTAGCCAAATCCCAACATTCCTAAACTTTCCACTATTACCAATAATGTATCCAAAGCCAAACTTATAGTCTGTTATAAATGTCATCAACCTGGACATCTAGCGGCGAATTGTCAAACCAAAAATCCAACTATTCATATCAATTATTTGGGAGTGATAGAAGATGAAGAACATGAAGAAATGCCAGATTTCACGGAAGACAATGACGATATTGGTATTACTTCAGATACTTTACCAGATATGCCAAATCCCCATTCTTTATTAACGATGAAATGTCTTGTGCATGGTAAAGAAAAGACTGTTTTACATGATGATGGGAGCACACACGACTTTATTTTTGCAAAATTGGTCAAAGAATTGAATTTACATACTGTTTCTACACATTATCGCATCAAGGCTCCATTCCTAGGCACTAGATACAATGGAACACAAGAAGTGCATGACTTAGAAATTAAAATTGGTGATTATGTCGAACGTAGAAATTTCTTAGTTGTGCCTTTGCAGTCTAGTGACATTATCTTAGGAATGCCTTGGTGTCATCAGTACAATTCCGATATAGATTATTCCACGCATTCAATGAAGATTCATTCTAATGGGAAACAAATCACATTGCATGGTATGCACACTTTCGATAGTTTTCCATTGCTTAGTCATACACAGGCTAAACGTGCATTACGAAAAGGTAGCAAATCCTATTTAATATGGGTGAATGAAATCAAAGCTAAAGAAAATCAAATGCATCCTAGGCATGCACAATTTCTTTCACAATTTTAAGATTATTTTATTGCTGACTTACCACCTAGATTACCACCTATACGTCCCGAAGATCACAAGATAAACCTAATCCCTGGATCACAACCACCATGTAAAGCACCATATAGACATAACCAAATTGAACAGAAAGAAATTCAAGCCCAAATTGAAGAATTATTAACCCGAGGACTCATTAGACCTAGTAGTTCTCCATTTGGCGCACATGTCCTATTAGTGAAGAAGAAAAACAATACCTATCGCACGTGCATTGATTATCGTTCCCTAAATAAGATCACTGTTAAGAATAGATATCTGATTCCTAGGGTAGATGATCTTATGGACAAGCTACAAGGATCTGCAATTTTTAGCAAGATAGATCTTAAATCTGGATACTATCAAGTAAGATTGGACACATCTGATATATTCAAAACTACATTTAGAACATAATTTGGACACTATGAATTTCTTGTTATGCCTTTTGGTTTAAATAATGCACCAGCCACATCCAGTCGTATGATGAATCGCATATTTTTGAAGCATCAGCATTGTGTCATTGTTTTCTTTGATGACATATTGGTTTTCAGTAAGAATGAGAATGAGCATTATGAACATTTATCTTTGGTTTTCAACTTATTGAAAGAGAATCAATTATATGCTAATCCAGAAAAGAGTGAATTTTTCCAAACACAAATTGAATACCTAGGACATATTGTTTCATCTGAAGGTATTAAAGTTGACCCTAAAAAGATAGAAGCAAATTTGAACTGGCGCATACCTAAAAATGTCCACGAATTACGTTCCTTCTTAGGTCTTGCTAGCTTTTACAGAAAATTTGTGAGAAATTTTTCATTGCTTGCATTACCTTTGACAAAACTATTAAAGAAAGGCATTGTGTATCATTGGTCCGAAAATCAACAAAAGTCCTGTGATATACTGAAACATGCTTTAATTCATGCTCTTGTATTGCAATTACGTGACTTCAATAAACCATTTTTCCTAGTAGTCCTGATGCTAGTGGATTTGGAATAGGAGCATTCCTTATGTAAGATTCTCATCCCATAGCCTACTCTAGCTGCAAACTTAAACCCTCTGAACTTAAGTATTCTACCTATGATAAGGAATTGCTAGCTGTAGTACAAGCTTTACGTTAATGGAAACACTATTTAATGGGATCTGAATTCATGATCAAAACTGACCAACAAAGCATTAAACATCTCCTTAGTCAACCACAAATATCTAACCGACACATTAAATGGGCTACTTTTATTCAAAGTTTTCATCCACTCATACAATATCAACCAGGAAAAGAGAATGTTGTTGCCGATGCTTTAAGTAGAAGACCGACTATTTATAATATTTCTGTGATATCTTTTGACTCTCTTCTCCCTATGAAAGATACTTATGACCAAGACCCTACTTTTCAAGCTGATTGGAATAAATTAGTTGCAAATAATTGGATTCCCATTGATTCGTTGTCCTACATTGATGGATTTATGTTTTATGAAAAAAGATTATGTGTAACTGTTCCATTTGGATCATTTGTTTTGCATGAAATTCATTGTTCCCCATACCAAGGCCATATAGGAATTATTTTGACTTTGCGTACAGTGATTGAAGATTTTTATTGGCCACACATCGAATCTGATGTATCTAACTTTGTATCTGAATGTTTAATTTGCCAAAGAGTTAAAAGACATCATGGTAAACAATATGGTTTATTAATGCCTTTACCAATTCCAGAATGACCATGGGAACAAATCTCAATGGATTTTATCACTGGTTTGCCTAAGACTAAAGCTAATCATGACATGATTTGGACTATTGTTGATAGGTTTAGCAAACAAGCATATTTCATTCCATGCAAGAAAACATTAACTACATCTCAAGGTGCTCAATTGTTCTTTAAAACCGTTTTCACTAATCATGGTTTGCTAAAAGTTATTATTTCTGACTGTGATTCTAGATTCTGCAATAATTTTTGGATTACTTTGTTTGCTAATTTAGGAACAAATATTGATTTTTCATCTGCATTTCATCTTGAAACAAATGGGCAAACAAAAGCTACTAATAGTACCATTTTAGATCTTTTGCGTGCATACACAATTTCAAAACCACAAACATGGGATACACATTTACATTTACTTCAGTTTGCATACAATAACACACCACATACAGCTACACAGAAAGCACCATTTTAAATTATTTATGGATATAGATTATCTACACCTGTTACATCATTGTCAAACAAAGTTCAAGTTGCAAATGATATTGCCAACATGCATGCTACTATTTTTGATGAAGTTAAAGATATGATTGCCAAAGCCTAGCAATCATACACAAAACAAGCCAACAAGAAAAGAAAAGCTATGAGTTTCAAAGTTGATGATTATGTTTGGTTACGAATTGAAAAGTGAAGATTACAAAGTGTTGACAAACACCCTGTTGTAAAGTTAGCTCCTAGATTTTATGGACCTTTCAAGATCATTCACAAAATCAATGACAATGCATTTAAACTAGAATTACCAAAACATTGGAAAATCCACAACACTTTTCATATCAGTTTATTACGATCATTTAGAGGCCAATTACCTGTACACCTTGTTTATGAAAACCCTCCTTTGCTAGAAGAAGAAACTGAAATCCTTGAGCCTGAAACTATTCTAGATACTGACTTTATGACCACTAGAACTGGCAATAGATATTCTAGATATTTGGTTAAGTTTAAAAATCATCATGTTGAAGAGGCCCGATGGATGCACGCTCGAGACCTAAGTGCTTACCCCTCACTGCTGGATCCACATTGAGCTAATAGCAATTGAGGACAATTGCTATCCCACCCCGGGGGTATGATGCCAGGAGGCATATTCCACGGTGGATTCTGTGAAGTTTTACGGTGGATTCCGTAAAATTTTATTTATTGTCGGGGCTCATACACAAGGTGGATTCCTTGTGCGAAAAGTCAATGGGGACGCCTATCCATTTCAGGTGTCCTGTTAATTTAATGTGAACGTGGGTGATTCCATAGCGGGTGATTCTACAAAATACATATTTAAATTAATAAACGTTTATGAGTTTAGAGTGCACACTCGTGATAAATTAAGGTTAGGATTGAGTTCTAACCAATTTATTTATTTTGTAGCTGAAGATTGCTAGGTATTCACTTTTGTCAATTTAATTTTATTATTTTCTAACAATTGTGAATGCTTCAGTTGATGTGTAGAGCAGGCAGCGGTGGTGTTAGGAAGCACTGGGCGATAGCGTGTATTCAAGTTATTTAAAAGAAATTATCATTTTTGGTGGGCGCGTATCTTAGGCGTGGAGCCAATATTTATTTTGACGTGCTTATTTATTGAGACGCTTGACATTTATTTATTATTTTGTATGTGCATGGACGCACGATTTAAATATTTGTATTGGACATTGTATTTGGGCACCTCCCGACTCTTTGGGTTCCCAATAGCTTTAATTCTTTAGTGGGACAAAAGCAAACACAAGCTAAAGCGTGCTAATTGTAAATTGGGCTATTTTTTGAGCTTGGAGATCAATAATATATCAAATACATGCTTTATGGAGCGCTCACACAAGGCATGGGGGAGATTATACCCAATTAGTCTTTTCCTTCATGTCGTGCAAGCCTTCTCTCTTGTTTTTTGTGCAAAAGTAGAGTTCTTTTATTCTTGGGGACCTTCCGGTGCTCACTACACGTGCATACACCATCCGATCTGTGCACCAAAAGCAATAGTGCTTATTTTCATGGAACATCAAACAATGGCTAATGGCTGAGCTGGAGTTTTAGTTGGAGTTTTCCTAGATGCAAAACGACGTCAAGAATCCAACGCAAGTCTCGGATCTCCAGTCCAAGGTTGTTTGATCCCCCATTTAATCCCCGCAAGGTTCTGGGTTGTGAAGTGGCTACTAGATCTGGAAGCTGGGAAGAGTGGGACAAGGTCCAGCTTTAAAGATTTCAACGTCAAAGAACCATCCGTCCAGACAGATCTCAATTCTGATGTCGTTTGCCCCCTCAAAACTAAAAAAACCACTTGCCGAAAGTGTGAAAGCAAAAGTCATGAACTAGATACTTTGGATTTAAAAGCTTAAGCTTGAAACAAACTCAAGAAATGAAACGCCATGGGGGGGAGGGGGGTTTTAGTTTTTCGGCGCCCCAATTTTTCCCAATCTTTTAGCATTTTATGATCGAGCAAATGGAGAGGAACCCTCCTGGCTGTGGAATGAAGATTCTCTGCACCTCTGATTGCTCCAGACCATGTGAGGAATGACGCACTATGTAGAAAGATCAGAATTCAATATTTCTCTCTCCTCCCTCTCTCTCCTGCATAGAGGCACTTCATGTGGCAAGAATCAAGAAGAGAATTGGGTGATGGATGCTTGTTTGGGAGACACCAAATTGTTCCAAGGGGCTAAGGAGACTGAAGGCTGAAGATCTATGCTAGAATCCATGGCTGGTTGGTGGTTACACAGTCCCAATTAAATATTCAAAAAACCCAAAACATGCAAAAAGGCAGTATGCTCTATTTTATGAAAGAATTCTGCTTGTTTTTTATCGTTCATCGTCTAAATGGTGTGCACATGGGCTGAAATTTTATTTGAATGTTCCTTGCATTATGTTTCAGGGCTCCAATCACTGTTATGCAGAACCCGTATTGATTTACAACAATTATAAATTTTCAAAACCCAAAAAATACTAATTTTGATAAATATTGATAGTTTCTTTGAGTTTGAGTGGGAAAAAATAAGTGGACATGGGATAAAATAAGAGAAACTGTTGATTTCAAATCCAATGATCAGTCATTTAAAAAAACCAAAAAATACCTATTTTTATTAAAAATAAATAAAAAACAAAAAAAATGAAAAAATGGATTTCTTCCGTTGGAAAAAAATGGAAAAATAAGATCTGTATATGTGAATGTCTAAGAGGGCTGAAGCATGAGGTTAAGCCTCAATTTGGCCTTTGTCCTTTGTGTTAAAGTACATATTTATTGCTTTTACATACAAAAAATGACATAAAAGAACCTCTACACCTATGCACCGTAGCAAAATTTAAACGGTGAGAGGGAGGATGATGCTATACAATAGTTTAAACATTGAAAGAATACTAAGTCTGATTTTTCTCTTTATGCATAACATTTAGGATGTGGTTTAGTTAGAAATAATGGATCTAGCAGCATGAGGTTAGCCTTGGTGCTAGGTTCCTACAATGAAGCATTGCATATTAGCAAAAATTCATTAAAAGGGTTATTTTCACACGACAAATAGGCTGATTTTAAACCATAATTATTTGTGCACAAAAAAAAAACATCCACCATTGCATTAATCATACACATGGTGTCTATTCCTGGAATGCATAGCACTTGGTTGAATGATAAATGACCCACGCTGGAGAGAGTAAGGCACCCAAGCTGTAGGTCTAGATGATGGGTCCAAGGGGACAATTAAGTGAGGACTGGTACATTCTTGGAATGATATAATATTAGTACTAAGAGTGGAGTCTATTTTGTATGTGTTATATGTAATTACACCCAAATGTGTAGGGCCTCCCTCTAAGGAGTCTGAGAAGGTTAAGGGTTGGACTACAAAACATGATACAAATGCAAAATGTATACGATGGTAGGGCAATGTGTGCTATAGACGCTTGTGACTGCGAGGCTGTGGGGTTGTCTTGTGTATGTGAGAGGTCCGGCTAGTGCTATAGCCAGTGCTGGCCCATTTTAGGTCCCATCAGTGGTGCGTCTGACTGTCGGGAGCCGCCAACAAGTGGTGGTTCTCGAATCTAGGGTTTTTAGGGACCAAATATTTGGTTTATGTCCTCTGGCAAGGACCGTCAAGCCGAAATACAAAAAGCAAAACATGTTGAGAGGGCTAGATGGCGGTTGGAGATTGTAAGGCGATATTCTCCTCAAAGGAGCATCCCGTTACGCATAAGTGGTAGTGGTTCTAGTAACCTAAGTGTTACAGTAGCTCTTCGAGTGCAAGTGGAAGTCTTGGTACTTCCCTACTTCCAATGAATCAACCCACAACAAGTGGGGTTATAGTTGCACCTACACAAACTCCCATTGTCAATCTGGTTGTAGCCATGGCACAACGCATCGCAATTCCAGTAGGTACAATGGATTTGCCGGCATAAGGAGCACCTTTGCCCATTTTCCATGGGTTAGCATAAGAAGATGGAGAACTCCATATTAAGGAGTTTCAAACGCTCATGTTCAACTATCAAATCCAAGACGAAGGACATCTAATGATGCTCTTTAATATGACATTAAAAGGAAGAGCAGTAGTGTGGTATCACGGTCTAGAAGCGAGAACCATAACTAGCAATGCCCAATTCTTTACAGCTTTCCATAGAGAGTTTGCTCCTGAGAAGGGTGGACAGTATTGGTTGCATGTCTTGAATGTAACACGCCAAGAGCCCAATGAGAATGTCCAGGCCTATGCCAAGAATCTAAAGCAAGTTCTTCGCAAAATTAATACTTATATTCCCATTCAAGCGGCTGCACAATTGCAATATTTTCTACATGGAGTGGATTTCAATATCCAAGTGCAGCTTAGTAGTGTCGCTTTGGCCGACATTAACACTACCATTACCCAAGTAGAAGGAGTGGAGTCGCGCTTGCAAGCGGCTTATGCAGCAAGGATAAATTGGAATTGTAATAATTTGGCCTTGACCAATGGGAGTCAAGGGGACCCCATGTCAAACACAAATGGAAGAGGGAGTATCATGCCGAATTTGCCTATGTTACCCACTCCTCCTAGCATGACTATGCCTATGGCTAGTCAGGCAGCCTCACTAAATAGTGGTGGAAGCCAAACAATGAATCCTAATGTTGTCCCAGTAGGTCAACGACCAATTCCTAATCAAGTAGTTAGGCCAATGGGACGATAGATAGATGATCGCGGCTATGAGTCAAGTGCCTATAATGTCCTTGGTGAAGTAAAGGACATGATGAAGCACTATACTAATATGATTTCTGAACAATACAGAAAAATAGCTGTGGACGTCAATTTTCTTAAGAAGCAGCAGAATTTGATAGGGAGTCGACGCCCTGAAGAGGGTGTCTCCTCAAGATTGAGCTGTAAGTGGTGTGGTGGCCAACATTTCCCTAGGAATTGCCCAAATGTCAAATGTGATATTTGCAAAAAATCTGGCCACTTAGCTGCTACCTGTTGGAGTAAGATCAGTTCTCTCCAACAAGGGAGTAAACAACTAGGTCTAGTGAACCATCACACACAAGGGAATAATCTCCAGCAAGATGAGGGACCAAGACAAATACTGCAACAAGAAAAGGCTACTGTAGAGAAGTTGCCTCATGGTAGTGGAGTCAGCCTTATTGAGGCCGTATGTGTCAATGATGCTGAAACTTCTAATCTACAAGCCGTAAAAGAGGTCAAAAAATCAAAGAGGGTGACAAAGGAATTGTAAAACCTGTCGAGGGAAGCCCTAAGCAAGATGCTAGGGAAAAGCGAGTCCTGAATCCTAATATGGAAGGTGGACCTTTAAGGTAGTAAAGTTGATCCCGAGAAGGATAAAGGATTGCCAAGAAAGAAGGTAAATGCTAAAAAAGAGGCACCAAAGCCGATTGAAAAACCAAAGGAGAGAATGGTTTGGCATGAGAAGAGAACTTTGGTTAACTACCACGACTTTGACCTAGCAATGTAATATTTTCGCTCGAAATATTAAAGATCTTTGATCACCGCGCACCCGTGCAAAAGCTGTGCAAAGTCATCTCTTGCGTCGACTAATGACGGTGGCTAAGTGGCTACCCCGCGCACGCGATAAAAATCCCCATCTGCAATGTGTAATTAAGGTCGGGGCACAAAGACCAGAAGCCGCGCAAGAACACCCTTCTTGGATAAAGGAAAAATGGATAATGGTGAAAATTTAGGCAATTTTTTTTACTAATTATCCCTTCCCCTAGCCGATGCATGGCTGGATGAGAGGGAGTGTGTAAAGGAGTGAGTTATGTAGAGTGGTGCGTGGGGAGCATGAGGAGGGAGAGGCATGCATAGGCCACGTGGTGGCTACCTCTCCCTCCCCTTAGGCTATATGACCCCCCTGTGGCACGAGGGGGAGAAGGAGGAGCCAGAGGCTGCCGTGCTGAGGGACACGAACGAGGAGGGAAGAGGAGGCCGCCTGTCCGTCTGTTGCCATGTCATCCCATGCCGTCGCTGCCATCATGATCACACCACGCAGCCGCCTACAGCGTTTGCTACTGCTGCCCATCCCCCCCCCCCCCCCCCCCCCCCCCCCCCCCCCCCGCCATCATCATCAACAAACTCCCCCCCCTTTGGTCATCATCTTCTCTCCACCAATCATTTCCCCCTCCACCCATGTGATTCTAGGAGGCACAAGCTTCCTAGAAGCTTCTAAAGGCAAGCCCCTTAAGCCTTGTGCACGCTGTCTTTACACAGGTCTTAAAACCCACACCTTGTAAAGGGTATTCCTGCGTAAGGGAGAAGCAGACAGATTTTGAGGCTGTTTACCAAGCTTGGAGGGAATTTGAAGATCGCGTAAGGGCAAAGACAAACCCCGGAGTCCAAACACACTACGTCTACGATGGCTCCAAAGCCTAAGTCGCAAGGCATACGCGCGGAAGTCTCGGACCCAAGCTTGCACGTGGACATCACCGCAAGTCCTCATAACCAGGTTTTTGGAAGTTAAATTCCACATTGGGCATGCTTAAAATTCATAGGAAAGTTATGAATATAAACCACTTATTCATCTTATGAGCTAGTCGCATGTTGCCTTTTCATGCACTTTGAAAGTAACAAGCCTAAATGCATATTGCTTAGGGTTAATCAATGAAATTGTTAAGTGCATCTTTGATTGACCATGGAAAGAATAAGCGTATATTGCATTTTGGCAATAACTTCCTTGTTGATATTCGCATGCGAGAGTCGTTTACATCCATTAGGTATTGTCCAAAGGACTGCATAGCATGAGAATGAAACAATAGACTTGCATGTTGCATGCAAAGATGCTTGATTGAATGGATTAAAGGTTGCATGGTACATATTCGTCTTGCATGAACTTCATTAACGATGTTGTATCTAGAAAAGGGTTTCATGTTACATATTCATCATGCGTAAATTTCATTCATCGAAGTTGCATTTAGAAAAGGTTGCATGGCTTATCAAAGTATGAACTTCAATTGCATTAAACGGAAGGTTGTAGGCATAGTTCCTTGATGTGAATCTTGTAGGTTGTATGCAAGATATTCTCCAAATTGTCATTCGTCATGACTTTAGCAAGAAAAGAAGTAGTTATTGCAAAACCTTTTAGCTGCCTAAAAGTAATGAATTGCATGTTTACACGTATTGTGATGTCTTGCAACTATTTACACCTTTAGAACAAGTTTAGCATCTCTAGGAAAGGATCATTCCTTGTCGCAAGACAAGTAGACCAATTTAGCTAAATCACTTGTAATGTTATAACCCTCAAGGGATTTGTATAAGCATAACTAATTAGTACAACAAACACCCCAAGTGCTAGCTAGGGTTTAGCATGCTAGAAATTCTACCTAGTTTCGCACTTGGTCGCCAAATCAAGACCCTCAAACCCAAAGGTCCTACCCACATTCACGTAATGTTTGGGTTAATTGGACACCCGTGAAATAATGATCTAGGGTTTTACCCTAAGGATCGAACGACATCCGATCGAGTTTAGAAACCCTAGGCCCAAACATTATTGGCCTAGCAAGGTTAGCATTGGATTGGATAAGAAGACACCCCAAACCCTACATCTTGACTAAACATACTTCTTGACCAAGGAACGTCATTGATGGGAGATTGATCTCACAAGTTAGATACGACACGTGTGCAACAAGTTGCAACGTCGCATGGCTTTGTGGTTTAACCACAAGATAGATTTGCCACTCCTTGGAATAAGGTTGGCAGGATCTAGTGCAAAACTAACTTGCAAGAGGATGAGTAGACATCCTGTTACATCACCTTTCTTGGGCTGATTTGCCAAGTTAAGGGAAGTTATGTATTGCTAGTAAGCAAAGGATCAATCAAGTTAGAGCGACATGGTCGCTACGATTTACTGTCTTAACTTAAGAAACCTAAGGTGTTGGATAATTTGGGTTGACAGTGTATGACCCTAACCCAAGGACAAAAGGGTAAACAAACAAACCCTTGGGGATCTTGCCAAGTCGCAATTGATCCCGGATCAAATGCTAGATGCATTGGAAGAGAAGGATTCACTCCTTAGCAGTTAGCCAAATAAACGACCACTGGATTGTTTGTGTTTGTATAAGTTAGGAGCACTGTTTGTTTTGCTTTGCTCAATGAACTAAGGATGGAAAGATCATTAATGCTTCAGGTTGAAGGCCTAAAGGGAGAGGCATCATCAGTTACCCCCGACTGTCTGTCTGACCCTAACCAAGGGGGTTGTTAGCTGCGCAGGGAATGCGGACTGAGCCTGTTGCATGAGGTCTCTCTGTTGGGCACTACTTGGAGAGGAGGACGCTTGGGTGCCAGGGGGGCTCTGGCCGTAAATCCCTTGCCTTCGGAGCCCTGCACAAGAGACCAACGTGACTCGGGATTGGATCTCGAGGCCCACATACTAGTCTATGGGCGGAATCTTGGATTAGTAATCCCTGTGGATTGTTGGATTCCCTTCGGGCGGATTATGGATTAGCCTATGGGCTAGATTATATGATGTATTCCAAAGATAAATAAGATTAATTAATGTAAAGAAACTTGTTTGACACTGCTTTTCTATGTCAAGTGCTAAGATTACGTGAAGGAACCGGTGACTAATCGGCTAATTAAGGAAGTTGTTTTATGCATGTCTAACTAAATGTGGTAGGTAATTAGACAACTAAAACAACCCTAAGGAAAGTGCGGTGGATGTGGCCATGGGTCTGTCCTACGGATGGGTGGTCCCGGTTGGCCGGGAACTTTTCTCAAATGAAATCGACAGTTCTCAAAGGAAATGAACAGCAAGGAATGTTGACCTAGAGTCTGGGATACTAGAACCCCGATTTATGCTGTTTTAGGGGAATGCAATGGGACTATGCCTTATGGGCAGAGAGGTCGAGCTTTGCATCCCTCTCGTTTCCCATTCTCCTTGAACCAAGCGTAGTATGAATCCGCTTCGACCTTGACGTTTCTACATAAAGTAGTTCGCCAGGGGTTCGACACTAGTTACTCTCTAGAAACTTGACCATTAGGGAAACCCGGATTCAGGTCGGTCCTAAGTGAGAATGGCCAAAATACTTCCGCTACGTGGCAGACTCAGAAAGACCTAGATCGCAAACCGTGTAACATTCCATGGGAGTACTAGGCAGAGCTTTCTAGACTCTCTTCCCGATGGGTTGCTAAGACGTGTCCTGGAAGTGAACAGGTTGACACGTTACAAGCAAGTTCTCTTTGAAAAGTTAAACAAGATGTAACTCTCTTACAATTGATGAAACTTTCTCCAGGAGTACGCAAGGAATTCAAGAAAATCATGTATATAGGGTATATTGTAGAACCTTTGGGCATAGCTAGAGTGGGAGAAGATTGGTTCGATCATGTTGAAAAGCATTGCCCTAGGGTTCTAGCGTATGTGGATGGAATATTAGTGGAGCATGCTATCGTGGACACTGGATCCTCCGTCAATATCATGAGTTCAGATTTGATGGAGGGTTTAGGTCTAGAGATCCAAAAAGATGGCTCCACACCTTAGGATAGCTGATAATAGTCTAAGACAACCAGAAGGTTGCATTACTAAAAGAACCTCGACACCTATGTACCGTAGCAAAATTTAAACAGTGAGGGGGAGGACGATGCTATACAATAGTTTAAATGTTGAAATAATACAAAGTTTGATTGTTCTCTTTATGCACAACATTTAGGATGCGGTTTAGTTAGAAATAATGGATCTAGTAGGCAGGAGGTTAGCCTTGGTGCTAGGTTCCTACAAAGAAGCATTCCGTATTAGCAAAAATTCATTAAAAGTGTTGTTTTTGCACGACACATAGGCTGATTTTAAACCATAATTGTTTGTGCACAAAAAAAACACATTCACCATTGCATGAATCATACACATGGTATCTATTCATGGCATGCATAGCACTTGGTTGAATGATAAATGACCCACACTAGAGAGAGTAAGGCACCCAAGTTGTAGGTCTAGACGGTGTTGTGTCGCTACATGCACACCGTGTAAAAAAAATCTAGAGTGTGGCTTCCTTTTAGATTTAGAGAGCCAATGCCACTTTAGGCATTAGTATTAGTGTCTATGGTTCAAAAGATTAGATTTTCTTGGACAAGTTTTCAGTCAATTTTTTATATTCTAGATATTATCTCTTGTAAAAATACATAAAAACTATAGATAACCTCTAGATTAGGAGAACATGTAAAAGAAACCATGTAGCTTTCAGCCAATTTGAGAGGATTTTATGTTAAAAAAAGAGATTAGTAAAATCATGCGACGCGCGGTCGCTGTTTTCAGGAGTGAACAACACTCCAAAAGTGGGAGATGAAGAAGGAGTGATCTGGCAGGATTTTGGCTAGATGTTGTGGTATTTAACCCCCCTTTTGAAGCCATTGGAAGCATCAGATTGGGGACTTGAGCATCATAGAGCAAGGTACTATTTTGTACACATTTTTGTATATTAGAGTTATATTTTCTCATAATGCTGAAAGAAACTGACAGGCTTCATCCCTGTTAGTATTCTTCTATATTTTCTAATTCTTTTTGGGAGTATTCTTCTACATCTTCAATCTCTTTGAGCCCCTTCTCTTCCATCTATTCCTCTCCTTGAATCTACCTACATCGTGCTGTCTCTTATCTTCAAGAACTCGGCTTGAACTTTCAACCCTTCTCTTATCTCTACCATCTCCGAAGTCTAAGCTCTTGAACCCCCATACATTCTTCTCTTGCCAAACCCCTGTGGTGACCTTCAACCCTATGCACTGCGACATTGGTGAACCCGACGTGAAGGTCGGTGTAAGAGAACTCCAAGATGGGGGATTCTTCAAGAGATACTCTACAACAATTGGTGCGCATATTGCAGCAAAATCAGCAACAACAAATCCAAATGTTACAACAACAACAACAAAAGCAAGACAAAGAGAAGATTGATTCCACAACTATCAAGGCCCTAGAGGAAGTTGGGTGTGAATTAAAATAATTTAATGGTCAAAATGTCTTTGTTTTTATTCACTTATATGTTGAAAAAATACTCTTCTTTGGTGTACCACAATATGCATGGAGCCATTATTTTGCCAGACTAGCCAAGCATGGTCTTCAAGAAAGAATCCATGGTCTTTTTCAACAAGATGCGGATTGGGCTGCATTCAAAAGAGCCCTATGCGAAGAATTCTTCTTAGAAGACTCTAGCCTAATGATGAAGAAAAGTTTCACTGAATGGGTTGAAAAACCCAACAAAGGTTTAGCTCCAACAACTCTATACCATGAGTTTAAAAGTAAATTTGGACAACTTGATGCTGAAGACCAACAAAGTATGGAAGGTCAGAAGATTGAATTATTCCTTAAGGCCGCAGATCCCATTCTGCAAGAGAAGCTTGCTGATCGCCTAGAAGATGCTACCTCTGAATCAGGAGTCAAGACTGCATGGACAAATGTTATTGATGCAGTTAACATGATTGCTCGAAGAGAGCGAATGTGACTAAGATTGGGCTCTACTTCAACTTCAACAACTCCATTCATGGAGCTTGTTCCACCTTCAAAATCCCCTATTCCTTTGACTAATCAACCAACTCTTTCTTCTTATGTTCCTTCTAAAAATGATGTAATGGCTGAACTCATTAAAAGCATGGGTGACCTTCATCTGAATATTACAGAAATTAGTTGCAAAGTAGAGAAGCTTGAAGAGCGAGGACGAGCATAAATTGAAAGAACCATGAGAGAAGGCTTTAAGAGGTGTTGTATTTTGTGTGACAGCCAACAACATGACAAGAGAGAGTGTTCTACCTACCGTGAGGCTGAAGCACAGAAGCTCATCTTTTGGAAAGACGAAAAAATTCATGCGGCTGAAATTGGTCTTCCACTGGAGCCAAATTTTGGCAATGGTGGAATGAAGAAAAGATTAGAAGATTTAGCTGTAAAGAATGCCTATGCAGTAATTGATGCAGCTACCTATGGGTTGCAAATTGAGCCAATTAAATCAAGTTTGAAAGCATGTAAAGCTAATGTGCAATCTAAAGTATGGATGTAGGCACTAGATCAAATGGAACGTGGTAAATCAACCAAAGAAGATTTGGCTAACGCGAGTCAGTATATTCGAGGAATAGCTAGTTGGAAAGAACCGGTAGATTCTTTTTCTGCCTTTGCACATTTCGCTGACGTCAATCATAAAGAAGTCTTGATTCAAGAAAAGAGAAGAAGAGAAGATGAAAGAAGGCCTTCCTCTTCTGGCCCTCTGAAACAGGTAACTAGAAGAACACCTGAACAACCAAAGCTTGCTAAAAATATAACCCTAGATCAAGAGATGGAAGATGTGTCACAAACAAAGAAGATTGAAGGAAAGAAAAAAGGCAAGCATCCAAGCTACAAATTGCAATCTGACATAGAATCTCCAACCGATCTCAAACGAGTCCTAGAAGAACGAATTCTAGAAAGCAAAATTGAATTCACCTTAGGCAAAATTCTTGGAATTTCCAAACGTGAATTCCATGATGTAATTATTAATTTAATCAAAAGGAAAAGACAATATGTTGGTGATGAAGCTAAAGAAAAAAATGCATGCTTTTTTGCAACTTCTTCGAGTTTTTGTGCAGGATGAAGAGAAGCTGACTTCACAAGGAATTCAACTTGAAGCAGTTAAAGAATTAATTGCAGCAATTGAAGCTCAAAATAAAGAAAACATGAATGCAAAAATTAAAGAAGTGAAATGTGAAAATGTAATGGTCGGCTGGTCCAAACCAGTTGGTAGCCCACCTCTCAAAAAGAAGGCCATCTACAGTACATGCATGAGGAAGAAGAGGCTCGGTTCATTCCAAGCAGTCATCACTACTCCCATATGCATTGGGCAAGAGCAACAATGGAGGCAGTCGTCAAAATTGGAGAAAAAGAAACACCATGTATTGCACTCTTAGACCATGGCTCGGAGATAAACGTCATGGCAAGGAGTCTCTATAAAAGTGGAAGATGGCCCATAGATGTTGATCCAAGTTGGCGAATGAGAGCTGCAAATAACTCTTCTAGAGAGTTATATGCTACATGTCCTAATGTGCAGGTAACTATTGGAGACATAAAAGACAATTTTCACTTTTTTGTTCAAGACTCTTGTAGTTACCCTATCATTCTTGGGCAACCTTACATTTCTGAAGCCCGCTTGGAAACAAAAGCTCTTGATGATGGTTCTTCCTATGCTCGAATCCGAAGCAAGGATAATAAACGAGCTATCTGATTTCTTATTGTGTGTGTTAACCATCATCGAAATAGAGATCGACTGCATGATTATCATGTGCCTCCTAATGCCCAAGAATTCAAGGGTTTTCGGGCTGCACTACTATAAAGGGAGGCTATAGTAGTGCGTCATGTAAAAAGATTGAACCTCCTTATGCTACAGAAATTGTGTCTCTAGCAAATTTGTATGTATGTACAGCCAATAGTGTGGGCTGTTATAAGTCTCTTCCGGCCATGACTAAGGCTGAAAGAAAATATTTATGTCATGTAAAAAGGGAGCTGAAAACTTATGACATGATGGCTAAAAATGAAGATATTTCGGTAAATTTTTTTGGACTGATTACTACTGACACATGGGCTGAAATATATGCAGCTGCTCATGCAGAAAATCAGGCTGAAAATCAATCCATAGAAGTATGTACATTGGATTTTTATCAAACCATTCAAGAATTTGTTGAACAAGAAGAGAATGGTTTACTCAACAAGGCTGAAGCACAAGTGGAGACAAAATACAAGACAGTGAATAAGAAAGTCAAACCTGTGGCAATCCCACTACCTCTTGAAAGTGAAGGGCTTGCTGATAGGGTAGCAAATCAGCCAAGTCTTCGTGATCCTTCCAACATTGGTCACAAGTTCACATCTGAAAGTATAAAAAAGATCAAAATAGGTGAAAATTCTTTCCTTTCGCCGGCTGAAAAACACTCTTTTATGAAAATTCTAATGAAACATGGAAAAGCTTTTGCATTTCAACCAAGTGAAATAGGCTATGTGGATCCAAATATTGTGGCTCCTATGGTCAAATTTACGGTCCCACATGTGCCTTGGAACCTCAAGCCCATTTCTGTTTCAAGGGTGTATCTGCCCAAATTATTGGAACTTCTAAATGAGAAGATCAGAATGAAGATTTTAGAACACAATATTAGTGAGTTTGGAAATCTCCCAATGCCCATTTTTTGAATACTAAAAAGGTGGCACTCGGATAACATGCCCATAAGTTTCTCAAAACCATATGATGTGACCTATCATTAGAAAGTGCTTGAAAAATGGAATCTATTGAGCTATAGAGCGCTCGATTTGGAGTTATACTGTTCAAGTTATGACAAATCCAAATATTTGACCACGTGTCCCAAACTTATGGGAAATTCCCATATTCCCTAATATGGTGTTTTAGAACCTTCTTTAGCACCTTACTCAAACCGATGGTTTACTGTGCCTAAGAAAAATGGATCTTTATGATTCATTCAAGATCTACAGCCTGTCAATCGTGTCACAATCCGAAATGTTAGTTTGGGTCCAATTGTTGATGAGTTTGCTAAAGCTTTTGCAGGTAGAGCAATTTATTCTATGAGCGACCTATATTCACGATATGACCAATTTCATCTTTCATTAGAAAGCCGAGACATTACCACAATGAAGACACCTCTTGGATTGGTACCCATGTGCACTCTACCACAAGGTGCAACAAACTTCATAGCCCATACGATGAATGCCATACCACAAGGTGCAACAAACTTCGTAGCCCATACGATGAATGCCATGCGCAAAGTCTTAAGGGACTTTATTCCACAACTTACTCTTCCATTTCTTGATGATGTACCTATCAAGGGATGTGAAGTCAATGAAAATAATGAGGAGCTTGACGAATATGGTTACAACGCATTTGTAGTTAACCATATTCATGATTGTGACAGGATTTTGACAAGGCTAGAAGAGGACATCTTACCCTTTCTCAAGCTAAGTC